>NC_064252.1:57501046-57821815 GCF_003254725.2 Canis lupus dingo | reverse complement strand
TAAATAAATTTTTTAAAAAAACAAGTAACTGGGTTCTAACAGATGTAGCTTCAATAAGATGATGATACGAGTTATGTTTTGCTTAAATTCACATTCAAATTGGCTGAGAAGTCCCTCAAGACAGTAGATGCCCATCTAGAATTCAAAATTTACAGAGAAAATCTATCAAGCTTGTGTGGACAATAACAAAATGGATGTCTGTAAAAGACAAAGGGAAAGGCAGTAAGTAACCAGGGAGTGGTGGCCCAGTGGCCCTGTCCTGCCTGGCCTGAAGGACTGGCTCACCCTGACCACATGTCTGTTTGACACTGTCATTAAGTGGTAAAAGGGAACACTTGGGCTGTGGCGAAGACCCGACCTTCAGGACACAAGGACAAAAGTGCTCTGAGCGCTGGCCCCCATCGACTCCAGGCTGACCATTTCGTCCTGGGCTCTGCTTGGACTGCAAACCATCAGGCTCATAGGCGACTGAGTCGTAGTTCATTAAGAAATGCTTGGAGGCTGATGAGAAAGGAGAGTTTCATTGGGAGAATTTTTTTTTTTTATTGCAATTTGTCTTCATGACACCAAGGAGAAACACAAGGAGATTCGGCAGCCCCATTTAGTTTGTGATGACCTTTCCCCTCTGTTTGCTCTCTGACCCAGCTGTTTCAATCACACAGACATGGAAACAAAACTGGAAAAAACTCAACTGGGAGATGGTTTAGGAACCTTTCCCTTTGTAGTGTGGGGGTGGGGGGGCAGGGGGGGTAATTGAGAAGAAAATCTCTCTGCCAGACAAATTGCCTCTGGGCTTCAGCTGACAAAGGGTTAACAGAACATCAGGTCCAGTTTCCTGCTCAGCAGTTTAATTGCTGCAGCCAGGGAAACATTTGAGGGAGAGAGGGCTGTTACTGGGGACCTCATTTTTCAAAGACCTGTCAGAAAGCTAGTCCACCGACTGGGTTGGATACAAAAACCAGGAATCGGGTCCCTTTTTCAAATTCAGATGACTCAGATTCTATTGACTTGTCCCTCAGCAGAAATACTCTAGTCGTTGACTACCTTGGTCCTTCCATCTGTTATTAGATTATTTCCCAAAAGAGCTACCCCGCATAGAGGGTGTGTGTATGTGTGTGTGTGTGTGTGAGTGATTTTAGAGCAGAGTTCCCAAAGATGAGCATGCATCGGTCATTAGAGAGCTTATAAAAACAGTAGCAGGCCCACTGTGAGAGTCGTTTCAGGAGATCTGGGTGAGGCCCACAAATGTGCATTTCTAACAATTTCCAGGTTGTGCTCTGCTAGTGGTCTTAGGACCACTTGGTGAGAACTACCATTCTAAAATATACTTTCTGCTGTCATCTTTCTGCCTGAATATAATTACACTCACACTCACCATATTATGTTTAAAGTATCAATTATTATCAATATTATTGACTGAGTACCCACTGTATGCCAGCGCTACCCTTTTTTAAAGGCAGATATTGTTGCCCATTTTACCAAAGTAAAGCCTGATTCAGCCCAAATATGACTCCTAAGCCCATGTTCTTACTTTATTACTTTCTTAATAAGTAATAAAACAATGAGTCCAAACCAGCTTACAAGTATTTTTAAATAATGTCTTTTCTCTATTCTAATAAAATAAATACTGTACTAATTCTAAGTAGAATAATATAAACTTTCTTTTTCCTTATGCCATTTAGAGCCAAAAAAACTAAAAAAAGAATAGTCAGGGAATACTGTAAAATTAACCAGCCAACAAATATGTACTGAGCGCTTCCCGGATGCTTGAGGGCCACATGACAAGCCAGCTTCCCAAGCCAATGCACCTGAAACAATTAGGGAATAGTCTGAGATTAGTGTAAATGTCAAATATGAGTGCCACAAGATTTTTTTGCCTTGATAATTAGTGGTACAAGCAAAAGATAACATGGCACCAAAACAATATCTCAAAGCAGTAGTTCTCAAGCGTTGGCCAGCAGGAGAGTCACCCAGAGGACTTGTTAAAACACACATGGCCACCTCCCTGTTTGTGATTTAGCAGGACTGGTGTGAAGCCCAAGAATTTGCATTTCTAACAATTTCTCAAGTGATGCTGAAGCTGCTGGTCCTGGGACCATACTTTAAGAACCACTGTTTTAGAATAAGCCTTCCTGGATTAACTCAGCTTCTCTGATTTATCTTTTATTCACTGATTCAGCAGACCTTACTAGAATATCTACTATCCTCTTTTTTATTCTGAGGATAGAGCCGTAACCCAAGAGGAAAAAAATCTCTGCCCTCACATAGCTCGCAATCTAGAAGTAACAACCAGCCAGAAATAATAAATATATAATGTGGCTGGGGGATCCAAAGAAGATCAAAAAAAGTGGGCAGAAGGAGGGATGTTATTTTAGTAGGCCGCTTACCTCTTGGAGGAGACGGTATCCATCAGAGCAGAGATGCAGCGTGGATCTATACGTGAAAAGAGTTCAAAGAGGAACTAGCAAGTACAAAGGTCCTGAGGCAGAACTGTGCTCAGTATGTTCAAGGAGAACTAAGGAGACTGGTGGCAGAAGGGAGGGTGTGCAAGAGAGGGAATGATAGGAAATGAAATTCAGATTTAATAAGAATCTGCATGTTTAAAAAGCTCCTCAGGAGAGTCCAGTATGTACCCAGGTTTGGAAATGACTTCTCAGTTGCACTTATTTCTAAAGCTCATTCAACTTTTCTCAATTCTCATCAACACTGTTTTGGTGTTGAGAGGCCTGGGTGGCTCAGGGGTTGAGGGTCGGCATAAGCTCTGGGTGTGATCCCCTGGGATCGAGTCCTGCATCAGCCTCCCCACAGGGAGCCTGCACCTCCCTCTGCCTATGTCTCTGTCTCTCTCTCTATGTCTCTCATGAATAAATGAATAAAGCCTTTAAAAAAAACCCCACTATTTTGGTGTTGACACAAAAATAGAGTGTGTCTCAGAGTAGATACATCCCTGGAGTACAAAACAAAGTGCATCCTCACAGGGTAAAGTTTATGGGGCATGCCCAGGGATGAGCTTTGCATGACTGCCGTTCAAAGAAATCACTTCTTCCTCTTAAACAAGAGCCTGAACCAACCTTATATATTGAGTGTGGAAATGGAAGAAAGGAGCTGAATCCAAAGAGGAAGGAAGAACTTTTGGTGCAGACAAGACATGGAGACATATAGGAGGGGAAGAGTGGATAATGTGTGGCTATCCAGGGGGATAACAAGGGATCTGATCTCATTCACTAGGAGTGAGTGTGTGTGTGTGTGTGTGTGTTGGGGAGTAGGGGAGAAAGGTTTGGGAAAAAAGGCCATGGCTCTGTATGCAAACAGGTGACAAACGAAGCCCCTAAATTAAAGACTTCTTCGCTGAAGAAGATGAGGACGATGGAGAATGAAAGGCCAGGACTAGGTCATCAGGGCGACAGCTGGCCGGGGGGGGGGGGGGGGGGGGAGAAGAGACACAGAATCAAGAGCAGAGCCTAAGAGAAGTCCCCCCCCCCCGCCCCCCCAGCAGCCCATTACCCTAAACTACTTCCCACAGAGCTGCTGCAAACACCCCGGGCAAAGGGCAGCCTCCTGTCCTTCGGGCTCATGGGCTTGGAACCAGCTGGCTTTGCAAGAAGGACCCGGCGTTATGGAGAACACTCTATCCCATAAATAAGTCAGACTCAATTATTTGATATCAAAACAATATCTTAGCTTTTAACGAGCACGACTGCCAATACCCAGAGTCGCGCGTTATGAATCACTATTTGCTCCTTCCTACACTCTCTAATTTCCTGCTAAGGAGACAGGGCTGAATGGGGTCATTAATCTGAATTAGAAATACCGTGACCTGCTCTGCACTTTGCTGGCTGACACTGCGCACCAGAGCTGGATGCGGAGGGGCTGCGGGGGGAGAGGTTAGTGTCTACACAGTTCTGAGGAAGAGGTGGGGCGCTGGGGGGCGGGGGGGGCTGAGCCACTCTTCACTCTTCAGCCCTCCTTCATTCCAGATGCCACCTGGCCCTCTCACACCGGCCTCGGAAATCATTGCTATCATTTCGATGCTTTTACTGGAGCTGGTGTCCAATGACAAGCTTTGCTGAGCCTCTGTCTGGAACTCTAGAAGATTCACCTAAGCAGCCTAAAATAATGTGCTCCCTTTGCTAGAAAAGGGGGACTTGTGTGTTTTTTGGGCTGCATTGGTGTAGCTCACCGGATGTTCCACCGGTGAGGCCGTGGAGGGAAGACGGGAGGAGGCCGGATGGTCTACAAGGCCCTGGGTTCAAGAAGTCTCTCTTGCAACTGCTTGCTTACTTCAGAGGGAGTACGATGAGTGGCCCTTGGAAGAGCACCGCTGCAGAGTACACTCGCGACGGGCAAATACCCAGAGAGCAAACTCCAGTTTATTAATGTATCTTCTTTTTAAGACCCCGGGGAATTTTGATGGACTTTCTGGGATTAATGGGGAGCTGGGGACTCTCTTCAGAGGCCCACCAGCCTTGTTCTCCCCAGGGTCCTGACCCAGAGCTGCAGATGGGAGCGGACCCCTAGGCCTGCAGCCTTTGGCCAAAAGATGCTGTTCTTGACCCACCTCACCCTGCTCCGACCTCTAACTGGTCACACCATTTACTGCTAGCAATGCTACTGGTGGAAACTCACTAGAAGTAAAAAGTGGGTTCCGAAGGGTCGGAAAAAGTCCTGACAGCCTGGTCTGTGGAGGCCGGTCTGCAGGTGAGCCCCAGCCTTCTTAGACATTCAGGAACAACAGCTGCGTTCCCTAAAGCTACTGGTGGTTGCCTCCCCCAGACCCAGAGTGCAGGGCTGACGGGTCTGTGGTCCGAGCTGAGTCCTTCATCTGTCCTATCTGCTGGGCCCCACCACACCATTCCAGAGCCCCTTAGAGCTGGGAGGATAAGAGCTTCAACTTTTCTTTACGGTGTGTTTTCCCTTTGTGACTCATCTCCTGCCTCCCTCACCCCCTTCCATGGTACTGGGTGATGAGGTCCTTGAAACGGCCCCCACTGCAGCTTTGCCCTGAACTTCCTGAACTGGCCAACCTCCCACTGTTCCCCACTCCCCCTCCCACCAATGCTCCACTGTTCCCTGAGAGACCCAGAGGTGAGCGCAGTCAACTGGCTTCAGAGCCTCGAGTATTGGGGGTTTTGCTGCTGCTCTAAGGCTATGGAAAACTTGAGTAACTTTCTGTGGTCACAGCCCCAGGGCCCCTAGTCAGTGTAATTATAAGCCAATCACTCTCTTTCCAACTCTGGTTCCTCTTCCCTTTGGGCAGGTAAAATCATTACCATGGCTCCTTTCTCTCCTCAGCCAGACATTTATACAGGCCATTTACCTCATGTCTCATGAATCTTCTCAACTGAATGTTATTCGGTGGTGGTGGCGGTGGCAGGGGGGTTGTATTTATTTATTTAACGCAGAGCAGCAGAAGGCCTGTCATTGATTTCTCCGCCCTCCACAGCCTACGGCCTCCTTCTGTTTTCCTAAGTGTGAGTGAAGGGTGGATGATCCCCACAAAGAAATCTTCGTGAGGCCCAGCCCCAGAGGGCCCCCCAGCATGCAGGCCTCAGCCCGCCACAGCCTTGCCTGGAGATGGCCCAGCATGCAACAAGGTCACAGGGAGCAAAACTCTCCCTCCAGGGAGGCACTGGGGCTGTATAACGGAGAGAGAAGGCTTTTTGTGTATTGAGAAATGTGAAGAACTCCTTCCAAATTTCCTTTACTACACTAATAGAAAGAAAGAAAGAAAGAAAGAAAGAAAGAAAGAAAGAAAGAAAGAAAGAAAGAAAGAAAGCCTTCTTGTGTCGGGTAAAGTAGTGCCAAAGGCAGGATGGTCATTTACAAGAGTTTCGTTGAGCCAGAACTGAACTGGCTGTTTAAATTCTCCCCAAGACATCTCCTATCTGTCCTTCCCCTCCAGGTCCATCAACAACCCTACCAAATAACCCCGCAGAAAGTGTTATTTTATTTTATTTATTTATTTATTTTATTTTATTTTATTTTATTTTATTTATTCTATTTTAAGAGAGAGAGAGATAGAGAGAGAGAGGAAGCACATGTACTAGCCAGGGGAGGGACAGAGGGGAGAGAGAGAGAATCTTGAGCAGGCTCCACACATCTCAGAAACTTAAAAATTCCCTGAGTGATGTTTATTTCCAAAGTTCTAGATTGACAGCTTCCCTTTCCTGAGGGCACAGATCTTGTGGTCAATCCTGGAGCCAGACTCACTGTCATTCCTAGCCCTATGGCACATACTTCAGAGGCCTTGTTGCATTTTTAATTTTGTAGTTTAACAACCGTCAGCATTTCCACAGTCGTTTCTCATGATTCTTCCTTCAGTGTTCTATAACATAGCAGCAATTCCCTCAAGAGGATGTCAATACAGCCGCATAAAATAATGAGAGAGTGTGGTCACAGAGTCTAGGGGGCTGGGGTTCAAGACCCAAGTCAGCCAATTATTAGTTGTGTGGTCTTGGACAAGTTATTCAACTTCTCTAAATTCTAGTATCTTCAGAAATGAAATGAGGGTGATAAGATTACCTGCCTCATGGAATAGTTGGGGGGATGAAATAAGATAATGAACAGACATACTTAGCCTGATCCAAAATCTATAAAGAACTTATCAAACTCAAGACCCAAACAACAAATAATCCAGTCAAGAAATGGGCAGAAGACATGAATAGACATTTCTTCAAAGACACCCAGATGCCAACAGATGTGAAAAGATGCTCAACATCATAGGAATATAAATCAAAACCATGATGAGATACCACCTCACACCAGTCAGGAAGGCTAAAATTAACAAGTCGGTAACCAACAGGTGTTGGCGAGGATGCAGAGAAAGGGGAACCCTTGCACATTGGTGGGAATGCAAGCTGGTACGGTCACTTTAGAAAACAGTATGGAGTTTCCTCAAAAAAGTCAAAAATAGAACTACCCTATGATCCAGCAATTGCACTACTAGGTATTTGCCCAAAGGATACAAAAATAGAGATTCAAAGGGGCACCTGCACCCCAATGTTTACAGCAGCATTATCCACAATAGCCAAACTATGGAAAAAACCCAGATGAATGGATAAGGAAAATGTGGTGTGTATATTATATATATATAATATTACTCAGCCATCAAAACGAATGAAAATTTGCCATTTGCACTGATCTGGAGGGAACTAGAGGGTAATATGCTAAGCAAATAAGTCAGTCAGAGAAAGACAAATACCATATGATTTCACTCATATGTAGAATGTAAGAAACAAAACTGATGAACATAGGAGAAGGGGAGGAAAAAATAAAATAAGATAAAAACAGAGGGGGAGGCAAACCATAAGAGACTTTTAACTATAGGGAATAAACTGAGGGTGGCTGGAGGGGAGGTAGAAGGGGGGATGGGGTAACTGGGTGCTGAGCATTAAGGAGGGCACTTGATGTGATGAGCACTGGGTGTTACATGCAACTAATGAATCACTAACTAGTACCCCCAAAACTAATAATACACTATATGTTAATTAAATTGAATTTAAATAAAACCTAAGGAAAAAAAAAAAGAAATACCTAGCCTGAGGCTAGAGCAACACTGTCCAATAGACAGACACATAGTGTGAGCCACATATGTAATTCTAAATTCTCCAGCAGTTTCTTATAAAAAAGGAAAAGACACAGGTAAACTTAATTTTACATATATAACTATTATCACCACAAAACAACATCAGTATAAAATATATAAATGAGGCATCTTTAAATTCTTTTTGTCATGTGAAATCTGTGAAACCTCGTATGTATGTTACCCATCTGGATGGCGACCAGCCACATGCCAAGTGCTCGCCAGGTGGCTGCCGCATGACGTGGCCCAGACCTAAATCGTGGCAAATATTAGGTAGAGGCACATCCCTTTCACTGTGTCTCTGTCCTTCCAGGCCTTGGAGTTTAGAGATATTTGGAAATGAACTCTCAAGTCACCTGTAGCCCCAGTGCCCAAAGGTTACTTTTGAGTTCCAAAACCAGGTTTTTCCTGTAAGGGAACAGGGAAGGCCTCAGTGCTTAGCCCACTGTACACAGGTAGAAAGTTCTATGGATGCTCTACATGACCAGCCTCACTTCCTGGAACTCTACACCTCAAAGTTGCAGGGGCTCTGGGCAGTCTAGCCTCACCTCTTACTGGGTGCTCGGGCACCTTATGCAATGCTCAGACTAATAATCCCTCAGCCTCTCCTTGAATGCCCCCCGCGGTGAGCAGCTCACTCCCTCGGGATCAGATGACTTTGGCTTAGCACCCCGTCCCTCTTCTCTCCACCTGCTGCTCACTGGTCTGGATACCAGCCCTCGGGAGAGGATAGTCAAAGCTGTCTTCTGTGTGACAACTTTTCAAGTCTTTGAGGTTGGTTCTGAGGAGCCCTTAGGGCCATTTCCACGCCACTCACATGACAGTGTGCAACCCCGGCTCCATTGGGGGGGTGGGTCGTGCATCCTTTGCTCCTTTGCAAATCGCAGCTCCCAGAACTACACAAGAAGTGTGCAGCGTGGGCCTGGAGGACACACGTTCCCGACTGTGGGCCACCTCGCCACCTCTTCGCCACAGCCCCCCAGCACCTGGTGGCAGGCCGCTCTGGGCCGCAAGGCCCCACATGCCCAACTCTGTGCCCCGTGCGGGGCGCTCTCTGGCTGAGCATCCCAGGGATGCAGGCCCCTCCCTCTCGCCGCCCCCTCCTCCCAGGCCAGGGCCTCTGAGCCTCCTTGGCTTATTGTTTCTCTGGGGGATGAAGGTTGCCCCCCACCCCGATCCCCTCTGTCAGTGGGGAAGCCCTTGGCCAGCCTTCCTCTTGTGTGATATGGGGGCTCCTGCCAGGATCCCAGCGCTGCGGCTGCAGCTTCAGCCCCTCCCTTCTAGATATTTCTCTGCCACTGATTAACTTCACACCAAACTCCCATTAAGGCCCAGTTCAAAAGAGTGGGGTGGGCAATGGATGTGGCTGCTGGGCGGGGCCAAACACACTCCTCCCGAGATAGGGAAGGAAAGGAGCAGCTGCAAGGGAAGATTAAGCTCGGCCTCACTCCCATCGATCAATAAATCAGTCAATCTTTATTGAGCTCCTCCGCCTGCACATGCTCATTAGCCAGCATGGACCCAAGGGTTGCAGCTCTGAGTCTGGGATTTGAGGGGGAGGAGAAGGCCTCTGTGAAATATTTTCACCTCACAAAGGTCAGTGGTTTCCCTGTAGAGTCATTAGCTAATTCACGCTAAGGTGTTAATGACTTATCAGCTCCCTTGCTTTCTAAAGAGATTCTAGCCAGGGAGGGCCTGGGTAGGGACCTCCTAAAAGGGTTAAAGATGGAGAAGTTAATGCTGAAGGCCAATGTCTCTATCTTGCCATTTTCCCTCGGGCTCAGGATGCTGAATATTCATTAGGGTCAGGAAAGAAGGTAGGAGCAGAGCTCCAGTGACACTGCTACCTTCAAACCCTGGTTCTTCCCTCACCAGCCAGTGACTTGGCCTCTTGAGCCTCTGCTCCCTCACCAGTAAAGCAGGAGTGTCCACCAAATAGAGCCGAGGGGATAAAGCACTTGGTACAGTTCTTGGTTTAAAACAGAACAAAACAAAAACCATGATGATTACTTTTGTTCATGTTGAATTAAACCCAGACTGACACGAGCTATGACCTTCCAAAAAGGGGACGGATGGTGGATCTTCCTCGGCCTTCGGCTATAACAATCCCTGTCATCCAGACCTCATTTGGTGGCCTTCCATGACACTGTCATTTGCAAATTTGTCCAATCCTTTAGATATTCATTCCCATTCATCTATGTATCCTCCTTATATTGCCTCTTTATTAATGAGCCTCACAAGTTTTTTTGTTCTAAAATCACCTCCCTGAAATGTCAAAGGCAGCCTCCTCAGCCCAGTGTTTTGGGATTTGATAACCAGACTGCGTTTTCCTTTTGACTCATAATTTTATAAATTCTGCCCATGTCTTCACTCAGGCTTTTCCCTCGGCAGAGCCTGTAGTGTGTCTTTCTGTCTCAATCTGGCCTGCTTCACATTATTCATCCGTTCATTCATTCATCAAACATTTATTGGGTGCCCTCTAGGTGCTGCTGCTAAGGGCAGGACCACAAACATGGTGCCTCTCCTCATAGTCATCACGTACTACCAGGCAGAGGCAGGGAGGAATCGGCAGACAGGAAATAGGGGAGGTAATTCCAGTGTAATGGAGTATGAGTAAGTATAATGACGAAAACAACCAAGAGGCGGAGCTGGGGACTGCTAGAGAGAAGGCCATCAGGAAGGAAGGGGGAGGTCCTCGGGTGGCCAAGAGCTCAACGTGAGATCCTGAGATGCTGAGTGTAGGGGAGAAGGCAGGGGGTTGGGGTGAAGGGCTAGGCTGGGGCCAGACCATGAGCAGCTCTGTAGCCCACCAAAAGGGGCTTGAACTTTATGCTAAATTTGCTGAGAAGTTGTTGATAGGATGGGGGTGACTGGGTGATGGGCACTGAGGGGGGCACTTGATGGGATGAGCACTGGGTGTTATGCTATATGTTGGCAAATTGAACTCCAATAAAAAAAGAGAGAGAGAAGTTGTTGATAGGTGTCAGTCATGGCAGTAACATAACCCAACGACATGTGTCTTAAAAGGTTTAACTTCGCCATCACGTAGAACACGAGTTAGGTTTGGGAAGAAAACAGATTGCAGATTTGGAGACTGTTGCTTTCATCTAAATGAGACATGATGGTGGCCGGGACCGGTGGGAAAGAATAGATAAATTCTAGGCACATTTACAAATCAGAAGTGACAAAAGCAAAGCAGGGAGAGAGTCACAGACACACATTCATTTTGTGATGCCTGTGAGGTGTGATGTGTCAAAAAGGTGGCTGGATATGCGAGCCTGGGGCTCACAAACCTGGCCGGACATGACTTTAGAAATCAGACCATAAAGGTGACCCACTCCTGTCATCCTGTCATCCACAGGGGTCCATCCGCTCACCTCCGTCCTGCCAAGTACTCCAGCTCCTCTCCTGCGGACACGATCTCCAGTACTATTATATTTGCTGAGCGGCCACTAAGGCTGGGCCCACAGATTTCTGGGAGGACCCAGGAATCCCAACAAAAGCAAACTACGAAAGAGACAGTACCCACTGCGACTTGCTGTGGAATCAAACCCTCTTACTCAGTTCTAAGCACTGTTCTGGAACGGGTTGCTTTGCCCCCCAGCTCTTTGCAAGTGTCATTATATGTATCGTTTGGCAACATGGCCATCTCCGTACTATTCAAGCAAATACTTGTTCTGGTTTTGAAAATGGAGATAAATGACCATCCCTATGTATAAAATCCTCACTCTGATTGGTACCACATCTTTTGGGTGGATAAATGCACTTTCCATTACTCCTGGCTTTTTGAGACAAACATACTTGAGACATTACATATGCCCATTATTAGGACACCAAATGAAAGGAAATGTTGAATTTGACAAACATAAGAAAGGGCAAGAAAAGAGACAGAGGCATCTTTGATTCTATGGCTACATCTCAGACGGCCCCGATTTTCACAAAGATGCTTCTGAGTGAAGGGTTGATGAATAATGAGCTACCAGAAACGAGAAACATTGCTTATGACATCTAATTTTTTCTAGCTTTTATATTTCTCCCATTGTAACCATGAAAGGACAGTTGAAATCTTTTCTTCCTTCTTTGTTTATAGAATTGACTCCTAGGCAAGGTTTAACAAAATTTACATTTTGTACTTTTAAAAATATTTCCAGAGGGTAGTAATTTATAAAGGAGATTCTGGTGAATATGTACCTTAATCAAAAATCACTATAGCATTAAATGTTTTGCATGCTGTGGTGATGTCTTCCATACAAAATTACCCAAATTATCCGCCAACTGTTACCTGCCTCGGCCTAAGGAGAATAAAACAAAGCCATCAGCATATGCCACGCCAGCAACTTTTTTTCGGTTTCGAACTGCAGTAGGGAGCTTGAATTTGCATGCTAAAGTAAATGAAACGATTTGATTATATTTGCTGAAACAGCCCATTACTGTATATCATTTCAGAGACCACAAAATTTAGCACATGTAATCGAAATGGATTGCCTCCTTCTAACTGTGAGGAGAAACTATAAAAACACCGGGTATTGTGATGAATTGAGTTCTCATACATGAATCTGGTTCATTTTCTGACCATTATCTTGCTATTACTTGAATACAATTTAAATACAATCTACATCTAAAGTCTTTGCATCTTGCCTGTGAATTTGTTGGTGTTTCCTTTAGAAAGACTTAATTCCACATTAATTTCTTTGCGCCTCATCTTCTCAGCTAATTAGATATTTTTTAGCTTCTGAGGCCAAAAAGAAAGTATTGTTGGAAGCATGTAGTTGCTCACTCTATAGAGAAGATTGTCAGCATATAACAATTTTAATTTCGACTTAGAAGTTTCTAATGTATTTATTTTCTAGTTAACACACAAAAGAAGATGTGGGTTAAAGGAAGGTTTTTTTTTTAATCTTTCTCTATAGGAGTACATGGGCTTAAGCAAGCTAGCAAGCTAAAATTAGAAATGTTCTTTTGCAAAAAGCACACAAAGTCTACAAGAGGACTGGGAATTGAAGAGAGTGGGGAATAAAAACCGGTAAGTTGTGATAAGGAAATACTTGGTGACCCAGTGTGAGACTTCTGTGTAGACGCTGTGTTCACCCTGGTCATGCACAAAGTCCTTTTGCTCTCCTGGTTTCTACCTGAGAGTTTGGTTAGAAAATCAGAAGGAAAATATACAGGTATGTCAACATAATTTGGAGATTTTTGTTTCAATTCAATTGGGGAGGACTTTTCTTCCTGATGAAAGAAGAAGCATGCTGTCCAAAACATTAAAAAAAAAAAAAAAAAAAAAAAAAAACGACGCAACAAACCTATGAAAAGACATATCTAAAGGAACTTTTCTCACAAATGCTTCTTGATACAGAACATCTTCATACGAATACCAAGTCAATATTAAGCCAAAGATAAAATGGTAGAACAAGAATATTATGAAAAAGAAAGCCTCAAACACAGAAACAAATTGGAAAACCAAAACAGAATAACTAAGGAAATAACAAGTACGTTAGAAAAGCAAGGGACAAAATAAACAGCACTCATGGCCAAATTACTGGCATGGAAGAAAGGTTTGAAATAATTAAGGTACATGCACATTTAAAAAGATAAAGCAATGAAAAAAAAGACAATAGTCCTAAAAAAAGCCTGATATATGGAATAGTTATGCATTCAAAAATACAATACAAGAAAATTTATCTGAGTTGAAGAAACATTTTTCTAATTATCTATAGTTGGAAAAAACCTGTATTCTGAGAAAGTTTAATCCAGGACTCTATACTAAGACTCTAGCCGAGCTCCTGAATTTCAGGGAAAAAAAAAAAAAAAAAAACAGTTTTAGGCATCTGGACAGAAAAAGCAAATAAACTATAAGAGATTAAAATCAGGCTGCTTTAGATCAATCAAGGCTGTAAGACAATGGAACGATTGTTCTGAGGTGAGAATTGCACAACCCAATAATGTTATACCCATGGTGGCAGTCAAATAGAAAAGCATGTAAGCCATGGAAGGACTAAGAGGTCATGTTACCCATGAACCTCTCTGAAAATAAAACAAAAAACTAGACAAATGAACACCTGCCAATTCCTTTTTATTTAAATTAAAAACTCAGAAATAGAGAAAGTATGATTTTTCTTAAAAAAGACTAATAGTGAACATTCAATCCACTAAATTGTTGATCCTTAACACATCGAAATTGAAGTTACAGGAGAAAAATGCAATGTTATAAACCCAAACAATGTACAAATAATAATTTAAAAACTTCCAAAAATTGGAGGTAGAGGAGAGAAAGGTGTGAAAATGTGATAGTACTAGGGTCCAATTCTTTCACAGGAGGGTAAATTGAATTGAGAATTAAAATATAACTTTAAAAATCTTGATTCCAACATGAATATGTTTCATGTTTTCTTAATTTTCAAGAGCCCTTTCACAAAATATTTCCCGAGATGAGGAAATCTGCATTTGAAATACAATAATGCCTCTGGTCTTACTTCTATAATTTCAAGTAACATTGAATTTAATAACTTTTACTTCAAAATAGCATTTATAATTTTAGAAGCATAATGATAAGGAACTATCATCTTAAAAAAGACTAGAAGCAGATATGTCAGGATATTAAATATTCCTTTTAAATCATAGAAAACAGGCATTATTATAGTTCAGGCAGTATTATAGTTCCATCTTTGCTTTTTCTGTAACTTCCTTTTTCAGGCCTTGTGACCTCACTTGTGACACATTATCTCCTGCCTGGTGACAGTAGTCAGTGAACTAACTACTTAGAGAAGACACCTCGGTTGGGATTGAGAGACATGGAAGAAACCCAAGCGTTCCAATGGGTTCCAGTCCCAATCAGCTGCTGCAGGAGTTCCAGGAGGATGGTGGGGGGAGGAGGGCAGCTGGTTCATGGCTGGACCAAGATGCTCGCTCAACCTTGGCCAACAGCACAAACACACTGATGAGTTTTTTTCAGTCCTCGAACTTTCCTATTCTTTTTTATAGACTTAGAAGGGGGGAAGGTGAGTAGAAAGTAGCAGAGAGCAAGAAAGCATATTCTATAGGCTCATTGGTATGCAAAAAAAAGAGAATTTGGGGAGGGACAAAGGTGCGAAGCAGCTCTATCTATGACAGCTCATTCAGTAAAATGTTTGCGTAGCTCAGGACTTCACACCTGTGACTTCCTGGATCCCAGTGACAACCCTAAGCGTTAAAGGGAAATGACATCACTGTGGTCCCCACTTTAGAGACGACAGGGACTCAGCCCAGTCAGGGATTTCCCCAAGGCCACTAGGTTAGTGAGTGGAAGAGTAAGGATCCCAAGCCGGACCTGCTCACCCTAAAGACGATGTGCTTTCTAGTACCGCAGCCATTCAAATATAATTCATCACAGCTCTTAGTTCATTTAGCAAGCAAACAAAGCAGAGAAACTAAAGAAACATAGAAAAGGGTAAAAAAGAAAAAAAAAAAAGCCCTTCAAATATCCCAGTCCCATATAGTAAGACCTCTTACTCCTGACTTGCCCTGTACCTTCTTCCCTGTGGACAGCATTCCACACAAATGTCTCAGGGTTCTCCCCCCTCAGTGCATGAGGCTCAGCTAAAGCCTATGCGTGGGAAGTGGACAGTGTGTGGGGAGGCTGTGTGTGTCACGTGTATATTTACTTGTGAGTATTTCATTCCCCAGATCTTTTCATGTCTATATATATGACTTTATTGATCTGCTGGCAGCCTCATCGGATTGACTGGCAGGTGCCACGCAATTCCTCTTATATCTAAAGAAAAGAATAAAGTTTTTAGAAAATGTTGGTATGCTATATATTTCTAAGCCCCTGAGAGACTGAAGTTCTGTTCAGTCTTTCCAAGTATCCCTTCTACATAGGACTCCAGGGGCTAATTTCCTCACTTCCTTCACTAATGTAATCTTTAGTAGTCTGCAGCAGGACTGCAACTGTGACAATAATGGCTAACATTTCTTGAGTGCTTAAGGCTCTGGACTAAGTGCTCTGTTAGCATTATCTCATCTAAGAGAATTGCTATCTTGATATTTGAGATGATGGAATTGAGGAGCGGAAAGGTTAAAGAGCCCATTCCCAATGGCACAGCTTTTATGTAATGGCAATGAGATTTGAGCCCTGGTCCAGCTGATTTCAGAGCAATATTCTCAACCACTAGACTAGCATCCTACACATTTCCTCTGGTCAACAGCACAGTTGAAGAGCACGAAACACCTGCCGAATGCCTGAACAACCCCCTGAGAGTAAGCATGGAAAAGCTTGGTGGCTCAAAGTTTGGGCTTTGGAGTCAAGAAGTCTCAAGTTCAAACCCCAGCTCTGACACCTGCAACCTGGCAATATATCGAAGCCCCAGATTCTCTAGTGAGACAAGGGTAATGACAGCAGCAGCTTCATTGCTATTGTAATGATTAAATGAGATTAAAATCTAAAAATGCTTAGCTTGATGGTTGTTGTATTGCAGAGGCTCAAGAATATTACTATTATTTATTTAAGCCACAATAGAAGCTATTATTCCTTTCTGTCAACCTCCATTAGCAACTTACTAAAGGTACAACTAATAAGAATTTGCATATTTTAAAACTATTGATTAAAATGAGTCAATCACTCGTCAGAGATCCCAGCTTTCTAATATTTATCCTAAAACAGCGCTGCAAAGACTGTCCAGTATAAATCAACCAACTAATATTTATGAAGCACCTAATATTTGCAAAGCATTTGAGACCCACTAGTGAGTATAAACCTATGTGCCTGCCCCCAGAGCATTTTCGGGCCCTGTTATATAACAATAGAATGTTACATTACAACGATAGCAACAACACAAAGACAATCCAATGTAGGTGAACTTGCAAAGCAGTATTCAATAAATCCCACTTGAGGGGTATAAATAATGACATGCTTAGCTCAAAGTAAGTGAGCCAGAAAATTTGTATAGGCCAAGAGGGAAAGAAAGAATTTAAGAAAAGGCCAAAAGGCAGTGCAAAAGAAAACAGTCCCTGGTAGTGCTGAGTCAGGGAAGGAAGGAGAGAGGTGGAAAAGCAGTGTGTATGTGGGTAGCTGGGGAGTGGGGGGCAGGTGGGCATGCATGAAGATGGGGTAGAGTAGGAGTCAAGTAAATAATGAGGTTCTCACATCCCCTTCTTCTCCACTCATGAGCACACTCAAGAGAAGAAGAGAAATTAAAGCTCTGTGATAAAAGAAAAGTCTTAAAGTGACTTTAAGGAATCTTAGCAGCACTGTGTCTTGGGGGAGTTGCAGGGTGATGATTGCTCACCACCTTAAATCTGCTGTGAATCAGGAACTCATTAGAAAAACTGAGACACCAGAATCAAATAGTCAAAATACAGTATAAGTTCATAAGCAGATAAGGCTGGATGAGAAATGGAATCAGATCTTGGCCAAAACACTATGACTAATTTGTTGGTCCAATTAAGGGCGAAGTTGCATAACCGCAGCCTCTCCACAAATCCCACCCAGGAAGATCACTGCACATTGTAGGAAAAGAGATGAGATATATCCAGAAGGGCTCAGTGCCCTACCCTCCTGCCAATCATACCAGTCAAGTGCATGGCAAGAAGGGACAGACGATTCCTTCCCAGTACTGGGGCCATATACGTAGATCAACAGATTGATAGATTGGCCAATAGATAGACAGCTGATAGATATCAAAGTTTTAGAGTGTAGCAAATAAAAACCAAAAGAAATATTTTATCCTCTGTATTTTCCCTAGGAATTTATTATTCAGATTTTGTTTGTATCCATGAACTAGTAATTTTTCAAAATAGCCTTCTGTGTTTTAAGGAGATTGGATCCATTTCTGCTATTTTTGAATCTTTTTAAAAAAATTTTTAATTTACTTGTTCATGATAAACAGAGAGAGAGAGAGAGAGAGAGAGGCAGAGACACAGGCAGAGGGAGAAGCAGGCTCCATGCCAGGAGCCCGACGCGGGACTCGATCCTGGGACCCCAGGATCAGGCCCTGGGCCAAAGGCAGGTGCTAAACCTCTAAGCCACCCAGGGATCCCTATTTCTGCTATTTTTGAATAAGCATCTCAACTTCACTTCCTAGGAAAACCAAGGTAAGTGGAATTTTAAGGTCCATTTTTTTATGCCTCAGATTTTGTGAATTTAAACATGTTGAAATTAGAGATAAAATGTAAGATGTGTAAAATATACATTTTATAAGGATAAATTGGAAAATAAATCATAATTTATTTGAAGATTATTATCTAAACTTGAACCAAGTTCAAATATCCTTCCCAAAGAATCAAAAGAAATGAAATCTATCAGTGGGAAGGGAGCACAATCATCGTTCTGTTTTTGTTTTGATTTTGCAATGGAAGGCCTAAAAACATGACTGCTTTCAAGAGCCCGTGCATTTTTCTCTTCTTTTTCCTTCCTTTTCCCAATCCAATTTGAAACTCCAATGTCTTAATTACCTAAGCTAAATATTGATCCGATTAAAGCAAATAGTATCAAGATGACTAACGAATAGCCCCAAATATCCCAACGTGCATTTATATTCCAGGGATGCCCTTGTTCACTCAAGTAACTCTGATGGATAGAATGTGGGTCGCTGGACTGAGCAAAGATCCCCCCCAGTCTAGACCACAGAGATTCTTCTAGTCACAGTTCCTCTAGGAACAGGAACTTCTCTTTGATGTTCTACTCACTCAGGTCAGCACCCTGGTCAGCTAAGGAAGAGGCGATGATTAGGCCACTTCAGGCTCGGGTGGTTCCAACAGGTGGGTGGGGCTAGGGGATTTGTCTTGTTCTGGTACACGTGAGCTTCAAGCTTCTAAACACAGCCTGAGAAATTTAAGCATTTCGGGTACCTGAAAGGCTAACCAATAAACCACACAGCTCCTCTTGGAAAGAGATCCTTATCCAGCTGGCTTCGATGTTTAGGTATCCTAAAGAATGCACATCACTGGGTGGGTAAACTTGACAGTTGTACTGACGTTACCACTATGACATGACAGTCAGATTTGATATTTTTTTCCCTCAAATAGCTTTTTTCTGCTGCCCAGGCCCCATCTCTCTCTGATGGTACAGATGTTATCACCCTAAGCCAAATGCCTCCAGCCACAATGCCTCTACATCATCTCTCAAGCCGACCCCACATTCGTCATCTCCCCTACATTCCCTCACACTAAAAGTTCTTTTTTCTCTCCTGTGTTACCAGACACCTACAGGTTATCCTCCACAGAATTTATCCCACAAACTCATTCTGAACTCTAAAGGAGAGGTTCACAATTAGAAAAAAAAATTGTTTAAACAAAGTACATGCTTGAGACTCACGGGTGGCCCAGTCGGTTAAGCATCTACCTTTGGCTCAGGTCATGATCCCAGGGTCTGGGATAGAGCCTCTCATCAGGCTTCCTGCACAGTGTGGAACATGTTTTTCCCTCTCTCTGATGCTCCCTCTGCTTGGGCTTGTTCTCTCCCAAATAAATAAATAAAATCTTTTTTTTAAAAAAGCAAAAAACAAAGTGCATGCTTTATTAAGGGCACAGGGACGTAAAAAAATGGTCTGTTGATCTTCCTGAGCCCTAGCTGGGCATCAGTGTCCTTATTTCTGCAGTGTCCAGGTCATTAGTGACTCCCATTGATGGAATATTCCAGACTTCAGTGTACAGGGAGACTAAAGGCAAATGGACTCAACTATTCCTAGAAGAGGAATGTCAAGGAGGCACAATGTTCCTGCTACTCAAAGGGAACCAACTGCATCTTAAAACAAAACACTAAAAAAAATAGAAAAATGGGGGAAACTAATTTGTAGTAAAATGCTGGCATGCAAAGTGAATCAACCTGGCTCATTGTGTTGTACTGACAGCCCTACTCCTCCTCTATTTCTCCTTCTCAAATCCCCCTAGACCTTAGAGCAATGATTTCCAATGGTTTCCCGGACTAGCAGCTCAGTGTCTCCTGGAAACTTGTTAGAAATGCAAATTCCCAAGTCTCATCACAGATCCACTGAATTAGAAACTTCGTAGGTAGGGGATAGCAATGAGTATTTTAAGAAGCCCTCCATGTGGTTGTGAGGCTCACTAAAGGTTGAGACACTGATTTAATGCATCCTCTAAGCATCCCCTCACTTTCTCCTCAAGCTGTATTTGACACCACCAGTCGACAGTCCTCCTCCCTGTCCAGAACTAGGTACGGTCTACTCTTTAAGGGACCCTGGAACCTGCAAGTGAGAAATACTATAAAGGTTTATATTCAGGGCACAGGACACTAGTAACAGGTTTTTATTTTGTCCTCAGGGTTTTTTGTATATATACAAAAGACAGGCCATAAGAGTATAATACCAAGCCTCACTTACACCAGAGCTTTTGGAGATAAAAAATAGCCTATATTAGGTTCGACTTACTACAAATAAATTCTTTTAAAAAAAATCAAAAACCCATTATTTAACCTCTAGTTGATTCCTAAGTGAACAGATGACCCTTTGATTTTAGCACCCCCACGACCACGACACAATTAATTTAAATTGTACAATTTTAGAAGCTCATTTATTCTTCCAAATATTATCCACATATTGCAGACTCTGATCAATAAACATGTCGTAACTATGATCATTGCCTTTCCTCTACCTCTCCCTACCATGTTTGTAACTTACGGCCTCATCTCTCCTCTAGCAAAATGTTTCATGCCTTGAAACACCTACGAACACTGAGAGTCCTTTTTGGTACCCAATGACTAAGGAAAGGTCACTTGGCAAAGGCAATGAAGGCAGAACTCAGAGAGGACAGGTGAAATGCAAATTCAGGAAGGAGAGGAGGAATAAGTCAAAGTTCAAAGGAAGGCCTGAGCATTCAGCAAGGAAATCAAGGTCCAGATGTCTCCCTTAAGCTCAGTGTACTGAATTAGCATCGTTGGTAAATTGAACTGAAGATGAACCTAGCTGCTTGAAAATCCACTCCAGTGCAACCTTTTTCCTTCTCTAGATAAGCACAAGCTGGTTGAGATTCCTAGGAGCTAAGTAGGTTTCCTTCCCTCTATTTCTCATTTTCTAGGTAATTCCTATCTTGACCAATTTATTTTGGACAACCACTTTGGCCATTTTCAGATAGAGAATGTTGTTCTACTGGGTCCTTTCCAATTTTTCCAAGTTTTCCAATTTTTCTGTGAGTGCTTTGAAAGGAAAGGGGCGGTCCAAAAGGTAGAGTTTGGGTTGATCTGGAGATATTGGACACATAATTGTGACATTTGGGTCTGGGTAATGTCTAAGGAGACAATATTCCCTGACACAACCAAAGGAGCTTTTCTATCTTTACTGGATGTGATTTCTAAACACCAACTGTACATTAGATGACTAAAGACTAGGCTGATGAATGTTTTATTTTCCTATGACAAAAAAGTAGAGCATTCATAATGAAAACTATAGTTTGCTAATGTTTTTTACTAAGAACACTACATCCCTATAATAAAAGAGTAAGAAACGAACAATGCATCAGAATGCTTTATTTCTTCTTTTTCCTTTCTCAATATTCCAAAAGTAATAAAAAGATGTTTATGTTTGTTTTTGCTCCTTTAGAGTCTTGAAATGATTCAAATGTCTACCTGGTTTATACCCTGCCCCCTACCAGCATAAATATTGAGAGGAGGGCCTGTTACCTTAAAATGTTAATTTTTGGTCTCCATTACTGCAGTATTGCATAGGTGACCCCAAATGTGTATTTCTGGTATAAGAAAAACCATTAGAGAAAGCAGAGTACCCAGTAGAGACACAAAGCCAAACAAATCTCTTCATTTCCCATTTTACTTAACAAGTAAACATTTTACAAAGACAAAAGTTATTGTTCCCGTTGAAGGCATCGGCAAGCTACATATTCAGGGAGGGATGCATTTGTATAATGTGTGGTTAGAGAGTAATCAATATTTCATATCTATTTCAGGGCAACGAAATGCTCATATAAGTTATTTGGTTATCCTTTGGCATTTTATTAGTTAAGTGAAATTAATTTATTCCACAAATATTAAGTGCCTACAATAGTTCTTGCTACATAGTAGGCATTTAGTGACTATTGATGCAGAGAATATTTTTTGAGCATTCACTATATGCAGACTCAGTACTGAAGTCCTTGGCTGAAATGATTCAGAAGCCAAGATGGGAATTTTTTTCTCTCAGAGCCTGAGTCTATGACTATGAAATCATTTGCATACCAAGCATCTCTGGCCTCTTCCTTCCTCTACACGTAGCCATTCCCACCACTGCTAATGAGACAAGTAATCTCAGAGCTTGAGCAACGTGCCCATAAATCCATCTCTAAGGCTCTGCTCAACAGTATGACCTCCCCTGGGCCCACTGCAGCAAAGTATGCATCACTTGAAACCTGAACCATCCGCTGCCATAGAAAAGCACATGCATCATATGCCCACAGCAGAGTCCGATGCTCACTGGCTCATCCTCCATAGTAATTCCAATCACTGATATCCTAGTGGTTTGCTGAAAAGAACAGACTAATTAAAAGCTACTGCTCAAACCGCTTCCCTACTCCTGGGGAATGAAAATCACCTAGTACTCTCCTCTAGGATCTCCTTGCCTGGGGGCCTTCCTCGATGTTCTCACCCTTTTTCTTTAACCTTTTGTAGATTGTGAGACCACTAAGGTCTAAATGGACATTGCTTAAGAGCAGAGTAGAATTTGAGCAACAAAAGCACTTAGGCAAGAGAAAGGACAGAGGACGAATTAATTCTCTGATCAAACCTTCCCTTTCAGAATAATATGGTAGATTCGTTTTCCTTTGTGCCTCACTCCTACACTTTGAAAAACTCTCAGTAATACCAATGATCGATCACATTCTGCTAAAATTATTTGTTTGCATGCTTCTTGAGAACAGGAGCTTGGGCTTCTTCATCTGTGAAGCCTCAACGCCTCACATGCGTGGCAGTGACAAAATGATCTTCAGGTAGATTTTCTTTGTTCTTAATGAATCACTAAACAAATACCACCTAGTCATGGCCCACAAATTCTATAAACATTGGAAGTATCTGTTTGACCTGCTGCCTACCCACCTAACAGTCCTATAAGGTCCTTACCGTAGTTCATTATATGCAAAGCCTAAAAATTATTTTGCCCAATTACACTATTAATAAATCACATAATTTTTAACAAGTATGATCTTGAATATTTAGTACAAATCTCTTAATTTTGTAGATGAGAAATCTTAGATTTCCAAGAAGTTAAGCCAAAGCTGGTGAATAGCAGAGAAGGAATAGAATCCAAGTCTCCCTGTTTCCTGCCCAGGACTTGGTATACCAGTCAACAAGCCTGATTCATTTCATCGAGGTTCCATTTCTTCTAATGCTCATGAAGGGGTTTAGGGAAGGCTCTGACAGTTGAGCTGGATTCAGAAAGAGGGAGACAACACCAGCTGCTCTATTTCTTTTTCCTCCCCAGAGATATAAACACTATCTAAAAACTATCTTTGTATAAGAAATAAGAAAAAAAAGAAATGATAGAACACATAATTTGAGGCTAATGAGATGTAAGAAGGCCCTCTAGGATGGTTTCAGTTTTATCTAGAATCAAGAGAGGCTGCCCCTAGGTCAGATCTTGTGCAGTAGTTGACCTCCAGAGTAGTGTCTTTGGGTCTGCCCTGGTCTAAATCTCCATCCCTGACTGACATGGACCAAAACATGAATAGTGCATGACTTAAAAAAAAAAAAAGGCAATACTTCCTGAAGCTTTCTTTCATCAGGCAGTGTATTATCCATTAAGTCACGAAAGGTCTATTGACTATGTACTAAACATCAGGCACAGAGCTGAGTACTGTGGCTATAAAGATGAATGAAACAGAATCCCTGCTCTCAGGGTATGTGCTGACTGTGTTATCTCTGAACTAAGAACTCTTTATGTACACACAACCACCCAAGTGTGTATTAGAAACACATGAACACTGGGGAACCTGGGTGGCTCAGTCAGTTAAGTGACTGACTCTTGGCTTCAACTCAGGTCATGATCTCGGGGTTGCGAGACTGAGCTCCACATCCAGCTCTAGAAGTCTGCTTAAGGTTCTCTCTCCCTCTCTTCTCTCTCTCTCTCTCTCTCTCTCTCTCAAATAAATAAGAAAGAAAAACATCTTTGTCACAACTCAGGATTTGACACTCAATACTGGCATAGGACCCATCCAGACCTTAAACTTTCTGTCTCATGACTAATACATTTAGGCTTCCCTATATCTTTTGTCCTATATCCTCTAAACAAAAGGCAACTGTGTCTGGATGCTGTGAAGGTTTATAGATTGTGATACCATTAAAGTCCAAATAAACATTGCTTAAGAGTAGAATAGGATTTGAGCAACAAAAGCACTTAGGCAAGAGAAAGGACAAATTCTGTTATCAAACTTTCCTTCTCAGATAGAATAAATATTTCAATTCTCACAAAACTAAAAGTTACTTCTCTTCAAGGACCAATTTGTGATTCTGAAGATACAAGCACTATATTTACAGTTGTTGCAGATAGAAGTTGAAAAACGTGCACAACATCAAGCAATTCATGTTACTCTTAAATTTATCTTCATGTAGATCTAAACATAATATATGTGAAGAATAATAAAAATTCTCTCTATTGGCAACAGGTGAACTTTCAACATTGGAACTGTGAATAGTTTTATATCTATAAAAATGTTCAGAATCTAAAAGTAAATCTTAAATGCCACTTTTTAAAATAAGTTATATTCATAAATTACAATTTGTACTTTTAGCTCATTTTTATTAAATCTTGAATATTTTAAGATCAATGTAATTTTTAAGACAGGATAAATGAATTTAATGTTTTTATTCTTACATTTACTCTATATTTTTGACAAAATGGAATCAATTGTGCACTTTAGAGTACAAATATATTTTGCTTTTAATCCTTTAGTTCATTTCTAAAAATAGCACTTAAATTATGAAAAATATTAGGTATAACAATATGTTGTGATTTTGCTAAAATAAAGAAAAAAGGTATCTTACAGGATATATAACATTTGAATAAAACATGCTTGTATTTATTTTATTACTCATCCAAACATCATTAGTCTATACCATAATACCACAGCATGCACAATAATACTTAAACCTAGTCATGTTAACATTTAAAAACGGTTAAATGCCAACTTTCTATCATATAAAAAACATGGCTTTACACACATTATTTTTACTTCTCATTATGAAGGTAGAAAGAAAGAATATATTTCTTCTAGCAGTGTGTTAGCTTGACCTAGAACCTTCATGTGTGTGGACATAAGTACGGTCTGTGAGCCTCTGTCCTCTCATCCCAGGTGCTGAAACATCAGAGGGTGCGGCCAGTGTCTGAGTCACCAAAAGTTAACATAGAACAACTGAAGCCCCAAAGTAAGACAACAAGGTATGTAGGGAAACAAGCCTTCCATCTTCTTGAAGTCAGGACTCAGTTTCTCTCAACACTACCAGTCTCAGGTGGAACTAACAGGTACATGAGTCCATGGAGATGGTTTCCGTCTGTGGAACCAGTATCCGCAAAGGACTTATTTATAAGTTTATAGGTTATGTCTCTTGGTTCAGCATCCCTTTCCTCATGCTCTCTATGTGATTCTGTGCACTCCAAACTTAGAGAACCAGTGCAGGGGGGCCTCTCAGCAGCATCTATGCATTAGAATCACCCAGGGAGATTTTGTTCACTAACAAACCCTGGCCCACCCTAGACCGATCAATCAGAATCTCTGGGATGGGGTTGGCCATCAGCCTATCTTTGAAGTTCCTCAGGTGGTTCTACTGGGCAGTCAGGGTGAGAATCACTGGTTCAGGGGCTTCTCTCCCACCTTAGCTCATTTACAATCTGAAGTATCAACTCCATTCAGCAAACGGTGGGCAATGGGAAAGAATGGGAGAGGATCAAGGATAATGACCAAATGCCAGGGTCTGGGGGAAAGCTAACTCTGGGCAAACTGCCTTACAGCCATGGCTTTCAAAAGCAGTGTCATAGTAAAAATCACTGGCTCTCTCTAAGCCAGTAAGAGAGGGACATTCGATGGAGGCACCATAAAGAGGCTCTTTGCTACCTTATGTGTGTTATCTAAAATAATTCAATTGTACCCATGAAGTTATTCCTAAGACTGGCCTATGGTAACGCCCCACTGGAATTAGAAGGGGATAAATTAATCCCTTGTTTTAAAAAAATAAATATTTGACTGCTCTCTGGAAAAAAAAAAAAAGCCTATTTGACATAAGCTGTTTAAAAAAAAACTAGCGCTACTGTCTTTTACAAGCCCTCTGTGCTATCCGCAGGAAAAGTACTATTGTCCTCACTTCAGAGATAGTAAAATCTGGGTGGAAAAGGTTAAGTAGCCTTCCAAGGCCACATAGGAAATGGAAGAAGCAGGACATAACTCAGACCATCTGACCCAAATCTAATTTTTTTTTCTCACTCATCCAAGTTCATCAATTTTATCCTTCCCCTAAAAAAAGAAAAGGGATTCAGATTATATGGAAAAATCTCACCTGCCTGCAGCTTTCCTACGACACTTACTACTTTCTGCTTTATTTTTATAATAATTTCAGAGCTAGATCTCTCTTGCTACTCTATGTGAGGGATAGTATGTGTTTGCTTCGTCTTTATATCACCCACAATGCATAGCTCTGAGCAATGCTGGGTAGTAAGTGTTTCTTGGATAATTAGATGAAAGTCAGATATGGTTAAAATTTCCAATTGTAAAATATTCAACCTGAGAGCAAGCATAATCCCACTGATCACCAGTTAACATGATCTTTTCTAGAATGTCTCTGTCTTCCTCTTACAGTGGTATTTTAACTAACACCATTACTAACCTTGTCATCAGCCCAAATCCTAACCAAAATTGGGAATTATATACCAGGACTCAATTACAGTTTGAGAAATCAATGTTTTAATTCTGGGCCAATATGTTCTTTCTTTGATTTTATTTTTATACCTCAGCTTTACTGAGATATAACTGACAACATAGAAATATATTTAAAGTGAACATGATAATTTGATACACATACATTGCAAAAGGATTCTCAACATTGAGTCAACACATGCATCACCTCAGATATTTACCTTTTTTTTGTGAGAACACTTAAGTTCTACTCTCAGCAGATTTCAATTCTATAATACAGTATTATCAACTATAGCCACCATGTTATACATTAGATCCTCAGACTTTATTCATCTTATAACTGAGTGTTTGTAGCCTTTTACCAATTTCTCCCTATTTCCCTCACCTCCTAGTCTTCCCCCACCACCATTCTACTGCTTCTGTGAATTCAACATTTTTTTTCTTTTAAAATTCGACATATAAATGACACCATGCAGGATTTATCTTTCTCAATCTGGCTTATTTCACTTAGCATAATGCCCTCCAAGTTCATCCATATTGTTGCAAATGGCAGGATTTCCTTCTTTTTTAAGGCTGAATAATACTCCATTGTGTGTTTATACCACATTTTCTTTATCCATGTGTCCATTGATGGACACTTAGCTTGTTTCCATACCTGGGCTATTGTGAATAATGCTGTAGTGAACATGGCAGTACAGATATATCTTCGAGAAAGTGACTGCATTTACATTGGACATATAGCCAGAAGTGGGATTGTTGGATCATATGGTAGTTCTACTTATTATTTCTTGAGGAACCTCCATACTGTTTTCTATAGTGGTTTCACTAGTTTACATTCTTACCAACAGTGGGCAAGTGTTCCCTTTCTCCTACATCATCACCAGCATTCATTATCTCTTGCCTTTTTGATAACAGATATTCTAATAGGTGGGAGGTAAACATCTCATCGTGGCTTTAATTTGCATCTCCCTTGATGATTAGTGATGTTGAGCACCTATTTGCCATTTGTAGGTCTTTGGAAAAATGTCTAGTGAGTTCCTTCGCCCATTTTTTAAACTGGGTTATTTGGGCTTTTGTCTATTGAATTGTATGGGTTCTTTGCGTATTTTAGATAGTAACACTTTATCAGATGGGTTTGCAAATTGTTTTCTTCCATTCCATAGGTTTACTTTTCATTTTGTTCGTGGTTGCCTTTGCTGTGCAGATGCTTTTAAGTTTGACATAGCCTCACTTATATATTTTTTTGTTTTTGTTCCCCTTTTTTTTAATATCAATTCCAAAAAAGCATTGCCAAAAACAATGTCAAAATGCTTACCCCCTCTGTTTCTTTTTAGTTTTATGGTTTCAGGCCTTGTGTTGAAATCTTTAATCTATTTTGGGTTGACTTTTGTGTACAATGTAAGATGGAGGTAGAGTTTCATTCTTTTGCATTTGGACATCCAGTTTGCCCAGCACCATTTATTGAAGAGACTGTTCTTTTCCATAATTTATTCTTGGCTCCTCTACAAAAGATTAATTGAGCATATATGCATGAGTTTATTTCTGGGCTCTCGACTTTGTTCCATTGACTATGTGTCCGTTTTTATGCCAATACCCTTGCCACTTTTATTCAACATAGTTGGAAGTCCTAGCTAGAGCAATTAAGCAAGAAAAAGAAATAAAAGGCATCCAAATTGGAAAGGAAGAAGTGACACTGTTACTATTTGCAGATGACATGATATTATATATATATAAAACCCTAAAGACTCTACCAAAAATTGTTAAAACTAATAAATTCAGTAAAGTTTCAGGATACAAAATCAATATACAAAAACTTGTTTCTATACACTAATAGTAAACTACCAGAAAGAGACATTTTAAAAAACAATTCCATTTACAATTACATCTGTTTCTTGATTTGAATAGTAGATACAGGGTATGCTTACTTCATGAAAAGTTATTGGAGACTTTTTTTTTTTTTGCTAAACAAAAACTTCCAAGAGCCTCTTGGAACCCCTTAATTAGTAGTGCACTGATTCAAACAAGTTTCTAATTGGCAGGAGTTGGGGAGTTATTTCTCTAAAAACGGGATTTTAACATCAGCATTTTATATCTAGTAAGAATTCATATATTCATGGGGTGTTTCCTTGATTTATAGTTTTTAGAAATTCACATGATTATTTTCACATTTTATAAATACCACATATTACTCTGGCTGTTTACCTATCACAGAGTCTCTTGATGCTCTTTAGCCTCTGTCTCTTGTTGCTTCCATTCACCCACCATACTCCTCAGAGATCTTCAAGGGCATGAAAAGAATCTCTGCCCTGCCTGTACATATAGGGACTTGGTTCTCTGTACCTAGGCAAGCCAAGAAAGGCATGTTAGGAGGAGGCACTTGAACAACATTGAGTCTTTACTCCAAAACTTCCCTTAGTCTCTACTGCCAGTGCCTTCTAGAACCATCACTGGCTAGGGCACATGTATCATAAATGGCTCTTTCAGCTTTTTCCTAGCACCACAAAGCAATTTCAAAATGGACAAACAAAAGAGCTTTTCCAAGAACACATAAAGAACAATCTTAATCCAGGGGGCCATGGAACCACCTCCCATCACTTCTGTTTCTGCACTTGGCTGCCACACACAAACTTTATCTCTAGACTTTCCAAGGCATCATTTTAGTCAACAGCTTCTCCTTCTGGAGTCTAACTTTACAAAATAATTGCCACACTATCTCTTTTAGGAGGCAATTCCTATACTTGAGAGTGGAAGAAATGACCTCCTTAACAAGTTTGAAATTCCTTTTAGAAACTGCCAGCAGCAACACACGCTTCTTTTCCAGTAAAGGCCCAAACTCCCTGGCCCTATCTGGTGATTTCCAGAATCCAATAAACCCACGTGTTGTATTTAAATTCTCTATGAGGTACTGTACTCTGTCCCCTGGACAACTCTGGAGTTGTAGTTGTTGAATCTCTTTTATTGATAAAATGAATTTCCATTCCCAGGACTTAGGATGATAATACCTGCATTGGGCCAGTGAGACACCAGGAGTTTTTACAGCTCCATTAACTTCAAGTGGTGTCTTAATTCAGAGCAGGTTATAAGATCAAATAAATGGAAAGGGTAATCCAATTTTAAAACAGAACTTTCATGCATATTGCAGTAAATCCTTCCTAAGTTACATTCTGGGAGAAATATTTAAATTTTAGATGTATATTTACCCTTCTGATATCAATGTCTGCCAGCCAGTCAAGAATTGGGGATCCCTTGTGCAATATATTGGACCTGGAAAATATTTTTACCTCCATTATTTCTTAAGATTTTATATATTTATTCATGAGAGACACAAAGAGAGAGGCAGAGACATAGGCAGAGAGAGAAGCAGGATCCCTGCAGGGAGCCTGATGTGGGACTGGATCCCAAATCCCAGGATCACGCCATGAACCAAAGGTAGGTGCTCAACCTCTGAGCCACCCAGGCATCCCTATATTCATTATTTCTCAAACCCATTGAAATGACAGTAAAGATAATAAATAAATTAATAAAGTCATAAACGTTCTAGGAAGTGAAGAATAGAACATGAATGGGTCAAAGGTATAAAATTTCCTGAAGATGAATGGCATATGAGATTGCACTAATGGATAAAACAGAAGAGAGAATGGCATTAAGAGTATAAGAGAAGGCACAAGGGAAGCAACAGTAAAGGTGAGAGCTGTTATTTCACAAAATGAACCCTTGGAACCCAGCAGACACTGATGCAGCTGACTGAAGAATCTGTGGGTTGGCTTTTGGGTGGTGAATAACAAAGAAAGTTTGTGTTTCTCATGTCAATAAGAAAAATTAAAGGAAATTAGAAATTCCAGGAAAAATAAGATGTTATATAAAAATTTATAGCAAAAATATGAAGCATGATTATAATACATTTATGGAGAATCTAAAAAAAGAAAATCTTGAACTTGGAACTTGAAATACTCTACTTTAAGAGACTTGATTTAAGAACATAAATTACATTCTATAGTCACATTCTGGCTCTGCAGTAACATCATTACATGGTCAATGACATTCATTTCTCTCCGGTTTTCAGGATTAACATATAGGTGAAAGCATGGAAGACTTAATTAAAGTTACTCTTCGGAATGTAAATGCCTTAAGCCTTGGTGATATAAAAATGATGGTATAATTGGCCAGTAGTAGAGCAGTAGAGGAAGAGGGATGGGAGAAAGTATAGGGGTCATCAACTCTAACATAACTTATACCACGGGTAGTTACCCCATACGTCTGAGATTGATGGAACAAGAATAAAAGCCAAATATGTTACTTAAGTATAACCAATAGGAGGATCAAAAGAAAAAAAATTGAGGGAAGATATAAGAAAAAGGAAGAGGGCTGGTAGATGTGAGCTGAAATAGACTTTTTTTTTTTTAACAGCAAAGAGTTACAAGATGAACTTTCAAGCTAAAAAATAGATATTTAAAGTTTTATAAAATCGATATTTAGAGCTATCCTGATAACTGTTGGGAGAGCTAAAAACAGAAAATGTTGTAGGTGGTAGCCTCTTGGGGATAGGGCTATGCATAATGGAAAGAGACGCATTTTTCATTTGGCGTTCTTACCTTTGATTGAAATTTTATTTCCATGAGAATGTACTTTTCAAGATTTTCATCAGTATGCTGAGTTCTAACATCCCAAGTTTTCTATCTTTTCAACTTTCTAATCCTCAACCAGTGAGGCAATGCCTCCATACCATGACCAAAGCCTGACAGCAGGTTAAATCTCCATGGTCTTCAACCCTCTGAGGTCAGTAGCCACCTCACTGGCACTCTCTGTTTTGCACATATTACCTTGTGAGCTATAAAAGCAGATACTTCTGAACTATCTCCAACTGTCTGCTTGTTTTTCCTGCCAGAATCACCCATTTTCTGTGAATGCCATCTTATCGTACCACCAGGCATCATCAATCTCTCACTAGGTCTCTTCAGTAAGGTGTGCTGATTAAATCCAGAGATTTTTCATTTGGGAACTACCAGAGAAGAAAAAGCTGCCAGAACTGAAATCCTGACAAGACATTCCAACTTTGAGCCTTAGCAGAGGGTACTGATTACACTTTAGAGCACTCGCAATCTTAGAAACTTCTGGACCCTAATGACAAAGATGGAAACAATGGTTATTAAATCCTAGAAATATCCCCACTGCCTACTTTAAAATGCCAAATCCAAATGTTAAATCACCAGAGGATAAAAGGTAATGCTGTGCAATCTGCTTTGGAAGATGCAAGGTCACCATGTTTTTTCCTCACTCCCCATCCTCATCCAGCCTGTAAGCACACTCCTACCTTCACTTGACCTTGCTTGCTTTAATATACCCCTGGCATTATTTCACTTTGCTTGGCTTAACACGTCTTAGGATCACTTCATCTTACTCGGTTTAACACAGGATAAAATATTGAGAGAACAAGTGCAAAGTATAAGGGAAGTAATCAAAACTTCTTAAAAGAAGAGATATTCAAGTTTGATACAGTTTTTTTTAAAGCATATAGATTTTTAAGTATTATAAAACTATTGTAGGGTTTCAAATTTGCAAGATTAAGTAAGGTGGGTAAGGTCACACAGCTTGTAACATTAAGAGTCCATTCCAGAATTGTTGTTTTATTAACTAAATAATGATCAGGCAATAGGGGAGATGATAGTTCTCAAATCTGTAAATCTATCTCAAACCAAATGAATATTGCCCGAGCTAAAAGCCATGATGGTAGAAATTTTTTTTCCTATATATTAGCAAATTTCTACTGGGGCCTATTCTAAGTCCTGAGGGGGTACCTAAGTTCAGGGAAATTAAGATTTGGATTTTTCCCTTCAAATTAATCACAAAAAGACTAGGACAAACTCATTCTGTCTGATTATATCAATCTCAGAGTCTGAAACATGAGTTTTATTTCTGAATAATAAGAATTAGTTAAAGGCTAATTTATTCAATCCAGTATTGCAGAGTTAGCATAAAGTACCTTTTTAAAAAAAATGCATCAATCTTTTGTCCAATTGTCCTCCTCTTTATATGGCTAAATGTGAAATGTCAAACATCTTAATCATTATGGTTTGCAGTCAAAAACTTTTTAAGGGTAGCCTGGGTGGCTCAGTGGTTTAGCGCCACCTTCGGCCCAGGCGTGGTCCTGGAGGCCCGGCATCAAGTCCCACGTGGGGCTCTCTGCGTGGACCGTGCTTCTCCCTCTGCCCATATCTGTGCCTTTCTCTCTCTGTGTGTCTCTCATGAATGAATAAATAAAATCTTAAAAAAATTTTTTTAAAAGAATGCTTCTAAATCTATTCCAGCTATTTCTATAATATAGCTCTCTACTTACCTTTTTTAAAAAAAATTCCAGTATAGTTAACATCCAATATTATATTAGTTTCAGATTACAATACAGTGACTCAACAATTCTATACATTACTCAGTGCTTCTCATAATAAGTGTACTCTTAATCCCCTTCATCTATTTCACCTATATCCCCACTCACCTCCCCTCTGGTAATCATCAGATTGTTCTCTATAGTTAAGAGTCTGTTTTTGGTTTGCCTTTTTTCTTTGTTTTGTTTCTTAAATACCATAAATGAGTGAAATGATATGATACTTGTATTTTTCTGACTGACTTGTTTTGCTTAGCATTGTACTCTCCAGATCCATCCATGCTGTTTGCGAATGGCAAGATTTCATTCTTTTATATGGCTGAGTAATAATCCATTGTATATTTGAGTATATACCACTTCTTTTTTATCCATTCATCTATTGGTGGACACCTGGGTGGCTTCTATAGTTTGCCTATTGTAAATAATGCTGCAATAAACATAAGGATGCATATATCCCTCCATATTAATATTTTTGTATTCTTTGGGTAAATACCCAATAGTGGAGTTAGTGGATCACATGGTAATTTCTCCACACTGTGGCTGCACTGGTTTGCATTCCCACCAACAGTGCACAGGGATTTCTTTTTCTCTATGTTCTTGCCAACACTTGTTGCCTGTGTTGCTGATTTTAGCCATTCTGACATGAGTGAGGTTTTGATTTGCATTTCCCTGATGATTAATGATGTTGGCCTTCTATATGTCTTCTTTGGAAAAAATGTCTGTTCATGTCTTCTGTTCATTTTTATTTTTTTTTCTGTTCATTTTTAAATTGGATTGTTTTTTGTGTGTGTTGAGTTCTATAAGTTCTTTATAGATTTTGAATACTAATGCTTCATCAGAGATGTCATTTGCAAATATCTTTTCCCAATCAATAGGTTGTCTTTTAGTGTTGTCGATTATTTCCTTTGCTGTGCAGAAGCTTTTTATACTGATGGAGTCTCAATACTTTATTTTTGGTTTTGTTTCTCTTGATACAGGAGGCGTATCTAGAAAGATGTTGTTATGCTCAATGTCAGAAAAATTACTCCCTATGATCTCTTCTAGGATTTTTGTGGTTCCAGATAGAACATTAACTCTTTAATCCATTTCAAGCTTATTTTTGTGTATAGTGTAAGAAAGTTGTCTGGTTTTATTCTTTTGCATGTAGCCGTCCAGTTTTTCCAATACCATTTATTGAAAAGACTTTTTCCCATTGAATATTCTTGTTTCATTTGTCAAAGATTGATCATATAATCGTGGTTTTATTTCTGGGTTCTCTATTCTGTTTCATCGATCTATGTGTCTGTTTTTATGCTGTAGCATACTGTTTTGATTACTATAGCTTTTTAGTGTATCTTGATATCTGGAATTGCGATAAATCCAGTTTTGTTCCTTTTTATGATTGCTTTGTGGGTCTTTTGTGACTCCATACAAATTTTAAGATTATTTGTTTTAGTTCTGTGAAAAATGCTGTTGATATTTTGATAGTGATTAGATCAAATGTGTAGATTGCTTTGGGCAGTATGGATATTTTAACAATATTTGTTCTTCCAATCCATGAGCATGGAGTATCTTTCTATTTCTTTGTGTTGTCTTTAATTTCTTTCATCCATGTTTTGTAGTTTTCAGAATACAGGTCTTTCACTTCCTTGGTTAAGTTTATTTCTGAGGTTTTTTTTTTTTTTTCACTCCTTTCCCCTTTAATCCTTTTCACTATTTTTTATATTCCCTGAATGAATGAGACCATATGATGTTTGTCCTTCTCCAATTGACTTACTTCACTCAGCATAATACCCTCCAGTTCCATCCACGTTGAAGCAAATGGTGGGTATTCGTCGTTCCTAATGGCTGAGTAATATTCCATTGTATACATAGACCACATCTTCTTTATCCATTCATCTTTTGATGGACACCGAGGCTCCTTCCACAGTTTGGTTATTGTGGACATCGCTGCTATAAACATCGGGGTGCAGGTGTCCCAGCGTTTCACTGCATCTGTATCTTTGGGGTACTCAGCAGTGCAATTGCTGGGTCGTAGGGCAGATCTCTTTTTAACTCTTTGAGGAACCTCCACACAGTTTTCCAGAGTGGCTGCACCAGTTCACATTCCCACCAACAGTGCAAGAGGGTTTCCCTTTCTCCACATCCTCTCCAACATTTGTGGTTTCCTGCCTTGTTAATTTTCCCCATTCTCACTGGTGTGAGGTGGTATCTCATTGTGGTTTTGATTTGTATTTCCCTGATGGCAAGTGATGTGGAGCATTTTCTCATGTGCTCATGGCTCATGGTCATGTCTATGTCTTCCTCTGTGAGATTTGTGTTCAAGTCTTCTGCCCATTTCATGATTGGATTGTTTGTTTCTTTGCTGTTGAGTTTAATAAGTTCTTTATAGATCTTGGAAACTAGCCCTTTATCTGATATGTCATTTGCAAATATCTGCTCCCATTCTGTAGGTTGTCTTTAGTTTTGTTGACTGTTTCTTTGGCTGTGTGGAAGCTTCTTATTTTGATGAAGTCCCAATAATTCATTTTTGCTTTTGTTTCCCTTGCCTTCATAGATGTATCTTGCAAGAAGCTGCTGCAGCCAAGTTCAAAAAGGGTGTTGCCTGTGTTCTCCTCTAGGATTTTGGTGGAATCTTGTCTCACATTTAGATCTTTCATCCATTTTGAGTTTATCTTTGTGTCTGGTGTAAGAGAATGGTCTAGTTTCATTCTTCTGCATGTGGCTGTCCAGTTTTCCCAGCACCATTTATTATTAGGATTATTTATTCTAGTTCTGTGAAAACTTGTTCTAGTTCTGTTATATTGAAGAGACTGTCCTTTTTCCAGTGGATATTCTTTCCTGCTTTGTTGAATATTAGTTGACCGTAGAGTTGAGGGCCCATTTCTGGGTTCTCTATTCTGTTCCATTGATCTGTGTGTCTGTTATTTTGCCAGTACCACACTGCCTTGATGATCGCAGCTTTGTAATACACCTTGAAATATGGCATTGTGATGCCCCTGGGTCTGGTTTTCTTGTATTTTATTATTCTTGATGCAATTGTAAATGGGATTGTTTTCTTAATTTCTCTTTCTGCTACTTCATTGGAAGTGTATAGAATTACACAACAGACATTTGTATATTAATTTTATATCCTGCAACTGAACTCAATTTATCAGTTCTGATAGTCTTTTGTGGAGTGTTTAGAGTTTTCTATATAGTATGCTATATGCAAATAGTGAAAGTTTTATTTCTTCCTTACCAGTATGGATGTCTTTTTTTCCTTTATTATTTCTTTCTCCTTCCTTCCTTCCTTCCTTCCTTCCTTCCTTCCTTCCTTCCTTCCTTCCTTCTTTTCCTTCCTTTCTTCCTTCTTTCCCTCCCTCCCTCCTTCCTTCCTTTCTCTCTCTCTACTTCCCTTCCCTCCCCTCCTTTCCTCCTTCTTTCCTTCCTTCATTTTTCTTGTCTGATTACTATGGCTAGGACTTCCAATACTATGCTGAATAAAAGTGGTAAGAGTGGACAATCCTTGTCTTGTTCTTGATCTTAGGGGGAAAGCTCTCAGTTTTTCACCATTGAGTATAATATTAGCTATGGGTTTTTCATACATAACTTTTATTATGTTGAGGTAAGTTCCCTCTAAACCAACTTTGTTGAGGGTTCTTCCTCTTTACTTTTAACTTAAGAATTTATATTCCTTACTAGAATTAATCTGACAATAGATTAACAATTTATCAGGCAAGACCAAGTGGTAATAATAGTTGCTTGGAGCACTGCGTTAAGAAGGATTCTGATGTTGTGTCCAAATTCATAGTAAGGTCGACCCTAATCAATTAACATGTTTACTACAGAAACAAAAGAGAAAATGACAATATGCACTTGTCATCTTTGCCAGGTACTTGAATCTAGCACATTTTAAAACTTTATAGTTTTGTGTTTTCTAAAATAAAACATAATTTCATAAATTGAAATTCTGTAATAAAAAACCCTTATTAAGTCTTCGAAAACTACCAGAATTGTAAGGGTTATCCAAGCTGCCCCGAAAGAAGATGGAAGCCTTCCAATATAAATATCAACTTGTTATTCAAAGTCCGGAGGGTAAAATCATAGGCATCAAATGACGTGCTAACCTAAGTCCTCTAACTTAGCACCATCCTTCTCAGAATCCAAGTCAATTTCTCCAGGGATCATTACTGACCACAGACTAAAAGTATTTTCTTTTTTAAAAAATATTTTCTTCTGAATAAATAGAATAGATAGCCTAGTAAGAGACCCATGTGAAATATATGCATATATATATATATATATATATATATGTAACATATGATCAAGAAGATATCACAAACCAGTGAGAAAGGAGAGGATTATTCTGTAGCAACTAATTAGCTATTTGCATTTTTATAAGATATTTCAGCTATAGCCTTGTTGCACACATACACAAGAATAAATTCCATATGGATTCGATTTAAATAAAGGCAATATCATATTTTTCAAATCTACAAAAAAGGAGAGGTGAATTTTTACCTGATCTCTGATTAGGGGAAAAAAATTTATGTGTAAATGCAATGTAAGTAATGACAAAGGAAAAGATCAAAGATATAACTATCAAAAATTGCACAACATATATATTTTTTAAAAACACCAAAAGCAAAAATCAGGGGGAAAAAATCTTAAGGCTTAAAAAAATGCTAAATAAATGGCTATAATTAAGAATGTTTTTTGTTAAAAAGAATGGGTATCTATTTACATGAATTCCTATGAAAAACTGATGAAGAATCTAACTAAAGTAGTACAGGTGGATTCATGGGAACAGGAAAAGATTAGACAGCTCCCCTCTTCATCTTCATCTCTCTCTGGTCCACATGGGCTCTTTTCAATCTGCACACTTCCTTCTCTTTCTCTCTCTCTCTCTCTCTCAAGGGAACTATGCTCACTACTCCTCTACAACTGGCCTTGGTGCCAATCCTGGCTCCAGAACCCAGCACCATTTTAATGGCTCAGTCTTTCAGTACCTTTGTTCTAAACTTATGGGAAGAAGATGTGCCAGGCCCAACCTAGGTCAGATATCCGTACATAGTTTAGCCAGATATGGCCACTGGACCAAAAAACAGTATCCCATGGACATGGAACTGGTGAGGCCTAACTGTTTCTCAGCAGATCCAGATGCAATGCAACCCCAAAGACAGGGATGTGGGATGGGCAGGCATCAAAGACACATCTACTGTGCATTTGATGGTATTGTGATATGAACATGGAGCTTCATTAAGCAAGAATAGCCTACTACAAAGTTTTGTTAGTTGATATTACCTCCAACATGTGAAGAATAGTATGCTTTCCCCCACAGACCTGCATAATTCCAATAATCAGGAAAGAGAGAAAATAAAATACCAAAAGAAAAAAGAAAGGAAGTGTTGGAAACTAAGTGCCAAGTATTCAATTTAGGGTGAATTCTCCGGTCACTTTTCATGACATGTTCCAACTTTCAACCCCACCATGACCCTTAAGAGTCATTTCTACAGTCCAGCCTCAGTTAGTGACAGACTCTTCTCGGAAGACACTACCCATACTCATCTACTTCACCAATCTCATGGTCATGTTGACTAGAATATTCACCAGACTCTCTCTGCCTAGTAGATACCACTCATCCCTCAAGACATGAATGAAACAGCGTTCCTCAACTGCCATTGTCCCAGCAAAACTTCTCACTTATGTCGTTTGGCTCTGAGTTTGTAGCTCCACTATAACCCTCAGCCCAAATGTACATTCACAGGCTGAATACACCTTTGTGCTCCCAGCTCCACTTGCAGATCTTTGCAGGGAGGCGTTCTGTTCTACTAATGCTGTTTTACAGCAGATAGTACAGGACATGAGCAAGAGTAGTTCTTAATGAATGTCTTGCTGAATAAATGTTGAAAGTTCAGGGAATTTTTTTCTGTATTAGGGTCAGAGACTTCAAATTGTTCTCATACCAAAAAAATGTTTTACTAAGAAAAAAATGAGATGTTTGCAATATACTGGAAAAAGTATCAACTTCAAAGACCAGGAGGCCAGTTTTGAATCCCAGAAAATTGTTAAGCTTTCTTTTTTAAAGATTTTTGTTTATTGATTTGAGGGGGGATGGGGGAAGGGGCAGAAGGAGAGAATCTTTCAAGTACTCCCTGCTGAGCACAAAGCCAGACACAGGGCTTGATCTCACAGCCCATGGGATCATGACCTGAGCCAAAACCAAGAGTTGGAGGCTCAACCAAATGAGCCACCCAGTTGCCCTGTTGAGCTTTTCAGAGCCTCAGTTTCCTCATTTTAAAAATGAGGATGACAATATTTCATGCAGAGTTGGTTTGAGGATGAAAGGTGAAATATATAAAGTGGCTGGAGCATTTAATAAATGACAACTATTATTCATATTGGGATTATTAACTTGATTAATGAAATACATATGAAATACTTAGACAGTTGTGTACTCATGGAAAATACATGGTGTTTGAATTTTTTTCTCAAAACATTAAGAGGGATTTTGTCACTAAAAATAACCATGTATTCATAAATGAATAGAAGAGCCACTATCTCTAAAATGTATAGGGCTGGAAAATTATGTGAAATCCTAAAGACATTAGAATTTCCAGGGGCTGTCTGATTGAATTTTAGCACCCAACCCACCACTTCAGAAGCACATTATTTTAAACAACCCTTGGTTTTTCAAACTCTGCTATTGTTCTGGTAACTGGGGTCAGAGTTTTCCTTTTTTCTTAGCCGTTACCAAGGCAAAACATAATGGACCACTTATCAATAAGATCATTCCAAGAGGAAGGAACAGGCCAGGTCTAGAAGGCAGAGAAATTCATCTCCTTGCCTGGCATGTGATGTGCCAAGGAATGATAGTAAGAAATTGGTACTGGAAAAAATGGAATCCTCTTAGAGATGCCTGGTGGCTCAGTCAGCTAAGAATCTGACTCTTGATTTTGGCTCAAGTCATGGTTTCAGGGTCATGAGATTGAGCCTCATGTCAGGCTCTACAATGGGCATGGATCCTGGTTACAATTCTCTCCCACCCTCTCTCTATGTCCCTCCCCCCTTCCTCCCTTCTATCCCCCCTCTCTCTCTTAAAAAACAAAAGTAGAATCCTCTCAAAAGCATGGTTCTTTTTTTTTTTTTTAAAGATTTCATTTATTTATGAAAGACACAGTGAGAGAGGCAGAGACTCAGGCAAGGGAGAAGCAGGCTCCAACCACAGAGCCACCCAGGTGTCCCAAAAGCATGGTTCTGATGGGACAGCACTTGCTGTGGGTGCACTCGGGTGGGAAATTGTGAGTTTTATCATTACTTTATTATATTCATGCTCTTTTAAGATACATATTTATTGAGCACCTATTGTATGGAAGACCCCACACTGGGGAGTGGGCAGGATACAAAGGTACAGATGGGGTCCATGCCCCTTGGGAGCTTCCACTCCAGCAGGGAGGCATGACAAACTCACAACTACCACCAACATCAGGTCACGCAGGATACATGTCACAATGCACCCATTTTAAGCATCCTGAAAATATTATATGATTTCAAAGGACTCTTGGCATCTCAAAGATTATCTCCTAAGGATAAGGTTCAGAACACTTACTGAAAAATTCTTCAGCAACAACCATAGCAGTCCTAGATTGGATTGATAAGATCTATGCAGCAAATGTCTCCTAAAACTTATGCATGCAGTAGATATTTTCCTCCTACAAAGTGGATGCTGGGGTGGGGAGGCTTTCAATTACTACAAAAATACTATTAAGTTGTCTACACTAATTGTTTTTTAAATTATAATAGCCACCTTGGGGCCTTTGCACTTCCCATTGCTTCCCCTTAAAGACCTCTTCCCAGATTTCATATGTCTTACTCCCTCATCTTTTCAGATCTCTGATCAAATGCCATCTCCTTAGAGACACTCCTCCCATCCCTCACTCTCTCTTGCTCTCTGCTTTGGTTTTACCATTGGTATCTATTATTATTTGACATTTTATTATACATGTGCTCATTTTCTGTCTCCCCTCACTGGGAGTCAAGAGATCTTCTGTGTAGTTCACCACCGTAACCCAGGGCCTAGAATAGTACCTGCTCATGGATGGCATCTTATAAATATTTGTTAAATGAATAAAAGAGTGAGGAACGTGCCTTATTAGGAACATTAGATTCCTTTGAATAGTCTCAAAAAAGGCAAACCTCCATCTAATGGATGTCAATTTGAATTTTTTAATCCGGTTCACTCAGAGCTTTCTGGTTAATAAGTTGGGTAGATGAAGCCGGGTTCATTCACTCGTTCATTCAACAAGTACATATTGAGGGCAGCTGTGTGCCAACCATTCTAGATGCTGGATTATTCAGTTGGCCCCAAATGAAATGTGGCTATTAAGACCATGGGCTTTATTATGTGACAGTAAACTAATTCTGAAAAGTTTCAGGAAGTCTGTGGCAGTACATAGCAGCATACCTGAAACAGAAGCAAAGCTTTCAAAAATGACTTACTTACATGTAGAGGTTCTGGGTTGGTTTTTTGAAAAATGGGTTTCATCTTCTCATGATTCCATTTCCTAGAAATGGGTTCTCTCTGGTGCCCACACTGGGTGTTGTGGAGGCACAAGGGGGAGGATTGTAATAAGGTCTCCTCTAAATTATTCTGGACACTCTACTGTGCTGTTGCATAGTTCACCTTCCACAGCTGTTTGTGGGTGGAAAATGTGTCAGCCTGCAACTTGAAGCAAAGACACTTTGGGGGTTCACAGATACAGGGGAAGTATTTCCAGATGTAAGTAAAAATCTTAAAGATGTGAATGTGAAAAACATATGCAAACAAGTATATCTATGGTTGGGTTCTTTTCTTCCTTTGAAGTCCAGAACAGAAATTACTTGGTAAGTAACCATGACTTATAATAGAATCCTTTAGAACAAGAATGTCGAAATCCAATCTTCCTAGTGTCAAAATGATCCTAAATACTTGTGTACATCTAACTATACCAAAAGGTTCTAATCCGTTGTGGATGTGTTATACTCTACGGCCAGGCCAACTCAGCATTTACCTGTAAGAACTTAGGAAGAATCAAATCTTGTTTTCATTTCTCTAAATGACTGTCTTTGCAGAGTCTTCATTCTCAATAAAACTTTGCTTTCAATTATAAGAAATATTTTCCCCATAAGCCCCATAGGGTAGCATTCTGATGGAAACTGGTTTGGGTGTCTCCCCTGATTCGACATCCCTTTAAGCACAGCAGATCCTCAAGAACCGGATGTCCAAATTAAGATAGCTAAATCCACAAGCCTGCAGGACCCATACAACTATGGCCCCTGTCAGCTCTTAAATAAAATATTAGATTGTGTCTATTGTTGGTGAGCTGTCCACGGTCCCTCGTTCAGCTGGCTGGGGTTAAAGGGTATGTAGATTAGTTGGCCAGCTGTGTGGTAATTGTCACAGCCAGTTACTTGGTAACCCACAGAACAGCCTTCTCTCGAGGTAGAGGCTTTGTTGCTAAGCAATAAATTCAGGTAAAACAACCTTTCCCTGGTGCTTATCGGTCCAGTTTTATAACATGGGGTATAGGTTAGGTTGTGTCCCTGACGGGCTGCCCAGTCCTCTTTTGTTTTCCCTCTCGGGCCATGAAATGAGTGTGATAACTTGGACAGCTCTTGTTCACTGGGGCTTGTCTACTGCTCACGCAGGCTGGGAGCAAGCAAATGGCTGGGGAGCAGGGCTTATTGGGGTGTGCCCTCACGTTGCCACTGTCTAACATACTTTCTGGATCTCAGGTTTGGGATTGGCCGATACAGCAGCCAGACAGGCACAAAGACCAAAGCCAATGACAGAGCTTTCATGGAAAGGAAGGAAAATGTGTGCCTGATGATGTTTTATCTACATTAGCATCAACTCTATAATAATAATCATATTATTATTGTCATTATTATTTGTTATATCTTGAAATACCTCCTTGCCCTCAATGCGTGAATGAGTGCTTTTTAAGTAAATCACTGTGTTGCAGAGACCAAGAGCTCTGAGAAGGAGACTCAGGCAGGCGAATCTCAGGTCAGTCCCTTCAGGACAGGTTTGAACCAGCTTTCTCCTCTTAGGGATTTGTTGCAGAGGCTAATCAGCCTGCGCCACAACTATACTTCAAAATTCTTGAGGAGGTCAGGAAATACTATGGGTAAATTTCTGAGACAAATTCCACTTGCTATTATTATAGTCTCACCTGGTAGTGTTGGAGTAGAAAAGAAGTAAGAAAGAGTAGTATCCCAGTTTTCTTAAAAACCTAAGAATTCGGGGCACTTGGGTGGATCAGTGGTTGAGCACCTGCCTTCGGCTCAGGTCATGATCTTGGGGTCCTGGGATCAAGTCCTGAATCAGGTTCCCTTTAGGGAGCCTGCTTCTCCCTCTGCTTGTGTCTCTGCTCTCTCTGTGTGTGTCTCTCATGAATAAATAAATAAAATCTCCAAAACAAAACAAAACAAAACCCTATGAGTTCAACTGAGCATACTTGCCACTTGTTGTGGAAAGTTACTGTTCCTCAGAGGAAGTGTTTGGATTCAGCCTGGGATTATTCCCATTTGTTGGGGCCTGTCACTGCTCCTTCCACGGGTGACCTCACCTTAGGAAAACCCCATTCGCAAATATCCAGACCTGTCCAGGTCTGGACAGGTTAACAGGTAAATATTTTCTTTCCCCAAAGCCCAATTCCTTGTGATAGAATCTCCATGAATAGATCTAAAACGTTTCCTCTTTTCATACTGAATCAAAGTATAATTTATAGGGTACAAAAATTATGGGCTGTAACATGCCTCCGGGCCAGTACAGAAGCCACTCTCTTGGTGACACCCTCTCTCAAGGCTCTCAGCTGGAATTTAAGAGCCCCTGCCAGCTGCCACTGGTCCTCCACACTGAGTAACGGTTAAGAGCAGCAGAGTCTGAGACCCAATCCCCCCCCCCGTTTATTAGCCAGACAGCCTTGATTGGGAAAGTTACTTGACTTCCCTCTGCCTCAATTTCCTTATCTTTCAAATGGGCATAAAAGAAGTTTTTTAAAAAACAGGGTTATTGGGAAGTTACATGACATAATGCATTGATACCCTAACTATATAATAATTGTTAGCTTTGATTTTAACTAGTTCTCCTTTTGGAACCATATTGTCTTAAAATAACACTAATAAATGCCTGTTGTGTGTGGGCAAAGCTTTATGCTGGTCACTCAAAATCTCGCTTGAGTTCAATGAAGATAAGACGTTAAAGACCTCTCTGGGTGTTCATCACTTAATGTAGTTACCTGACTTTTCTGGAGAGACAGGCCCATAGAGCACAGGGAGCAGCGCATGAGGGGCCCGCCCCGCCAGGCAGCAGCTTGGACACCTGAGTGTTTGCTCAGTGACTTCCCTGGGCTGGCGGCAGGCACGGGCATTTAGCTCTGCCACCTTCCCTCGCCCCAGCAAATCCCCAGCCCAGAGTAAGTGGCCCATAAACATTTGCTCAAATTGCTGAAGCAGGAAAGGATGAGGCAGAGAAAGGAAGAGGTCACGTTCAAAGGGTTTCCTATTGGTACTGGGGTTGTTTTCTTGTCTGTTTTCCTTTTAAATCTAAAAACGCTCCAATCCTTTATGGACTCCTTCACCAGGCAGCCAAATAGATGGGCACGCTTGTCTTCCTCCCCAGTCACTGCATATGAATTGAGAGAACGTGCAACTGGATTGCAGCCCAAAACTATGACAGCCACACAAACACAATGAAACAAAGCAAAACATTTACTTGGACAAAATTCCACGCAGGCCTCCTCCCACGCCTTAAGTCACGGAGTTTCCCTTGAAAGGGCAATTTAGATAAACCAGCTTTTATGCAGAGATGCTCTTTCAAAAAAAGGAACACAACAATGCAAAGAAAGAGAAGTGCAATGCTGTGCACCGAAGGGCGAGACGTCCAGACAGGCTGGCCCCAGCTCCACATGGGCGAGCCCCTCTCAGCCCTGCTCCATAGAATCTTCCATTGGGCCCCCTGTCCCAGACAGGAACCAAGGGCCGAGGGTCACAAGGTAAACTGATAGGTGAAAAGGACAAAAAGAATTTCCCAGAACAGGTTTTGTGAGGCAAAAAAGGAGAAATCCTAGTCTGACTTCTGAGGACAGTGACAGTTTAACTTCATAAACTCTGTTGATGTACAGAGTAAGTGTTCTGGGCTAAAAGGAATTCTTCTTAGCCATAATTGAAGTTCAAGAAGCCATTGCACTGCTCATTTGTAATTTGTGGATGGTAAATCTCCTAGCTGATGGCTCTAAGGAGAACCTAAAAAAATGTCCCATGACCTGCATAACATGCTGAATTATTTTTGTTCCTGAACTTCACCCTTTGTTAGACTGATAATCAGTTGTCACATAAATTTATAAAATTTAAAATGGGCTTTTTACAGTCTTTTCAAGCCTTATGGTTGCGCTGCAGCCTTCTTATAACAATTTCCTCATTTTAACAATCTCCTTGTATAGTGGGCCAATCCTTTGGATAGCATTACCTCATAAAGAAGTCATTTTGATATTTCAGGAATAAACCCCTTTGGACAGACTCCAAGAGCCACTACCACTTTAAAACAAATTGGTCTTTGTGACAAGTCATATATTAAGATTCCTGTGTGTTTTAACTTGGGTCTGCAGAATGCTCGCTCTCTGTCTCTCTGTCTCAGACACTCAAATGTCAGAATCCTAAACTAAGATGTATTCACTTTTTTGCTGTGTCCCGAGTATCAAAAGACACTATTTTGACAGCTGAGGCACATTCTATATTGATACTTCACACAAACAAGTCACACGTGCACATTTTGTCACCACACAAACCTAGATAAACATCTCTTTCTTCTCGCACATGCCATTTGGCCATGAGGCATTATTTTTGCTTCCTTATCCTTGGTTTTTGAGCGAGTGATGTTTTAACTAAACTTTCTTTTTTCCTGGAGTTAGCGATCAATTAGACGTCTCCCTGCCCTGCACAATTACAGAGGGAGACCCTGTGTGTGTGTCCCCTACTTCCTGGAACCTAGAGCTCTCCACGACTGGGAACAATTCTTTCTTATTTTGAGACAGGGTTTACCATGAGCAATGCAAACAAACAGTAAAGGGCCTCCCAAAAGTATGCTCTTTTTAGAACATGCTTGTCATTAGCATGATACAAATCTGCTTCATTATTTTTCGTCTAGACAAAACTCTGGTGAGGATTTTTGTTGTTGTTGTTGTTTGGTTTAGGTTTTGTTTTGTGTGTGTGTTTTTTTTCTTTTTTCTGTCTCACAAAAACCAAGTGTTCTCCAGCAATGAGGCAACGGAAAAAATCAATACTTGCCATGTACCATGTAACCAATAGAATAAGGGGAATGATTTATGTATGGATGGATGCAGCCTGAATCAGCTGGGGCCTCGCACAGAGAGTGAGAAGGAGAGAGGGAGAGACAGAGGAAGAGAGAGTGCACAGAGGGAGGTGGGGGGCGAGCTGAACTGCGGTGATTATTTCTACAGTGTGGCCAGATTTTTTTTTTTTTCCTGCAGCAATAATCCCCTTCTCCAGCACTGCAGGACATAGGGAAAGCCTGCAATCTGCGGACTATCTGATGGCTCAGCTCCCCTCAGAGTCCTGATGCCACGCTCACACTAAGGTGTACCGAGAAGGGGAGAGTGATGTATGGCCTGCAGTCCTTCCACCTTCCGGTCATCTCCACCCTAAGAGAGGCCAGTGATGGGTCGACAAGCACTAGTTGACAGAGAGTCCAATTATGAAACAGGATTAAAAAATAATAATAAAACGTTCCAGCACCGCTTCCTAAGAAGACCAGCGGGAAGGGCTTCCAGATGAGAACTCTCTCTCTACCCCAGGACTTTCTGCTGGAAACAGAGTTTGGTTAGCTGGAAATCCAGGGCGCTGCAGCATGAAGCGATTGCATCCTGAAGGTAACTTTTAGGCTCTTGCTCACAGCTTAGATCCTCACTGTAGTTATGTGCTTGTGGTGCGAGGGTGCAAATCGCACCAAAGCCAGCTACCTCGCGGCTGGATACACGGTACTATTGTATATTGAGTTCTGGTGGTTGTAACTTTAAACCGGGTTAATCATTTGCTTTAGAAAGACATAATATATTTTTTTTTAATGGAATGTTTTCTAAAATGCCTACTTTTGCTTCAAACTCAGGATGAACCATAGAGGAATTTGTGATGGGCACATTTGACCATCTCTCTGGAATATCTTTGGTTTTTGATGGGCATTGAAATAGATCTAAAAATTTTTTAAGTTACCTGCTTTCTGCATTGTGCTGGAAACTATAGGAAGTTTGAGACCATCATATTTCCATCAGTCTGTTGAAGAAGACTGAATTATGGCCATTTAGGAGGCACGTTGATGCCATATAATTTTTTTCAATGTTTTTACAACCTTTAACTCAAGATACAGTGCTAATGTCACACTAGGTATTCCCCCATAAATATCCTGTATTCCATATATGATTCATTACACTGAATCATAATACATGGAAAGATACTTTAAATACTGAGTGTAGGAGAATAATGCCATGCCACTAATGTCTGCTTAATTTGGAGCCGGGAGTGTTAACACCCATAAGCTATTTAACTAGTTTTTTCTCTCCTTCATTGAAAGTATCCACTCAACCTAACATTATTACAAGCTCTCATGACAAAATGCCATGTTATTTTTAAAATATGTATGTTTACCTTATACAAAGTATGTAAACTCTGTTGACAAAATTCCATGTTGTTTTTAAAATATGGATGTTAACCCTATAAAAATTATCATAAACTCTACTAACAAATTTCATGTTGTTTTTCAATTACACATGTTCAAAGTGTACTGGATGGCAATTTTTAGCGTTTTCCCACATATGCACTCATCTAATTTTTTTCTTTCATTTATTACATAATTGTCTTTTTTACCTAGCATAATGTATTTAGTTGCTCATTTACATTGCATAGTTTGTAGGTTTATATTGTAGCTAAGTGTGCATATGTAGGATTAAGGATTAGAAGCAAAAAGTAGAAAATTAGAAAAATATGAAGAACTATCCTCAGTAGTCCTTTTTTAAATGATTCTTCACACTTTAATTCCATTTTTATAGGTGTTACTGAAGAGCAATTAAAGTCGAAGCACTGTCAGAAGTCAGTAAATATTCTCATGTCTTCATTAAAATATCTAGTCATTGACAGATTTGATCTATCCTGTTCCTTGCAAAATTATTTTGGAAAGATCTTTCTGCAAACTAAATAAATGCATGCATAAGGTGTCTTTCCTCTAAATAAAATTCGAATGATAAAGAGGCACTCCAACAGTAAACTGTATAGGTAGTGAAATATCTTTCAGGAATTGTAATACCAAAATGATTACCCAAATTAGCAGAAACTGCACATAATCCTCCTGAGAAGGGGAGACCAAGGAAATGTTTGCTGCCTCCACCCAAGGCAGATGAGCCTCAATTCTTATATTTTGCTCCCCATCTTCATTCCCTCTCTCACTCTTCTCTTGGCCCAAACAGGTGAAACAACAGAAACCCCTTACCATCATTGCTTTTCATTTTGCTGCTTCAATCAAGCTGTCCAGGGAAGGGTTAATAAAAAACAGAAAACCTGGAGACGGACCAAATACCGTGAGGCCTGTGAAGACCAAGCTCAACAGTGACCAGTGACTGGTGGCCTTAGGCAGAAGGAACATTCTCAGCACCTCCAAGCAGGTATGAGCTCACCAAAGCACATGGAAATGAAGGAGCATGATCACAACCAAGGTGCTGCTGAACTGCAAGGTAAGCACAAGAGGGACCTTGTTGTGGGCTTATTTTGGGGGACGTTTGCTGCCACTTAGGATAAACTGTTATTTATAGCAGACAAAAAGATTCAAAGACTGCCAAAGGCCACAGAGGGTAGTTAAGGAGTCCAGCCACGTCTATTACATTGTTTGAGGAGGGCCTTATGACCACAGGTACCTGGCGTGTTAGCAAACAGAAAACCCTGGCCCTAACAGTAGGAGCAACACACAACATGAGTGATAAGCTAACTGCAGGCAGGAAGTAGGTAAACAAGAAGGCCAAAAACTGGTTTTCACTGCCGGTCAACAGAGTGCCAACAGAGCCTCTTTGTTTAAAAAGTTTATGTCATAAACTTATCATAACTTTCCAATTTCTAACAAAGCCAAAGAATCCCTCTCCCCAATATGAGATTAATTTCCTAAAACACCTGGAGTTAAAATGCATACGTGAAACTCAAGTTGGCATCTTAGTCTGTGACCAAAAAAGCAAATCTCACCGTGAACGGGGTCTTCAGTGAACACCTGCTATGGTTTATTCTCCTTCATCGGTGGTTACAATTTCACCGATGAAATACCCAGTAAAGAGAAAAAAATCAATATCTGAGTTTAACCACCTGCTTTGTTTTAGTACCTCAAATTATTTTAAAAACTGATTAACATAAGTAACTCACTGTTTAGGAAACACAGCAGATGAATGTTTCACATTGCTTTTCTAGCATTTGCCGAAATAGAAAAGGTAAGGTGATATCCGGTTCTGGTTTACTTAGCAACTGCTTAATCTACTTAGTAAAAAAGAAAGAAAGTTTCACATTTTTACTTTCATCCTTGCATTAAAATAAAAGTGAATACAAGCGAAAACTTCTGGTGTTAAAAATAAATACTACTACTTCTAAATAAATCTGCTTACACCGAAGAGATAACTTGTAGGTTCCCCATAAAAGAGCTGTTTCTCACTCAGTCTCTCTCTTTTTCCTTCAATTAGTCCACAGCAGCCAGAGTGTCTCGGGTTAGCCTAGTTTAATCTGAACATAATTGAATGGCAAATTTCTAGTCCCTAATCTAAATGAGCTCACCTCAAAAGCACATAGAGGGTGGATTCTATTGAACAGGGAGGTCAAACAAGGACAACAAAATGTGACATTGCATTTCTGTTCATATGATTACCTGCACTTTCCAGATCTTGCCAAGGCATGGATGCACAGGCAACAGCCTACCAAAAATATTAAAAGACAGATGCCCGAACCCTCACCTTCAACCAGTACGTCTGGTAGCATGAGATTCTAGGCCCTCATCCTGGCCGTCTGCATTTGCATCTTTATAGATTATGTGGAGGTATAGATCCTTTCGTCTCTCAAAAAGCTGTCTAGTTGGAGCTACAACTCAGATGGTTTTCCTATATGGGCTGCTTCATTTATTTGAATAGAATTTTTCTCTGGTGAGATCTAAATGAGAGCACGTCTTCCCCCCTCCTCTCCAGGGAATAATCCAAAAGATCGGAGGTTCTTAATAAAACAATTAATTGTGATAAATTTCTGATTTTTGCTCCTTCGTCCAGGGCTATTTCCATGGCAACATCCTCCCGTCCTATTGTTGGGTGTTCTTCATTCACACAGCAGGTTAAGCCCAGGGCAGCCAGGGCAGGCTGATGGTCAGCCTTTATTTTCTCTGGCCCTTCAACAAAGGTTAGTTGAGGTCACCAGAAGCCAAAGGGTAATTACTTTTCCTCCACAGGGTTAAAGGTACACAGATTGCTATTGGGACAACTGTATGGATGACCTTCAGCTTTGAATGTTCAATCTTCTTTTCTTTCATCAGAGCGAATAAGTATGATATAAAGTGGAGATGCCATGAAATTCAGAATAGAAAGCCAAAGGTCTTTTTATGTTGTAAGCTTCTATCGATTAGCATAATATACTCTTGGAATAAATTTGGAAAACACAAGGTATAAGAGGCTTCCTAACCTTTAAATTAAAAACAACAACAACAACAACAACAACACTACCTCATGGCAGAAAATTGCAGCCATTCACTGGTTTTCTTAGCTAATCTGATATTCATAATACCCAGGCTTCAGTCATTTTCCTGCGGGTGTGCTCTGTAACACTGAGAAGAGAATGGAAGCTTTCCAGACTCCAAGCAGCATCTGGGGCTCTATTTTACCCCTTCAAATACGAACTGTGGCCCTGTCCCTCTGAACTAAGGGTAAATCAGATTAAAATGAGCTTCCATTCTTCGCTTCTCTACTCTCAAAGACAGTCTCTAAAATAATTTGGGGGAGGGAGCCTTTTGAAACTGAATGCTTAAAATGTTTTGCCCACTTGCTTGAAGAGCCACTTTGAGATTTCAGCTCTTTACTTCAGTCTGAAATTTTAAAGAAATGATTGTTTAGACTCCACCAAAAATGGAGCCAGCTACCAGCCCGAAGGATGTATGTGCTGTTGTTTTACCACCAGGGACTTTCAGCTCCCTGACCACCGTGGCTTTGCTGATGGTTCATCTCAATAGAGATGCACAGAAGGGAGCCTGAGCCCCTTCAGAGGGGAGGAGCTAAGTCCATCTATTTGAAAGAGCCACTCAACCTATTCGGTAGTGTTAGCCAGAGAGAACCATCAGCTGGTTGACAACAGTGTCCCCCGCTGGTCAAAGAAGTTGTCCTTTCCTCAATTACAGACCAAAGCCAAGAGAACCAACTGCATTCTCTAGTCAGGGCTCCCCGGCCAAGGACATTCAATGAAAGCAGGGCTGTCAACTCCTAATGCGGACTCTAGGCTGGTCAGGTGGGGCTTTAAGAGGTGTCAGGGAGAGTGAAGAGTTCTCACCAGGTCAGCCCTAGGAAGGGTATTCCTTTCCTTTCTGCACACTTTCTTCCCTTTCTTATTTCCTCCCCATCATGTGACCAGATACCTCAGCTCCTCAGGGTCCCATCTCACATGGGCTGTAATGTCAATAGGCTGTATTTTCCCCAGATCTGTAAGAAAGACGCCTGAAGGAAAAGCAATGAATGTCTAATGATGGCATTTCAGGCGATTTGGATTTTTGTGAGAGAGAGATTTAGAAGTAAGTGTCACTTTTCTAGACTTTGCCAGGTCACCCTTTGCACGCTCTCTGGGCCAGGGACAAACTGAAAGGAGAGCGCCCAGGTTGTGTTAGGTCAAAGCTTCCCGCAGCGCTAACAGGCCCCACGCTTTCATGGATTCCAAAGTGGACACATTCTTCATCCCAAGGCAAGCGATCCAAGCACTTGCCCTTAGCCTCTTACTACTTCTTAAGGCTCGTGTATTTCCTCTTGACAGCCAGGCCCACTGGGTTCTGTGTCCTCCAGTAGGCTTCTCTGTTTCCCATTTTGAAGAGAAAAATGTTGCTAAAAGGTTTAACATAGAATCTTTACAATCATAATCGATTCCTCCTCATGTGCCAGAAAAAAAGATGTGACTTGTCGTCTCTTCGAACTGGTGTCTTCAGACATGGGATGTAAGGCTGTCTCCTACAGAAGGCACAGCAGAAACTTCTTTCGTGGTTGTTGAGTTGTTATGGAGACTGAGAGGGAAGTGTCACGATCCAGAGCATCAGGCCTGGGTGCCAGACAAGTGATGAGTGCTCAGGGTTCCAGCGCTGACAGCTGGGTGACATGGTGTCCTAAAGCTTGGAGCCCTTCCAAGGCTGATACAAAATGGGACTGGGGGAGAAGACTGCAGTACAGCGTGGCTCACGTCTTAGCATGCGTAAGAAAGAGACTTCCCTTCTCTGGATTTCATGCTTCTACCTCTAAAACATACCGCCACCTTTCCATTGGTCAGAGGCCTTTTCACCCGTTCGGAAATGCTAACACTAGTGGTCTCTAGACACTACTCTGACTTTCCTGCCTCTCTGTTCCAGTTTTCACTTCATTTTGACATAGCCCTTTAGTTCGTATGGATTGCAGGGCCCCTTAACAATAGTGCTTTTCTTATTTTTATTCAACTTCAAGGTAACTCCGGATTCCTGCTTATTGAGGCCGAAAAACACTCGTGCCTTCCACCAATCCTCTGTATCCACAGAACCCCCTTTGGTAAATTCCAGATCCTCACATCTCGACCAAGCCTTAGGTGATCCATTTTCTTTTAGGTCTTAAATGAGCCACGAGATTGCCAAGACACACAGGGTGACACAATCCCTTTCTCAGGAAGCTTGTATCAGTGGGTGACAACTTAGTACAGGGCCTTAGCACTAGACAGAGGTTGAGTTCAGGCCTTTAATAAATTGTGACTCCTGACAAATAATTGAGCCTTTCTTAGCCTCAACTTACTTTTCTGCAAAGTGGGAATAATGCACACATACATGCCTCATAGAGTTATGATAATTTTTGAGTAATATAATGCATAAAAAGAGCTTAGGCACAGTGCCTGGAACACAGAACAGCCTGGATAAATGGCAGCTATTATTGTAGAAAGCCCACATTATGAATGAATGGCACAGGCTTTAAAATTCCAGCCCAGTTGCTTCCTTGTCAGATAATTTTAGACAAATTAATATATACCTGGGCCGCAGTCTCTTCATTAAGTGAGGATAATTCACTCACCCTTCAGGATTGTGATGAAGCTTAAAAATAAAGATACATAAACTTCCTAGCCCTCTTCCAGGAGGTACTCAACCAATAACTAGTACAAATAGTATTAAATATATTGCCCTTCATGCAGCTGGGGTCAGAACGTAAGTCCTGCCTTTGACTTTGAACTCCGGACTCTGAACAGCTCCTTCAAAGACACTCCCACAGCTTTCAGTCTCCAAATAAAGTCACACTACTACTTAATTTCTGTGTCCATGGAAGTCTAGATAAGTCATTTCCATAGGTGGTGCCCAGACTTTGGGATTTCACACACCAGGAAATGTATGTTTATACATAATATACATAATAAGCACATTATATATATTAATTATATTATCTATTCTTCCCAATGGGGCTCAAAACTCAGGCACCAGAATTTTTTCTCAATAAAAAGATTCTGTTTTTGTCTTTATCTACCATCTGTCAATACTGACATTTTGTGAAAGAAACAACAGTTTATCATTAAGAAGCATACAAATCAGGAGAACACAAAGTATTCCTTGCACACACACACACATATACACACTGCCTTGTCTTCTCATTTTATTGTTAATGTGGGAAACATTCCCACATTATGCTGATGGATGGCGCACAAATGTGAGTGGGAACCCCTGACTTACGTTATCTTAGAGCTGGCCTCCCCTACACTCTCAGAGGCTTTCCTACTGTTTCTGGCCTAGGTAGGCAGGGGAGGAATATGCCTCTTCCAGGTCTCAGATTCCAGATCCCACGGCCCCCTCCCCTTCTGAGCATCTGAGGAATGGAAGGGTCAAAGTTCCCACCCACTTGCTCTGCAGTTGTGCAGTGTCCTCCCCTCCTCTCTGAGGCAGACATCCTGGTCCAACCAGGCCCCCCAGTGCAGGCTGTTAGGTGATGCTTCCCAGCATCTCTCACCTCAGCTGGTTAAGCATTTTGCAGGCAGATGCTCATTTAGCTGCAGGATGTTGTGCATGTTATTATTACTGTGTCATGGATACATAGATTGGGGTCCCCAGGGGTCAAGAGGCTCTCCCCAGAGACCCAGGAATGAGCCCTCTCTGCAGCCTATTTGAGTCACAGGACAGGGTAGGAATAATATAAAATGAATGTCTCTCCCGGGCAACAATGAGGCTGCACACACAGAACTCCCCAGTGTCACAAGCTGAACACTATTTTGGTCCATGTCAATTCAGCGGGCATTTACGGAGTCCCTATTAGATGCTGTTAGGTGCCTAGAATGCAATCATGAAGAAATGTAGACTTTACTCTCGAGGCAACAGTTTACAATTTATTTCTTCCTAGAGCCGAGGGAGAACCTTGTATACCTCTCCTATTCACTATGCCAGAGACCCAGACAAGCAGGTGTGATGTGAGGCCTCAGGCAGGCAAGAAAAGGCACCGCAGCGAGCAGCTTCAGTGTGAAGGGCTTTCAGGGAATTTATGCAGTGTGAGGACATGATCCTCCAGTTCTTTCTGAGAGCCTCTTCCTTCTCCCTGAAGATAGGTGATTTTTTTTCCTCCCTCGAAGATACCTGAAAGATTTTGGCAGGGTTTTCTTCATTTCAAAATTTTCATGAGAAGCAAATCTTGCTGACTGAGGAATAAGCAGAGGACGATGGGAAGAAGTAGAAGGACACTGACCTAGAAGTCATAAATGTGTTCTAGTCCTAGCCTGGCCACCCAACTAAGAAATGCCTGGAGCAAGTCGCCTTGTCTCTCCAGACCTCAGTTTCCTCATCTGAATAATGAGCCAGTGGAACTTGCCATAACATTGCATTCGGTACTTCGTCCGTGCAGATTCTCGGGGCTCTGCACAGACTAACTCGCTTAATCCTCACAACCAGTCTGTGAGATGGACAGCAGCTTCATACCCACTTTCCAGGCTGAGAACACTGAAGCACAGAGAAGCAAAAATATCCTTGCTCAGAGTCATGCAACTAGTGAGTGGCAGAGATGGGATTTGGACATAATCTATTTCTAGCATCTACGCTCTTGAGCAATATGATGAGCTGCCTTTGGGGCAGGTGAGAAGAACTAGATGGTACTAAAGTCCCTCTTAATGTTCACATTCTATTGATCTATGCGTTTAACATGACCCCTAAAGGCTCAGCTTCTATATTTTAGACCAATGGAGTACAGGGTTTATGAAAAACAATTTATAATTTATGAACCAAAACTAACGGCTCATACTAGCATGAAAATAAGTTTTCGAGGTGGTTTCACAGATGTGATCACTGGAGAGTGTCACTGGATCTTGTATCCGTGGGGAAGGGCATAGCATCATCTACACCATCTACTGTGCCAGAAAAAGGAAGCTTGGAGAGGTCAGGACTTGATGCCACCCAGTAAACCCAGTCCCTAAGCCAGCGGAGGAGTCTTACTTCTCCAGCAAGACCCGAGGCCTCCAGGCTGCTATCCTGTAGCCCATCCTACCGAGTCACACGTTTTCTCTAGAATGGCCTCTTGGATTCAGAGAGACACCCTGAATTCCCAATAGCTTCAGAGAAAGGAGCCTTTCTCTCTGAGGCTCTCCTCCATGCCTCTGCAGGACTCAAAATCTCACACCGAGACAGCTGACCCTGCCATCAAGGGAGTCAGCTCACAGACCCTTCAGAAATCAGATGCATATGGGTGTCACTGCAAAATGAGCTACTCTGGCCTTGAACCCCATTTTGGGCCCTTTTAAAGAGCCATCGAACCTTGTAGCCTCCACCAACACTGCTCCTCCTCCTTCTCCCACATGTGCAACGTAGCTTCTGCTCGCCATTCGGGGGAACCGCACTCTCACACATCACCTGTAACTTCCAGCCCAGAAAGCAGCTGCTGATTCCCTGCACGCACCTGCTGCTTTCCCAGCAGTGACTTCTGCTCACGTCCTCCCCATCCCCTGGGACACGCTGCCCACCGCCCCACCTTCACATCCTACCCTCCTCTACCGGCCTCCCTCACGGGCCACCTCTCTCCCAGGAGGCCTCCTCTAGTCCTGCCAACCAGATGTGCTCAATATATCTCTGATCACCCACAACTCTTTTCTTGTGTCTTTCTTAGGACACGTTTGACTTCTGCTTTTTAAAATTTGTTTATTTATTTATTTTTTGTATCACCATTGGCCTTATACTTTCTTACCTCCTTCACACTCAGACTGGTTTTTACTTCTTGGTAATGCCAGGAGCAGTGCCTGACACTGATAAATACCTGCTTGACCTTAAATTAATCTTCTCCCAGGCCATAGAAGGATAGTGTGCGAAAATATATGGCAAAGAAAAGGGGTCATTACATTCCAATGGCTTTCCCAAATTTCACCAAATGCTTTTTTTTTTCTCCTTAACCAATTCCTGACTGATAGAGCTCAGCCCCAGAAGTGAGAACATCCTTTCAGTAACTGCCACGTGGCCTGTCTCCAAAGAGGTGTCTGAGGGTGAACATGTCAGTCCAAGACTGTTAATGGGACCTTGGGGTGTTCAAGGTCCGCACCGCACAGCTGCTGTTTTACCCAAGAAACAGAGCTGGGAGCACCAGAAGCAAAGGAAACAGGATCAGGAGAAGGGCCCCACTCTTGCAGGGCACTCGGTTTTCCCTGAAACTGGTCAGCCTCGCAGGGGGAGAAGGTGGGACCAAGGAAAGACTAGTGAGCTGTTTCTTCCCCCTCTTTCCCCTCCCAAAGTAACATATTAGAGAAGGGGACTTAACTTGGAATTTTGACAATTGGAAAAAGTTTAAATTCTTCTGGTGAAAAGGAAAATCCCAATCCTTTCCTCTTGGGACCGCAAAACTGGTCAGCACAAAAATGCTGCCCAGATTTCCAAGTCTTATGGAGTCTCCCCTTACAAACAGCGCTATGTAGGCCCTTCTAGATGGTAGCTCCAACCACGGTAACCAGTATTTGGCTGGTTTCTCAGCCTACCAGCACGTGGAGGTGGAGAACCATGACCAGAGGACTACCGGTGGCACAGTACTTTGGGAGATCAGGTCTGGTGGAGGATCTGGCTTCTCTCCACTCCCCTAATCCCCCCAAATCAAGGCAAACACTGGGCACTTCTGAGGCTTTGATACAATTCACCAGCAGATGGGTGGCCATCATTCACTTGATCAAGCCCACTCTGGGAAGTTTGAGCAGAAAGGTGAAAGGGGCCTCCTTCTTACTCACGGGCAGTGCTTGTCCACTTTTCTTTCATTATCACTCTACCCAGGATTCTTTTTATTTTTAAAAAAATATTTTATTTATGAGAGAGAGAGAGAGAGAGAGAGAGAGAGACAGGCAGAGACACAGGCAGAGGGAGAAGCAGGCTCCATGCAGGGAGCCTGACGTGGGACGCGATCCGGAGACTCCAGGATCACGCCCTGGGCCAAAGGCAGGAGCTAAACTGCTGAACCACCCAGGGATTCCCCACCAAGGATTCTTTTTAGACATTTTTTTTCCAAACTGCTTCCCCTGGATATTTAATTGCCACAGACACAGGGTATATTTGTCTGCGTACTTAGACCCCCTGGAGGCCACAAGTCCTTGTAATGCCTCAGATCTTTCGGTCCCTCAAACACTAACACATACCCCCCTCCAGGGGTAATACTGCTCCCTTAAGAATGCAAGTCATGGACCACCCCTTGGGTTGAGAAGCAACTGAACACTTCCTGGGCACAACCCCGGATTCTTTTCTCATTCTTTTCTCTCACTCTCCTTCAGACTCAGTATGAGCCTTGTAGGCACAGGGCCAGGAGGCCCACGGTGACTGGGGGACTGCTCCGTGGAATGCCACGGCAACATGAGGCTGTTAGGGCAGAGAGACTGAGGGTGCAGAGAACTGATGGGCTTCATGCAGTGAAAAGCTCAACCTCCACAGCAGCAAGCGTTGCACTAATAATAATACATGGGTTCGGTAGGAAAACTCCCTGCAGTAAACTTCTCCAAAGACTAGCATTGCAGAGCTCAGAGTGGATTCTCCTATCACCTTTTTCCCCAGCTAAAGGGTCTGAAATTGGATATTCCCTTCCATCTAATTCATTTTTCCAATATACTAATTAACTTGAGAAACAGACCTCAACATCCGCACTTTCCCTTTTGCTTTGCACACTTTACAGGCACCACATAATGACTCTATTTACTAGCTCACTTTAGGCCAAAAATAAGAGGGCTAATAATACATTAGCATTTCCATTATCAATCAGAAAATTGCAGGTCAGCTCTTGAATGATATGTTGCTCAGCACATTAAATCCTTGAACTCAGCAAAAATGTATAAATACTTTCACTCCTGAAATTACGGTTTAAGAGAGACATGTGGCGGGGTAAATGGGAGTAGGAGGATCAATTTAAATTGGTCTAAATGGAAGAGCAATAGATTGCTATTTTTCTCCTTTATCTAATATAGAAAGTGAGTGCCCACGGGCCCCCTCTGGATATTCATTTGGTACCCATTTTGGTATCAAAGAGGTGGCAGTGAGTAACCAATCAAAACTCCACTTCTCAGCCTTTGGCTCTGTGCTAGTACTTGACCATCTGCTCCATATGCATCACCTGGGGAGAGCACCAATAGATACCTGCCAACTGCTATCACTAAAATGAGGTTAAGAGCGAAATTATCTGCCTTTTATCTGGGCACCAGAGGACCTAATTTTTCTGTGTGAAGCTAGTGCCAACTGTGTGTGCCAATTCTGTAGATTCCACAGGTTTATTATTAATCTCTTCCTAAACATTCATTAGTGCCAGAATTTTGAGATCTTAATAGTGCTTCCAGAAGGGAATCTCCCCTATACTTGTTTTCTCCACAAAGTAAGCAAAAGAAAAAGTACATATATACACATACACCTATATGTATATGTACGTGTGTGTGTGTATGTGTATATGTATATTTTTTACATACCTTTAATAGTGCCCATAGCAAGGATAAGCAAACTAAATAAAGCCAGTGGGCTAACATCAGTCACACCCTTTGTTTCCATATTGTGTGGCTGTTTTCCCTACAAGGGCAGTGCAGAGTAATTGAACCAAAAGCTGATTATTTGGCTTGCAAAGCCAAAAATAATTACTGTCTTTTCCCTTCATAGAAAAAGTTTGCCGAACTCTGTTTTGTGATGTGGATTTTTTTTTTGTACTAAAGATGAAAAACAAAAGTTAAAAACTTTTTCTTCTATAGTTTTCAAATTCAGAAATTAGGGTTTTTTTTTCTTAGAGCAGAATAACATACAGTTGTTTTTCTATACCTAGGGATGAAATTTGGAAATATAAGCCCAGAAATGTTGTAAAAAACATTATTGATAATGACATGGGTTGTTTATCAGTTACTTTTGTTGAAAAGGAATGTTAGGTTTTCTCTTTGAACCATAGTTGTAGATACCCATTAGAAGACAGAATGGCATTTTCCCAAAGACAGATGTTTTCTTCATAAGCAAGGAAACATGCTTGAAACATGAACATAGAATTTTTTCACATGTATGTAAGTTTACCATTAATATCCCAAATGGGGACGCCTGGGTGGCTTAGCGGTTGAGCATCTGCCTTCCGCTCAGGGCGTGATCCCAGGATCCAAGATTGAGTCCTGCATTGGGCTCCTTGCACAGAGCCTCCTTCTCCCTCTGTCTGTCTCTGCCTCACTCTTTCTGTGTCTCTCATGAATAAATAAATAAAATCTTTTAAAAATAATGATAATATCCCAAATGATCTCTTAAATAATATGAATGCAAAAAATACAATGCAAGTAATGATATATTGTTGCTGAATGAGATCTTAGTTAAGATGAATCAGAGATCTAAGAATGTGAATATGGTAGCCAATGACCTCACCTATACAACCCTATGTTTGCATCTAAATTTTTTGAGGATATCAATATACCCATTAAATCTACTGATATTTATTAAATATCAACTATTAATTATATTAAGTATATTAAATATATTAATCTTAAATAGGGGGCACCTGTGTGGCTCAGTTGGTTAAGTGTCTGCCTTCAGCTCAGGTCATGATCCTGGGCTCCTGGGATCGAGTCCTGCATTGGGCTCCCTGCTCAGTGAGGGAACCTTCTTCTCTCTCTCTCCTCCCTACTCATGCTCTCTCTTACTATTTCTCTCTCTCAAATGAATAAATAAAATCTTTTTTAAATTATTAAAAAATAAAAATAAATAAAAATCTTAGTACTAAGGTACTATATAAAAGGCATAATATCTACTCTCAGAGAACTTAAAATCTAGTAGAAATGCTAAGAGGTGCTAAAAGTATTCTATTTCCTATATATACACTTTAACATATTGAATGTTCAGAGGTAAGAAAAGCTTCATGTTTGACTTAGGCAATTGCTTATCATAACAAACAGTATTAAAAAGCTAACTGTATGTACCCCTAAAAAATTATCTTTCCTTCCCAGGTGTTATAGTGACTGAAATTCTACTATATTTTAGAAATTCACTTATTTATATTAGGCACTGCTCCAATTTCCTTACAATGCCAATGGGTCATTAGATTTTCCTAGGCATATTTAATTGCTGGCATTTTCAATATAAGAACCACCTAAATAAATTACTGTAATAGATAGCTTCTTTCCAATAATCTCACTTAAGATGAAATTGTTCATAGGTGATTTAACATGTTTTCGTGTCATATACTTATCAGGTCACTTTCCACTATGAGAAATAGTACCCCTGCCCCATGAAGGCACTGGGAATTTTGTGCAAAGGAAGGATCATTAAAAGGGAGACAATATACACAAAAGGCAGGGGAAAGAATCCTATAAAATAAGCTTAAACTCCTCACAATCTATCAAGACTAGGTGTGTATAAGGAGTTAATGTTACCAAAAAAATCAAGAGTCAGAAACAGAAAAGAAAGATATTCTTTTCAGTTGCTCCCACACCCCTAAAAATCAATCAGAGTCAATAGTCATATCGAAGTAGGATCATGGTGATAAAGGGAAAGAGAAAAAAAAGAGATATTTCCCATAAATTCTATGTTATTGATGACTGGCCACACAGAGGCTAATGTCCACAACAGGAATGAGCATTTACAAACTCATGCATTAAATCTCTGTTCTATTATGATGAGAAAAAAAAAAAAAACCTTTGTTAACTTAAGATTTTTGTGCCTCAATCACAGAGCCACATGAAATTATTAACTAGGCCCAAAATGCAAGGAACTAAAAGTGTAACACACTTGTCGGGAATTTAAATGCATTATTATTCATTAGTAGGCACTAAAGGCTACAATAAAGCAGACTTCAGTGAACCTATTTCAACTGACATTGAGTGTAAATATGATTTGATTAAATGTGTTCTCTTGCCTGTCCAGCTACAGCCTATAAGTCTGCTCCAAATCCTAGCAATACGTGTTGTATTTACTCTCTACTTTATTTGTGGTAGTTATGTTTATTTGACTTAATGAACGTTATATCATATAATCTTGCTAGGATTGTTTTTCTTTTTTTATTTGTGTGAGTGTGTGAAATTTTGTCACATGTAAAGATTTGTGTAACTACCACCACCATAATCAAGATACAGGACTGAATCATACAAGAGAGAATTCCCTGTCCACCCTTTTATAGTCATATACTGTCCCTAACACCTGGCAACCACTCTCTTGTCTCTGTCTTTATAATGGTGTCATTTTTAGAGTGTTATAGAAATGAAATCATATGGGATATATCTTTTTATTGAAGATTCACCTATTTTTTGAAGTACATATATGGCATACATATATATATAAAACATTTTATATATGTTTAGATTTGTTTTATATTTATATATATATATAAAATCACATTCATATATTTACGTGGTATAATCTTGCCTCAAATTTTATTAAAGTGTTTCTAAGTTCAGTTTGATTCAATCTACAGCAAGACATTAGAGACAGCCCTGGGAAGAAAATTTCCAGAGTGTGGTCTGCCGAGCTCTGTGCTTTTAAAATGGCTCAATAGCTCTGAGAGCTGGAGTCTATGATAAAGCTGAAAGGCACCTAATATGAGAGTATTTGGAGCAAATCTCCCCCAACCCCCCAGAGCGCTGTCTTTGGAAGGTATCACTGGGGAGGGTGCACTCTTAGGAAGGCAGGCAGCTTTGCTCCCCAGCTGTGATGTTCATGTCGCCTTCACTGGGTTTTTTTCACAATGGAGAAGCCTCATGAGTGATTTTGCTGAACAAGGTGAAGATAAAGAGTTAATGACTTCTAACCAAGCCATAAATTAACCTTTTTTTGTTTGTTTGGTTTTTGTGTGTTTTTTTGTTTGTTTGTTTGTTTGTTTTGCAAACTGAAGGAAAAGGTGCTCAGGAGGACTAATAAACACCCATATCTAAAAATAACTCCTTAATTAACAGCACACTCCACAGTCATTCTAATTAAACTGGCCAGGCTAAGGACCCTCAGCTCCAGGGTTTTGTACCTTAAAGAGTTCCCTGAGACACTGAAATCATTTGAACTTCATGAGGAAGTAGCAGGTAGGCAACAGAGTAGAAGGGTGTCAGAGACAGGGAGTTAATTGCATTTTAAGCGAAGAAGAGGCAGTAGACTGGAAGTCAAGCTGTGCAGGAGGTCAGGGTGAGAAAGGGAGGGACCAACGGTGGAACCAGAGGGGCACAAGCCACCGGTTCCAAGCAACCTCCATGATGGGTCTGAGAATGGGGGAGGGGGTCACGTGATATAAGAAGTGTCCATCTCTATCTCTGGGACATTAAGCCCAAACTAACATGGAGGAAGAGTAGGCACCTGTCCAAAGTGGAAGGATTTCAAGAGTTCAAATAACAGCAACAGCCAACATTTGCTGAGTTCTTATTTTGTGCTAGGAATTGCACTATGTCAACACGTATTGCCTCATGTAATGCTCGCAACAACCCATCTTACAGATCATAAAACTGAGGCTTAGAAAGTTATGTCACTTGCTCAAGGTTCCCAAGCAAGTCAGTAGAGGAACCGGGAAATGGGCCCACAGATTGAGACACTGTGCTGCCTTATTAAATGAGACTACCTACTACCAGGACTCCTGTGATGATTCAGGAGGGCCTTATAGTTACTAGGTGCTCAATAAATATTCCCCCCCAAATCTTTCACAATAACCTATGTCAGACCCTAAAAAAAATCTACCAATGATATTTGTTCCCTTTGGGTAATGCCTGTGTGTCTAGCAGTCCTCTAAAAAAACAACACAACCACAACAACAACACAAATAGTATATATATGCAGCATTCCTGAAAACTTCCACCAGATTTGAAAAAGGAAAACCAGAACGTGACTTATATGCTGTAAGAGCAGTTTCATTCTCAGAGAGCTAATATATTAGAAAACATTCCTCTTCTTACAGACCTGGTTTTTGATGATATCTTTTTTACATATGACACATTCTCTTTAAGTTTCCAGCTGAAACCTCAATGAGGGCTGAATAAGCCTAACAAGTAGTGCACCAATGATTTCAAGCTTTCTAACACTGACATTAGCACTTTTATCATCTCCATTAATTTTTGTAAGATTTTATAAGATATTACTTATTTATTAATTTATTTTAGAGAGAGAGAGAGAGAGAGAGGGAACGCAAAAGCTGGATAGGATAGGGGGAGGAGCAGAGGGAGGGTGACAAGTAGATTCCCCTGAGCTGAAATCAAGAATCGGACACTTGGGATCCCTGGGTGGCGCAGTGGTTTAGCGCCTGCCTTTGGCCCAGGGCGCGATCCTGGAGACCCGGGACCGAATCCCATGTCGGGCTCCCGGTGCATGGAGCCTGCTTCTCCCTCTGCCTATGTCTCTGCCTCTTTCTCTCTCTCTCTGTGACTATCATAAATAAATAAAAATTAAAAAAAAAAAAGAATCGGACACTTAACTGAGCCACTCAGGAGCCCCAATTTTTATAACATTTTTTATAGAAGAAGTAAGAGTCACACAAATATTCATATAACCCCTCAAATACTGATGTGGGTAGAGACACTGATATTCCCAAGTCTCATCTGGCAGGTAAGACCCCTGCACATCAGCTTGAAATGTTTGTTCATCATCTTAATTCAGCATGAAAAAGGTAGTTCATAGGTATTGATGTTGAATACATGGAAAACATTGGAAAGTCATGTATTTCATGAAGCCAGTCCACCCATTACTACCTGTTGAGGATTTAAATTTGTTCAGTTACAAAAGCAAGAGACTCTGGCATCAAGAGGAAGGCAAATAACAAGGCGGACCAGAGAATGGTAGACACTCTGGCAAACTTAAGCAGCACCGAGCTGTCTGAAGAGGACTGCGGCTATGCATCTGCTGATGGCCGCTAGGAAGAGGGGGCCCCAGGACACATACCATTTCTTGGCTTTTATATGAAATTTCCCTACTGCTAGAACTTAGTAACTAATGCTTTAAAAAAAAAAAAAAAAGTAAGCACTGTGCTGGCCAAAGGAAAGAAGTCTGAGGCTAGATCCAACCTACAGACAAGGGAACTACATCCTCTAGATGAAAGACATCTAAGGATGAATTCTAATTGCTTGAAAAGGAGGAAAGAGGGTCTGGGGGTTTAACTGGGCAAAAGGCCCAGAAGTGAGCATGAGCACCCTTCCATGCCAGAGCATCTCTAAAGAAGGGCAGAGAAGATAGAAGAAATACATGGTAAAAAGACAAAGCTAAGAAGCTTTGCTTTCTTTCCACTGTGCATAATGTTAGCAACAGCTGAAACTGTAGAAAGAAAAAAAGTAGATAAAAATGGCTGGAGATGTCTGTGAGCATGTTGAATATCACGAGGCACAAATGAGCCAAGTGAGATATGAAGAAGCACTCATTTCACACTCTGGAATGGTGAGCTGGTGACAATCACTGCAGCCAACGTTTCTAGGCATCAATGTGTCCAGCTCCATGCTGTGTGCTTTAGAGAGATTATCACCTATTTTAACCCTGACAACAAAATCAAGTAGATACAATTTTCCCCGCTTTACAGATAAGGAAACCGAGGATTGGAGACATTAAGTGTCTTGCCCAAGGTCATAAAACTGGTGGGTGCAGAGCAGACCTAACCCAGGACTGTGCGACTCCAGTGGCCGAGTTCTTTACCAATGTCCACTGTTGTCTCTCTGGCTGGGCTTGAAATGGAACCAGAAGAATAAAGTCCTGAAATGTTGCAGGTGCACAACCCTTCAGGAGTCTAAATAACTAGAGAGAGTGAGGGAAGCGTATGTTCTTCTTTTCCTGACAACGGCATTTTATGGGGAGCAGAATGAGGTGTTGATCAGAGCCGTGTATCAATATGCCAGCGTTGCCTTCACCTTCCTCTGATACTTCTGTGTGGTGTGACACTGGCCAGGTCACTGGAGCCCTCTGTGAAGTTCTCTACGGTTCAGTTCTCCATCTGTACAATGAGAACATTATTACATTTAGCTGCCAAAGAAAGGAGACCCCAAGAGGATTTCCTAAAGTCTACCCCTGCACATTTTCAAAAAAGACTTTCAGGGGTAGCATTGCCAAATTCCTTCAGCACCCTTCTGTTACTCTGGAACGTGCTTAAGAATTCACTGCAGTGTGCCAATTCCCAGGCTCTTTGGCTATTTGAAGAGCCCATAATCCAGTCAGTAATCACCTCTGACTCTATGGGATTTGTTTTTGCCTGTTTTCAACCAAAGAAATGAGAGAAAGTCTTACAAAGTGTAAAAGCCCAAAGTCAGGCCCCTAACCTAAAGATGAGGACACAAATGATAAGGACAACAATATAAAAGTGGCTTTTAAAAGTTATTCCTAAAAATACTGTTAACACCACAACCCATACCAATGTATCTGCTTGTATCTGCTTAGCTGCCCTTTCTTGAGGTAAGAGAGTGAGATTTTCAGAGAAGATCACTCTCAAAACCTTCACAACTAAAGACCTCAACAGTAACCCAGGATAGCGACATATCTGAGCATCCAAAAGTCAGAAAAGCTTCATAAATGTATACTGATGGTGATTGGGATGACAACACTACAGTTCAATCAATGTTAATATATTGTGTTGCATTTAATCTTAATGAGTGAAAAATGTTGAGGGGAGTCACCCAAACTACAGTGGGATGACCCACCCTAGCCCTGCATGTGAACGGTGTCTGGTCCACACACACTACTTCGCAGGTGGAAAACCTCCCCCAGCAGCTGGCACCTCCCTACTGCCACACAATTGTAGAAGCCCAATGCTGGGCTTAGGAATGGATTTCCTTGACTCCTGCTCTTTGAAATTCTGAGACATTGGCTTATTCAAAAGCACCAGTAGTTTTTGAGAGCTTAATGTATTAAGGTGCTGAAATTCTTAAACAAACTATATTCTGTTTTTTTCAACAAATACATTGGAAGAAATAAAGGAGTGAGGGAAAGGGAAATCCATACATTAAAAGAAACTTTAAGACATAGCAACAAATTACAATGTATGAACCTCATTTCATACTAATTTCAATAAATTATAATTTTTTAAAAATTATGAGAAAGAAATTTAAACACTTGTATATTATATAATGTTAAGGAATTGGTGTTAATTTTTAGAGGCAATAATGATATTATGCTTGGTTTTTTAATGTATTTTTATCATTTAGAGAGAACACACTAAAACATTTAAGGGTTATAGCACATATAATGTCTCAGATTTGTTTCAAAATAATTCTGGAAAAGAAGAGAAGTGGGTAGAGTGTTTCAGGCATTATAAGTTTGGGCATGAGTTGAAAATTGGTAAAAAGTCAGGTGATGTTTAAGTGGGGGTTCTTTACATGATTCTCTCTCTTTCATATATATTCGAAATTTGCCGTGATAAAAGACAAAAAGAGATTGTGGCTATCAGCTTCTGTCAGTTAGAATAGATATTTGAGAGGGAACTCTTTTGGAAGAGGATGCCCACAATTCCATGCAACTACGGCTGATTTCATTGTAATTAAACAATGTACTCACTTTTAAAAATAAAATAACTTTAAGGCACAGATGACCCCTTTAAGCAGTGGTCCTCTAATGCCTTACTGCTGCCGAACTATAGATCTTCTTTCTAAACGGCCGGCTGATGCATCTCCATCTAAAAGATGATCAGGAAAAAAAAAAAAAAAAAAAGATGATCGGAAGACAGAGCAAACTCATATCCAAAATTGAACTTATTTTTCCAACCAACCTACTTCCTCATTCTTAGTATTATTGCAAGCCCCATCGACTCAGTAGCCCAATCTATAAGCCTAAGAGTTATTTTCAACTTCCCCCTTTCCCTTGTCCTTACATCTATCTACTTGTCATATCCAATCAATTCTAGATCAGAAAGGGTCCATCAACAATGAACTGGCATAGATTCTGAGAGTGACAGAACTGAAAGAGGGAACAAAGGGCCTGCCAGTCACCCAGTCACATGTAAATATCCCCACCCAGTGGAGTCACCTACAAAGACCCACAACCGTAAGGAAGAGCAGTAGCAATGAGAAACCTGCCACTTTATGTGAAGGCACCTCTAACTCCTCTCAGGGCCTGATACAGTAAGAAGAGTTTGGGCATAACCATATTCCCCATCTACCAGGGAGCTCAAGCACACTCAGAGGAAAACAATAAACCAAAACCCTCTTCTATAAGAGGACCAAACCACAATCTGCAGACTACCAAAATGGGAGAATGAGAAACGCTGAGTTGTTCAAACGGCAAAAGGAGACTGTAACAAAATACAAAAATAGCAGGGAGAGTAATAGAACTTAATTGCTGTCTATGAACAGTATCTGAATCTATTATATCAATGATACCATGATTCATCCCCACAAGTCAAACTTGGAGCCAAATGAACAAAAGAAAAAAAAATCGCATTTGACAAGAAAGATGCTTGCAACACATTTAATTTTGCATAAGGAATGTAAATTTCCCAAGGATTTGACCTAAAGCATTAAACAAGCCCATATATTGTTCTAATCAATTAGGCCTTCCTGCATCAGCAATTTTGCCTTGCAAACAACCAAAGCCATCATGTTCTCTAATCAACAGAAAAAAAAATTCATACAGATTGGTTTTTTTTTCATTTGTTTCTTATTAAATTTCTAGGAAAAAAAAAAAAACAAGAACTTCTCAAACATCTGAGGATCTCTGCAAGTGGAAAGGATGAGTCATCATTAAATGACACCCATCTAGGGGCACCTTGGTGGCTCAGTGGTTGAGCACCTGCCTTTGGCTCATTGTGATCCCGGGGTCCCTGGATTGAGTCCCCACATCAGGCTCCCCATGGGGAACCTGCTTCTCCCTCTGCTTATGTCTCTGCCTCTCTGTGTATCTCTCATGAATAAATAAAATCTTTTTAAATAAATAAGTCAATAAATGACACCCATCTGAAAGGGAGAAACAGCTAGATGCTGCTTGGTAGTTGTCTTGGGGCTTTTCAACATTCTGAGATTTAAAACTATAGACTTCCATATTGAGAGATGTCATTTAGAATTATCCAAATTCAAAAAATGGAGCCTTCAACACTACTCTGGTGACTATTCAATTTATCAAAATTGGAAAAGTGTATATTTTTAGCTAAAATGAGCTCAGAGATAATTATTCCATACTTTTCACCCTCTGTATGGAAATGCAGCAATCTCTGTGGTAGGCTCTTTATTAATTCTGGTAATAATATCAATCAAATATTTACTAAACACTTACTATGTGGCAGTATGGTATGCAAAGCTCACTCCATACTTTATCTCATTTAATCCTCACCAAATCCTATGAGGTTGTCATAATTACTAACCCCATTTCATAGATGGCAAAATTGTGGCTACCAATCAATGAACATTCTACTGACTTCTCCATAGACAAAAGAGTGTAAGAGCAGTGAATAAATGCCCCAACACAGAAAATGTCTTTAGTTCTATACCAGTTCTTTAGTTCTTTAATAATAACTTTAAATTTTCCACTTAAGCCCTCAGAAAATGTCTTCATAAGGAACAAAAGTTCATATCAAGGATTTTCCTACAAAACTTCAATGGTATCACCCTGAGACTTACTCAGTATCTTTAGCATTTAGGTCATTTCATTGCTCATTGGACTCTCCAGAATGTAAAGATACAATTTAGACCGATGCTTTAAGAGCCTCCTGTGTGCCAGATCGCATACTAGTAACTTGTGAATTATTTAATTTTCACAATGTAACTATGAGACAGTACCTTTCATAGCAGACAGGTATAAACCCAGAGTAAAGGGACTCGCAGCTGATAAAGGCTGAGGCTGGCATATAGTTTGAGGTCTTCCAATTCCAAAAGGAGGATAAGAGACTGGTTAAGTTGCTTGCGTTGGGGGGTGGGAGGTGGGGAAGAGAATATATTTTGCAACAAAAATATATTGAAACAAAAAGCCAAAGGCTGGATAGTTTATTGAAGGTTTTTAATTATTCATTCAATTCTTGGATCTGGATGGCAGCACAGAGAATGTTGTTCTGGTTCCAAATTTCTTTTGAAAATTTTAACATGGGCTATGTAAGTAGTGAAATATAAAGGCTCGCAGCCCAATGCTCTTGCTTTCTGCAATACACAGTCCTTTGCTTCTCATATTTCTATCCAGAGCAGCATTAGGAGATATAAAAAGGTGTCTCAAATTTCAGCAAAGAAAAAGGGAAATGGGACATCACATCAACAAAAACATTCATGATTCCAATGATTGTTTTCTGATCTGTGACTGTGCCTGACAACTATTCTCATAAACTTAAATTCCAACCAATGAAGTCAATAATGGTAGATGACCTACATTGTTGGCATTTTGAGGCAAATGAACTCAGCCTTCTGCCATTCTAACAGCAGTAGCAGCAAATACTGGCAAGTGTATAGCATGAGTGTATTTGCTAGTGTATTCTTTTTCTGGATCCCCTGAATGGATCTCTCTGTTTCAAAGAATATCCCTGGGCCCCAAATACCAGGTGAACCATACAATGTAGATCAATAGATTTTTCGAGTGCAATAATTGTGTCTCTCTGGGAGATCCCCATTAGCCCCAGAAGGAAGAATACTTTGATTGACCTCGAGGAACACAGCAGATGTGGATAAACTGTGTGCGCTGCTGACCTTATCAGAAGAGAGCCAGGCCTTGAAAATCACAGGGGAACACCCTGGGCATGTGCATGTGGGCTGTGGGAAACCAAACAGCTGGTCAAGTGTGTGCTTTCTTTAAAAAATATAAAATAAAATAAAACAACAACCAAACCCCAAACTGCATACATATGAGGAGAAAGAAGTATCTGAATTAACAGTATTTCTTGATATTTAAAAACATCGCCAGGAAATAATAACATGAATAGAAACAAGAGGAGGTATGTTGTAAGGATCTAGGAATCTTTAATCCACTAGTGAAAAGATTTTCTACATAAAATCCTGCTTAAGCTCCTGGGGACAGGAAAGAAGTTTACTATGTTAGCTTTGATATATTTCTTGCTCTGTGTAGGGGCTCTGTAGCCAAATAAGATGGCAGGAAGAGGGTGGACATTCAGCAAAATTGATCTCTCATATAGATCCAACCCAGAGAAAGAGGTTAGAATTCTGAGAGAGGGAGGAGCGAAGGGAGAGAGAGGGAGAAAAAGAAGGAAGGTAGGAAGGAAGGGGAATCTAGAAGATGCTCTGGAAAGTCTTGATTTGGAATGGAAGGAGTTTTTATCTCCACTGAAATCACCACCCAACACCAACCGGACCGGATTTGTTTGGAACAGAGGCGAGCCCTACTCCCCTGCCATGCGCTGCAGCAAGAAACTGAACACGTTGCTAGTAGGAAGAATCACAAGCTGCTGAACCCTCACACATCTGAGGAAGCAAAATGTGATCCTGGGCAAAGCACTGCAATGAGAGCTCAGGAGACAAGCTTTTACCATCTCGGGCTTCAATTATTCCAGTTGTGCAGCAAAACCAGTACACTCCTGAACAAACAGAGCAGACACAGGGACATGAAAATAAACCCTTGTCCATGTGCCAGGAGACAACTTATAGGAAACCCAGAGACGCCTCCTTGGAATCACAGCAGATGAGGACTAAGGGGAAACTAAAATATGAATATCCGTCATCAATTCAGATGTTAAAGACCTAGAATAATTTTCATTCATCCACCCACCCACCCAACTAGTATTTAAGGCAGCCTACTATGTGCCAAATACAACATTAGGTGCTAGAGATATAGGGCCAAACTAAGACAAGAGCCCTCAAAGAGTTCACGGCTCACAAGAGAAAAATGCCATGAATTCACTTTATATAGCACAGTGTAGTGGGTAGACCTTAGGTCAGTGTGATGGAAGAGGGGGCAGATGGAAAAGCAGAGGCTGGAGGCGGGAGGGTGGAGGTAGACACATTGAGAAAGTTGCAAAAAGTTAACGACTATTAAACTTTCTTTTTGAACACCTCTGAGCAAACCATGCACATTTCTCCAGCGATCACAGGACACACCACTCCCTATTGTCTTACGTGGGGCCAGATTAACACGTTCATGTTATCTTAGCCTCCGGCACCACTGGCATTTGTGTGAAAGAATCCTGAGCCAAGTCATGGCCAAAGCACATATTGCCAATGCCCATAGGTCTTTTGCAAGGTGCGAGGGTGTTTCTGGATGTCATAGTAGCTTGCAGGTGCTACTATAAGTTGTGACCCAGGACCAAGAATGCCCCCCCACACACATACCATCCTGCAAGGCCTGGAAAAGGGGCTCATGAAGAAGACTTGTTGATCCCTGAGTGCCTGGAGCACCTCATTTAAGAAACTCTGGGCCAGATTGTGTCATGAGCCACATTTGCACTTTAACCTTAATGTTGTCTGATTTATAACACTGGCTCCATTTGAATTATTAACCTTTTAAAATTACTAACCAGAGAGCACACACAAAGAATTCCACAGAGAATCTTTATTTGTAATAGATGCTGAGAAAGAGACATGTTTTGCTATAGTTAAAAGAAGAACAATACTTTTTTCCCTGAAATAGTAGCAGTATCTGGTGTCATAATAGTCTTCACAAAAACAAAATGTCCCTTCCCACTGAGGTTTCATGATTTCATATCAGCGCCCCATTAGAGAAACCAGAAGGACTACTACCCCCAAACCACCTTTAAAGGGGATAGCTTTCACGTGTGATATTCCTGGCACTGCCCTCCTTTTGATGGCAGTAAGTGCTGTGGAAGGGATGAGGGGCTACTTATTGCACACATTAGGAACAAGAACAATGTAATGGAAACATTTCTGGTTGGCCATGCAGGGCACAGACCAATGTGGGAATGGTTCAGAGCCACTCATGTCAGCACTTGCTATTCTGTGGTCCCGGTGTAAAAATTCAAGGAAAAGAAGTAATTGTAATGCTCTTGGCATTATAGATTCAGAGTGTGCAGAAAAGGAGGAATTACGTGTCTGCTGGGATTCAAAGGCACATTGCTGGTGTCTTCTAGACTTCCTGACTGCACAGAGAGAGACGAGGGAAGGTCTGCCCCAAGGATGTTCCTGACAAATGACTGCCCAGGATCATACTCAGGGGTGAAAGGCATGAAGATGGACAGTAACTCTGTGGTCAAGCCATTATTTCAGTTTTTCAGCAGGTCCCATTGTTGGGCAAATGAGACAGAGACCGGTCTTCATGTATCTATAATCATTAAAGAGCAGTGAGGGGACAGTCTTCAGTTGCAAGTGTGGAAGGCTCCTATTTCTTAACAAAAGCATAAAACCACTACTGCCATTTAGCATTCCACTCCCCTTTCTGCCAACGAACGTCCTTGAACACCGAGCCCACTTTTGATGCACCCGCTCACTTATCCCCACTCTCATCAGTCTGGCTTCTGCTTTTGGGAGACCCCTCACACACATTCACTAGGAGGTCAACCCCCCCACAGCCTATTCCATTCTCACTGTCTGGTGGCCTTTCCTCAAATTCATTCATTCACTCATGCAGTATTTATCAAGAAGCCCCTAGATCCCAGCATTATCCTAGATCTGGTGAAAACAGCAGGAATGAGAGAATGAGGTCCTAGTTCTCATGCAACTCAGAGTCTAATGGGGCAGAGGGGAAGACAGGTAAGAAGTGAGAAAAAAAAAAAAAAGAACAGGATCATTTCAACTACCAAATAAGCATGCTTCACACAGCTGTTCTGAGGATTAAATGAATGAGGAAACACTTTCAGTAAATGCATATGACAATGGAGTGGGCATTAACTAAGGGCTCAGAATTGGCAGCTAGTTCACACTTCTATTACTATTCTCATCATACTTACCCTGGGTGGTAAAGAAAAGCCTACCTGAAGAAGTGGCATTTGAGCTGAAACCTAAATGATGATTAGAGACCAGGTGAGGAAAGATGGGGAGGAAGATCATTCCAGGCTGAAGAAAAAAAAAAAAAAAGCCACGGTGGGAAAGAACATGAGAGGGTCCTGGGAACAGAAGAAAGGGTGGTATGGTGGGGCAGTGTGGGTGATGGAGAGGGGGCAAGAAATGAAGGTGAAGTGGTGAGCAGGACCAATCAAGTGGGGCCTTATGAGAATATAGAAGGTCTCCCTGTTCTGAAAGTAACTTAAAAAATTTGCCTGTCCACAGGACTTGTAGCAACCTGTCGTCTCTACAAAGGCAACCCAAGCCAGAGCAATTACCTGCATCTGCGTAGAGCTTTGCATCTCACTGACACTAATAAAATACTAGACAGGTGGTCAACAAACTTTGAAGTGGTGCCTATAGATTAAGGAACAGAAGACAAGTGCCTTAACTTCTCTACATTTTTTTGGCAATCTACAAAATAAAATGGATATAATTAGATGGTCTTTCCGGTCCTTTCCAGCCTGTGATTCTATATTTCTATTCCTGCATTTCCACTAGGTCTGAAAACAGATCTAGGCCAGTAGAGCTATTGCATACTTTCTGTAAAGCTAGATCTTTACTTATCCTATCACGTGATCTGCTAATTAGAAAATAGTAATTTTCTTGAGCAATATTACTATGTAAAAAAGTAAAAACAACAACCCAAATCTGCCTCTTCTAAGACTGATTTTGTAAGAAAATCTTATCTTCTGGTAAATACAAGATCGGACCAGGAGGCTTTTCACTCCTTCCTGCGTGCAATTAACAGCAAACACCTTGTCATAAACATTTTTGAAAGGTCAGAGATGGCAACAGTTTTGCTAAAGAGATAAACAGTCAAATAAAACAGTGCCCTGGTAATTCCCAGGCTTCAAAAAACAGCATATGTCCGATCAATAATGAGACACACAAAAAGGATTGTGGGATAAAAGGGCGGGTCCAATTTGAGGTATTAAAAGCTTGCCTAAGTCATTTTTTTCCCAACACATCTTGTGTTGCAGCAGATACTAGAGCCATGAGTGGGCAATATTAGAAAAATAAGATTCTGGCTATGAAACAAAAGACTGTTTTAGGTTGGAGAAGTAAATAATAGTAAGAATAAGGACTTTTGCAAAAGCCAAGGTAAGAACATATTCCCTCTGTAATCAACTATTGAGCTCAAATTTCAGATGTTATTTTGGATTTATTATTATTGCCTTTTACCTTTGTCCTAGCACAAACTACAGGAGCTCAAAGGATGCTAGTTTATTCCTAGATGTGTATATTTATACTTTAAATGTGCCTTAGAAGTAGTATGTTTTCTGTATATGTTCCTATCTAGTACTGTTGTCTTAAAAGTAAATTTAACTTTTTGTGCATCGAAGAGATAGGTTTACCTTCCAAACTGTTCATTGTAAATTTTAGTATCTTAAATAAGGCATTTCTAGTCCTTATGGCAGATTTTATATTCCTGGCAAAGGTATTTTATCACTTAAACTGCATTACACATTGATTATCTATTATCTGTTCATATTAAGAAGGCTCTATCATCAATTAATGTTTACTAAACAATCAATAAAATCTGAGTGAAACCAGAATAAACTCTAACAAATACATGCGATGAAACTCAGAGAAAATTGAGACCATGTCCACTTAGAAGGGCAACTTTTGTGAGATCTCATTTCTTCCTAAAAGATCTAATTTATCTTTTTTAATGCCATCAAAGTTAATAATGGATGACATGTCTTATAGCTTCAGTGATGCAGCAACTTGTTGATAACACAGAGAATTTAGAAACCAATTCATCAATTCATGATTTTTTTTAATTGGACCATGGATGGTTAATTCTAAGTCATTAGACTCTCCAGTAGTAAACCTCTAGAAAGAGGGTGTTAATACAGAAGGTCTCCTCAATGAATAAGAGTTCCTATTCTGTCTCAATAACAGGTGGCACTTTACACTTTGAGCATTTTGGGGGTAGGGTGAAGATACGTAGAATGGGAGAAAGTGAAGTAAAAAAAAAATTATATACATAAATTATATATATTTATGTATATATAATTACAGGCTTATGTATAATCATATACATATAATTGCATATATGTGAGGTGTTTATATATTTATATTTGTTCTTATGTAGATTTATATTTAAATAGATTCTATAGATTTATATTTAAATATATATTCTTATGTATTTATTTACATTCAAGTATATTTGCATTTATATGTATTTTGTTATAGGTATATTTACTTCACAAATACCTCTCTCCCAGACACTCACAATGAGTCCATTATATTCTGGGCAAATAAGAAGGAATGCAGCTTTTTCTTATTTCCTTATTCAGAGGGGAGGTGGGGTGGTTGAAGGATTTCCCCACATCTCAGTTTTGCACTTACTGGTAAGTCTGCTACTCATGTATTTGCATATTGATATTCCATTACCCATTAAATGTCCATGTTGGAAGGGACCTTAGTGATTATCTGGACCCCCTTAGATCCTTCCCAGTTAGGGAACCGGAGGCTCAGGAACATTAAGAGACCTGTCCAGGGTCACACAGCCAGTTAGAGGTAGTTCCAGCCTCCCAGCTCCCACCCCCAGCAATCATCGCACTATGCTTCTCTGTTCTCCCCTGCTCAAGAGCACATCTTCTGACACTCACAATGGAGAAATTAATGAGTCTGCAAGTTAAAGATTCGCTTTAAACAAATTGGTTCATTACTATTTAATTGAGGAGGCTTCAGAGCAATAAAAGCCTTGCTTACCAAAACTAGATAAGCAGCTCATGAAACATTGAGCTCGAGAAACTCAAAAACTGTCACAAGTCAATAAGTGCTGCCTTTCTGTTTGATAAATGCCACCCAGTAGCTTCAGAAGTATCAGAAACTAATGGTGTCCCGGCACTCCATAGGCATACATTAATGGGATCAGGAACATAAAATATAAACAATAATGTACATATTGATTGTTCCGGACATTTGAAGCCCAGCTAACATTTGAAAGGTCAGTGGTTGTACTTGCATCACATTACAGATAAGTCATTTGCTTAAAGCTGGAAACTTGGCTCTCCATGTAAATTTATCTCGTGACCTATAAGCTTAATCATGCCATGCCTCTGTTGGCTTCCTTAGGCTGTCTGGCATAAAAAATATACCAGAAGTGCTTAACCCCATAAAGCATATTCAAATAAATGACAATATACACATTGCCAGGAAGGATACTGTGGGGGAGAAATCTATTTTCTAGGCTGAATAAATGCCATGACACGGGATTTTTACTCTGACAGAACATATTCAAAGGTTTCTATAAGGCACTTACTACATAAGCTTACAAATGAATCTGTGTGTGATCAAGGTGTTTCAAAAATACACCAGTTTTGAAAGTACAATGCCAAAGTTACTTTTACTTTCAACAAAAAACTAAATTTGGTTTAAATAGTTCACACTAGAGCATAGGCATTTTTTCCTACAATGAAAGATTTCTTTTCAGAGCTCCTCCAAAGCAATCTAACAATGTGAAGATTGTCTGGCTGCCTGTGTAACAGGATGTCTCCTTACTGGAGCTTTCACCCCTGAAGGCACCTGTCCCCCCACCGAAATCAGTCAGGCTTCCATGTAGCAGTCTTTCTGCTGCTCCCACCTCTGAAAGGATAATGGATGCAGATGCTCCTTCCCCCAAATGCTAAGTCTCTTTCTGGAGTCAGAATCCCACTGCTGACTTTTTTTTTTGGGGGGGGGGGGGAGTTCAATTTGCCAACATATAGCATAACACTCAGTGCTCATCCCACCCAGCGCCCCCCTCAGTGCCTGTCACCCAGTCACCCCCACCCCCTGCCCACCTCACCTTCCACTACCCCTTGTTCGTTTCCCAGAGTTAGGAGTCTCTCATGTCCTGTCTCCCTCTCTGATTTTTCCCACTGATTTTCTCTCCTTTCCCCTTTAATCCCTTTCACTATTTTTTATATTCCCTGAATGAATGAGACCATATGATGTTTGTCCTTCTCCAATTGACTTACTTCACCCAGCATTATACCCTCCAGTTCCATCCACGTCAAAGCAAATGGTGGGTATTCATCGTTCCTAATGGCTGAGTAATATTCCGTTGTATCCAGAGACCACATCTTCTTTATCCACTCATCTTTCGATGGACACCAAGGCTCCTTCCACAGTTTGGCTATCGTGGATGTTGCTGCTATAAACATCGGGGTGCAAGTGTCCTGCCATTTCACTGCATCTGTATCTTTGGGGTAAATCCCCAGCAGTGCAATTGCTGGGTCGTAGGGCAGGTATATTTTTAACTCTTTGAGGAACCTCCACACAGTTTTCCAGAGTGGCTGCACCAGTTCACATTCCCACCAACAGTGCAAGAGGGTTCCCTTTTCTCCACATCCTCTCCAACATTTGTGGTTTCCTGCCTTGTTAATTTGCCCCATTCTCACTGGTGTGAGGTGGGATCTCATTGTGGTTTTGATTTGTATTTCCCTGATGGCAAGTGATGCAGAGCATTTTCTCATGTGCATGTTGATCATGACTATGTCTTCCTCTCTGAGATTTCTCTTCATGTCTTTTGCCCATTTCATGATTGGATTGTTTGTTTCTTTGCTGTTGAGTTTAATAAGTTCTTTATAGATCTTGGAAACTAGCCCTTTATCTGATATGTCATTTGCAAATATCTGCTCCCATTCTGTAGGTTGTCTTTTAGTTTTGTTGACTGTATCCTTTGGCTGTGCAGAAGCTTCTTATCTTGAGGAAGTCCCAAATATTCATTTTTGCTTTTGTTTCCCTTGCCTTCATAGATGTATCTTGCAAGAAGTTCCTATGGCCAAGTTCAAAAAGGGTGTTGCCTGTGTTCTCCTCTAGGATCTTGATGGAATCTTGTTTCACATTTAGATCTTTCATCCATTTTGAGTGTATCTTTGTGTCTGGTGTAAGAGAATGGTCTAGTTTCATTCTTCTGCATGTGGATGTCCAGTTTTCCCAGCACCACTTATTGAAGAGACTGTCTTTTTTCCAGTGGATAGTCTTTCCTGTTTTGTCGAATGTTAGTTGACCATAGAGTTGAGGGCCCATTTCTGGATTCTCTATTCTGTTCCATTGATCTATGTGTCTGTTTTTGCGCCAGTACCACACGGTCTTGATGACCACAGCTTTGTAGTACAACCTGAAATCTGGCATTGTGATGCCCCCAGCTATGGTTTTCTTTTTTAATATTCCCCTGGCTATTCGGGGTCTTCTCTGATTCCACACAAATCTTAAGATGATTTGTTCCAACTCTCTGAAGAAAGTCCATGGTATTTTGATACGGATTGCATTGAATGTGTACATGCCCTGGGTAGCATTGACATTTTCACAATATTAATTCTTCCAATCCATGAGCATGGAATATTTTTCCATCTCTTTGTGTCTTCCTCAATTTCTTTCAGAAGTGTTCTGTAGTTTTTAGGGTATAGATCCTTTACCTCTTTGGTTAGGTTTATTCCTAGGTATCTTATGCTTTTGGGTGCAATTGTAAATGGGATTGACTCCTTAATTTCTCTTTCTTCAGTCTCGTTAGTGTATAGAAATGCCACTGATTTCTGGGCATTGATTTTGTATCCTGCCACACTGCCGAATTGCTGTATGAATTCTAGACATCTTGGGGGGAGAGTCTTTTGGGTTTTCTATGTACCGTATCATGTCATCTGCGAAGAGGGAGAGTTTGACTTCTTCTTTGCCAATTTGAACTTTGAGAGGTTGAAAGACAAGACTTGCAGTTTATGCCCTCTTTATGAGAATGGGCAAGAGTTGGAAGTATTCCACATCTCCTTCGAGAAGGCATCAGATTACCCTAAGTTTGAAGAGTTTCTCCACTTGTTGTCAAGGTAGGAACGAAGCTTTTAGCCCTGATTCCCAGCCCCCCACCCCCAAAGGTTGGTGAGGGGGAGCGGACACAGGGCAATGTCCCCTGGAAGAGGCCTTGCAAAAAACACTTGCTAGAATCTCCTCTGGCAGAAGCGATTCCTGTATCTGTGGAAGAGTGAAAATACATATGCCTCTAGGCTGACAGTTTTAATCTTAAGTATTTCAACTGTTTCCTGTGAGGAAGGCAACCAGATTTTCTTTTGCATTCTATGAATCTTTTACATTGACTTCTGCAAGATTCTACAACAGCTAAAACCAGCCATTTTGAAAATCAGATTTCCTTATTCATGAATGAAACTAGTTTCAAGAACATTTTTTAAATTTGTATTACATTCTTTAGCTATTGATAACCATTGTAAAATCACATATTTATAATTTACATTAGAATATCACCATTCTAATAATAATTTTAAATCCCCAAAGGAGAACAACAGTAATTTTTTTAGTAGCCAGATGACCTGATTTGAATGTAAAAGGCCTCATTTCATAGTTTCCTAACAAAATCATTACCTATAGAAGAGATTTTTCTATTTTAAAATGTATATAAAACCTCAAGTGGACCAAAGGAATTAACATCAGTTTAATCAAAATCCAATGATTATATTTGGGCAAAAGAGAAGAACATTTCAATTCAAAGAGAGTTTTTGCTTCTTGCTTAAATCTACTCTGATTGTAGTTCCTACATGTAAATTGTATTCTATTAAGCAAAGTAAATAAGCTCACATTACTGTTTCCTGCTATTTAGATTTGTAAAGACTCCAACAGCCTTCATAGCTCAAACCACTTTTATCACAATGAAACTGAATTGAGACAATCATATTAATATTTTGAGCAAAGAAAATTTAGGAGCCTGATAGTGATTATGTTTTTTGATAAAGAAATTGTATTCTGAAATACAGATTGTAACTTCATTTTGTCCTAGAGCCAGTAGGATGAGGGACCTTCATACAAAGGAAAGGCATCATTTTTAAGCTGTAAACACTCTCTTTTAATTCCAAAATGTATCTTTTACTGAGTTAACTTTTAATTGTATAAAACCTGCTGCCTAAGAATCCCTTTAGAAGATGTCCTCTGTATTTTCTGTGCTTTAAATTTTAAACTGAGACTCTAAAGGTCAATGAACAAGAAGAAAAACCTTTCATTTGAGACAAAAGAATCCTACTTCCCTACCACTTACAATAAGATAAATACAAAAAATGGTCAAAGTCATGTCCCCATTATATCAAAAACTGTTCACACATCCTAAGATGCAGACTTACAGTGATGTTCAAGGACAGAGCCAACTGAACTATCAGATTGAAGTAACTGTGCAGGCCTCCCAAGGAGGTCTTCAGGGCAAAACTTCAAAATAAAAGGACGCTTATCATATCCTCCCCCTTAATGTTTCCTCCAAAGTGATGTGAATCTTTCAGGACTCAAGTCAGATTTACAGGTGGACTACTTTCCCTGTGCTCCGACTTTGGAATCTCTTCTTCCTTCTTGAAAACTACCAGCCGACTCTCTGGGTAGCAAGTCCACCAGGCCAGGGACTGGGTACCTCCAGGTCCTGCCCTTGGCGTCTCACATTTAGAAAACTAGAACTCGGCTATCAATATCACCTGAGTTTCAAAGAAACGTTCCCTGCCACAGTACCTAAACTCAAAGGATTTCCTTTTGACAAGAGGCGTGTGGTGATGTGAAAAGGGAAATGAGAGTCCCTACTGGGACTGTGAACATCCTCGCATTTGTAAGGCCAACTGCCACACTCTCGGCTTTTCTTATTCCCTGACAAGGCTCATCTGGCCCTCTCCTGGGAGGCTTTTGACAGCAATTGCAAACAACAGAAGCCAGCAGGAATGTGTAAGAACAGGTGCTGGAGCCTCCCAGGGCAGCCTGCTTGCAGAGAAAGGGCGTCCTCAGAGCAGCGTTGGGACATCCCACTTCCGAGATGCCCTCTTGCCCTCAGCCATTGCAAGATCTTGCTTCTTTTCATGCAGCAGATGTTTGGAACGAGTTGGAACAATGCATATGGCTCCTAAGTTGCTGCTGGCAAATTTTCTCGGTCAGCTTTTAAGGGGACTTTGGTGGGATTGCCAACAATATAAAACGAGGATGGAAAAATTCATTCTTGGGTTTGTGTTCAGATAAGAGAAATAATAATAAAAGGCTAGGACCTTTCCATATTATTCCAGGTTACTGCTTTCCACTTCCTACCACATCTCAGGAAAAGGGACATTCCTAGGTTCAGGGGATCTCCAGCATTCAAGAGGAAACAGATCAGAGAACACTTCCTCCACAAACAGGTCAGGAATATTCACATACTGCACACTCCAGCATGTTAGACCCCACTCTGGGAGCATCTGGCCAACTACTATTAACTCTTACTCTTTTCCACTTATTAAAATTGCTCTGTGGACAGAGTGCTCTGCACAGTGGGCATAGTCACCTGTGTCAGTGAACAACCACTCGGAGTGGCTATTTTGGCCAGCTTCTTAAAGTATGGTACATGGACTAGCAGAAGGAGCATGAGACATTGTCTGGGAGCTTGTAAGAAATGTAAAGCCTCAGGAGCTCCTGGGTAGCTCAGTCAGTTAATTATCGGACTCTGGATACTAATTCAGGTCTTGATTTCGGGGTCTGAGTTCAAGTCTCTCTTTGAGCTCCACACTGAGGGTGGAGCTTTCTCAAAAAAAAAAAAAATTAAATTTTGCCCTACACCAGACCTTTTGAAACTGCATTTAACCAGAACCCCAAATGATTCTTCCACAGATCCAAGTCTGAGAAGCACTATACTACAGCTTCTTAGAGCAAGTCAGTGCTCGGGATTCAGAGAGCAAGATCTGCCCTATACCAATGCAGTGATTTACACTTCTCCAAGAGTACTCCAGAGCATGATGCAAGCCTCAAACTTCCCAGGATATACAGGCAAGAATCAATGAGTCTATGTTACAGTTGAGAAGACTGAAGTCAAACAGTAGATGACTGGTGGTAGCAGAACTCAGTATTCCCAGATCTTAGATTTTTGCCCTTTTGGCTGCTTCAGCTAGTCCTAAGGAATGGCTCTTTCACATCTGGACCATGAATTTTTTTTTTTCCTATTTGAATCATTGGTATAATGGAAAGAAGACTTCAAGTACGATTTCTATCATTATTCAGCCTCATGACTTTGAACAAATCACTTCTTTAGAAAATAGGTTGAAAGCCAAATAAAATGAAAAACATTTATAAAATAAAGTTATTATATTAAAATTAGAATAGAGTAGGACCATGAGTTAGTAATAAGTAGCAAATACTATAAAAATATCAAGTTCTAATTTAATTTACAATTTAATTTCTGAAAACGTATCCTAAGAAAATAATCCCAATGAAGAAAATGTTCCATGTACTAAAATGATCATTACAGCATTATTTATAATAGGAAAAAACTGAAAGCCACCAAAATACTCTCTTTTCAGGATATGGCTAATTAAAATATGGAACGTTTGCTCATTTTACATGATATTCACCAAGACTTGGCAGCAACATGAAAAATTCTGTTACAATATCAAGAGGAAAAGCAGGTTATAAAACTGGTACAAAAAAAATACAAAAAAAATAAAAAATAAAATAAAACTGGTACATTATAATTCCAGCCATGTCAAGACAGGCACACGTCTAGAAAACCATGGAAAACATTTGTGAAACCTATCCTGTTTTATCAGGATAAACAAGATATAGGTGACTCTTTTCTAAACTTTCAGTAGTTATTCAATTACTTTTATTATTTCTTTAAAATAAAACAAGTATTATAAAGAGAAAAACGAATGTAGTAATGATGAGACCTAATGCAGTCATTACAAATTATCCTTAAATCTGGCCCTGAACTCCACAGATAACAAGAGTGAACAATGACCGAGCACTCCATCTGTGCTCATTGCTGTGTTGAAAGCCTTGTCAGCATAGTTCGTTAAGTCCTCTGAGAACAGTAATATTCTCATCCCCACTTTATAGATGAGGAAACCAGAACACAGTGCTCAGCCTCTTTGAAACTCCACCGTGCACACAATATATATATCTTGCAGTTTTCTTATGAGAATTAAAATACTGTCTTGTTAACCTATGTGGTTCTATAAAAAGACCACAGAGAGAAAATACTGGGTGGGAACTTTGTTTTCCTGTCAAGATGGAGACAGAAGCAGCTCCCCGACTGTGGGGACCCTTACATACCATCACCATACTAGACTGTCTCATACAAGGGTATGCATTGAGGTGGCATCCTCAAACACTCCTGAACAATATCATTTTCAGAGCGCAAACACTAAACAACAGAAATCTGTGTTACACTTTAAGGTGGGATAGCGAAAGGTGCCAGCAATATCGGTCCTAAAAATTAGGAGACATGGGTTCTGAGCTTGGTTGTGTCACTTCTCAGGCCTCAGCTGCCCCATCTGCGCAGTGGGAACACGTAGTTGGTACTGCTCGCCCCACAAGCAAGTCAGCCCCTCCCAGCCAAGGCCCCACTCTCCCCCAGACTTTTCCCACATTGCTGCCAAAATGGTCATGTCAAAACCCAATCTAGTCAGGTTATCACACTTGTCCTTCAAACCATTTGCCCCTAGGACAAAGCCACATCATCCCTAGCACAGTCCACTCAACTCTGTGGGGTCTGGCCTCCTTGTCACTCTCCATTTCACAGTCCAAGCTGCCCTCACACCAGCTTTCTTGCAGGTCCTCACACACTGGCTGGCACACCCTTTGCCTGGGGATCTCTCTCTCTCCTTCTGCCCTTCCCAGGAGGCCTCAGCTCCTTCACCACTTCCTCAGGGAGCCCTGCAGACCTGTCTGATAGGAAAAGCTCACCCTATGGACCCACTCACCCCTTCAGGTCTCTTTCCCTCATGCTACTTAGTGGAGTGGTAATTTTATAATATTTGCGTGAGTCCGTAGTTAATGTTTCTGTATGCCCTGTCATTGCCACACTATCTGCTATAATGTAGTGTCTCCGAATGCTTTTAGTATTCCCAATTCTTAGCACATGGCAAGTCTTTGATAAATCTTTGTTGAATGAATATTATTCTGACTCCCCAGGATTGCTGTAGAACAGTGCAACTAGCACATGCTCAAATAAACCCAGTAGACTTGAAATGACTACAGAAATAATAAACATGACATTTAGATTCCACTCTCCCACCAAAAAAAAAAAAAAGAGAGAGAGAGAAGCTGTTATACTACATCAACTAAGAAAGTAAGAGTCCATGCAAAAAAAGTACTTCATAAACTCGAAATTACAGTGTAAACATAAGGACTTGCCTCCACCCTTTTTAGAAACAACTGCAGTACGAATATATACATAAAATATAAAACACGGGATGTAATGGTCACTGACAGTCTGGAAAGCAAATTATTAAGTTAAATTCTCTGGAAGGATCTAAACACAGTTAAATCACATTGAAATAGCTTTTAAACCAAGGTTTGGATAAACTATAGAGTAGGCTTGTCTGTATCTCAACTTCCTCATCTCTATAAATGTAGAATTTCACTCAACGATCCTGAGCATCCTTTGAACGCTCAGATTCTGATACTATGACAATTGACATTAACAGCGAGACTCGTTGGGATCCCTGGGTGGCTCAGTGGTTTAACACCTGCCTTCGGCCAAGGGCGTGATCCTGTAGTCTCAGGATTGAGTCCCACATCGGGCTCCCTGCATGGAGCCTACCTCTCTCTCTCTGTGTGTCTCTCATGAATAAATGAATAAAATCTTAAAAAAAAAAAAAAACAGTGAGACTTGAGAAACCTACACATGCATAATGCCAAGCAAAGGTGACTCTATGGACCCTTGAACTAGTCTTCCTTAGGTGAAACCCTGAGGAAGCCCCAATTTGCCTCTCCTGCCTTCACCCCTTCTCCATCTGGAGGGCCTCCCCTCCTGCTCTCCTCCGCTTCTTTTTGCTCTCAGAATAACTGTCATCAAGATTAATTTAAATCCACGTGCTCTCTCTCCCTGGGGGCATTTGCCTTTGAATTTTCTCTTGGTGTGGTAAAAGTTGTTTCCTGCCCCCCAGGAGAAAGGATTTCAGGCATTAATGCCCTGGTGGAAGAGGTATGTACGGAGCAGGGACCCTGTCTGCCTGCAAAGTCAGCTTCCTTCTCAGCCTTCAAAGGACATCAGCCCCTCCAAGGAGGAAGGGCAGGTGAGGGAAGCTCAGGGAAGGGGCCAAGTCCCCACTCAATTCAGACTTTGTCCAAATGCATTTGCACATGGATTCACAAAAGCATATATGGCTGAAGTGTCTCGCAAAACTGACACACAAAAATTCAATCTGGTAATAATTAGAAATTATTTGTTATCTAGTTTCGACATTGCAAAGTATTCTTGGTCACTTTAAGAAAATCACCTTTTGGGTTTGTAGTTTATTAAAAATATCTTACATAAAAAAATATCTTACATAAAGCATTTTAAGCATATATATGTAAGAGCTCTCAAATCTCTGTACAACATACATATGGCACATTGAGTAAAATATAAAATGCAAAAAGTACATATTTGTGTAATTGTAATCAACTAAATGCTTATTTTTACAATGTCTTCTTGACAATGTAATTATCTATTAGACAATGAATATACTTACTGTAAAATAGTAAATCTAGTGCATATAGTAGACATACTATCTTAAATTTTTTTTAGGATTTAGGAAAATTGGAAGAGTGATTAGGTAAAACAAGTCAGAATGAAGCACAAAATTTAACTGAAAATTTAAATTTGGAATAATTCTGCAAAAAAAGAAAAGACCTCACTTCAACTTTTAAACTCAAAACTTCTATTTTATGATTCTGTGTTTATGAAAATTTCTGAACTGTTTATGCTAGAAATGGTGTTCTACATTTAAAGATTTCAAATAGACACCTAAAATTATTCATTAAATATACAAAGTTTTTAATGCAAAATAAATTTGTACCTCAAAAATTATGTAGCATTTTGGTAGCACCTAATCAAAAGCAATGCCGTTTCTAACTCCTTTATTATCAATTGATACATCATCTTCTATACAAGTGTAGCATGACTTAATTGATTTTATTATGATTAGGCTTGTTAACTTCTTAGAATTGATTATGATATGGAGGGGGTGGATTTTATTTATGCACTCTGAGATTTATGAAGCAAGAGGTTAGCCCATTAAAACCTCTATTTGGGGGGAGCAGCAGATTTGTTTTTGTACAGGTTTAAACTACATTAAGAAAAAAACCCCACGAATCCTTAGAATTGAGAGCTTTCCAAGCCATCCATGATTTTAGCCACAGAGTTGGCAAAAAACATAAATAGGTACAATTTCCTAATTTTGTAGTATTAGCTGTTGGGAGTGCAGTTACAGTTTCTCACATCCCCCCCCCCCCCCCACTTTCTTCGGAAGAGAACTATTAAGGAAGGACATAGCATACCTAATACAGTTCACCCAAATTTGGTAGGCTGCAGGGTGAATTTCTTACCCCAACATTAGCGTTAGGACGCACACAAGTTTAACTGTAGGTAGCAGACTTTTCATTCAGCGCTCTTTTCAGCATCTTAGAGTAAAGGCGTGGATAAGGAGGGGAAAATAAAGCTTTGACAGATGGTACTCAGCGCTTGACTCCTGCTGAGCTCAGCAGGACCTGTGGTTTCCAAGGTTAGGGCTGTCAAAATGGCTCTGTCTATCAAGTGAATAACAAAGTGTAGACTGCCTGTCCGTTTCCTATACAAAACTTAGATTTCATGTGCCATGATTGTCCGTCTTTCTGCTGATTTAATAACTTCCAAGGAGAAGAACTGAGGGTTCCGATAAAGCGTCACTATTTGGGAAACTACCTGGAAAAGGGATTCTCAAGGGCTGAAAGAGGTAGGCTGAGATCTGATCTCTTTGACTTCAGTTTCTAAGGCTTCTTGACTTGAAAAGGATTGGAAAGCCACCAAAGGTTCGCTTTTGGTTAAAAGCTAAATGTGAACCTTTCAAAATGCACTTAATGATGTCTCTCTCTCTCTCTCTCTCTCTCTCAAAATGTTTCTATTACAAATCCTTGCAGTGGTGGGTACTTATTCAACTAGAAATATTGAGAATGAAAAGGAAAATGTTTCTATTATGAAATACAGTGATGTGTTTAGATGTGTTTGTCAAGGTCCATTTCTCACCTTTCACAGCTCTTAATATTAAAACCACCACCTTTTTCCCCCTCCTATGTCTAGAGCCTTCAGATGGTCCGAATAAGTAGTGGATGCTGAAAGAATGAATCATGTCATCAAACTGGCCTTTTGTCTTAACGCTGTTACAGATGTTTTTCTTGGTAAGTCTTATGTTTTTCTTCTTCCTGTGTATTTTGTGATTTCCAGATTGTTACTGATCTCTTTGGATTCCAATAAAGGGCCAGTTAGTAGATTCATAAACCTAGGCTTTTTATTAAGATGCTGCTGAAATTAGGATTGTGATAGTGTGCCTGAACAAGCTAATAATTTCATGCCAGTGTTCAACTTATAACATTTAAATTAAAACTTCCCATTGTTATTCCATAAAAACAAAGTAGAATTAAAATGTGGCATTTCAAAAGTGACATAGTTGGGCACATGTTGGTGATATCCTGTTACACTATTTTCGTTACTCTTTTTGATGAGCTGTAAAAGTACCTATCTTGTCCCTTTTTTGGGCTGGCTTGAGCAGACTCATCCATTTGTGTGGTGACTGTTCCTTACTAGCATGTCTGAAAGAAGACCGTCTTGCTATAATATAGTTGAAGAATTTTCCTCTACAAATATTTAGTTTATGTAAGTCCCATGATCACGATGGGAATGTTATTTGGAAGGATGGCTATTATTATTTCCAGTGTATTCAGTTACTTCAAACATTTTTTTTTAAGTTTTAGCTTTTAAAAAAACCAAAAAACAAAAAACTCCAACCCAGAAGTCTATCTGAGACACTGTATAATAGATATGCAGTATATGTTACTGAACTGGAACTAAAAGGGTATTAAAATTGAATACAAAGGAATTCATGAATTGAAATAAAAGGGATACAACTTTTATATCAGATTATGACAAGAAATTACCAAATGCTAATTTAGCATAAACTCATTTCTGGTTGCACTTGCTTCTTATCCTGGAACTATATGATGCTTTTAATCATCTTTGTAGACAATAATGATAATTAAACTGGAATTTTGAAAAGAAATCCTAGCCCCAGATGAAATTTTCTTCTTTTTTTCTCTCTCTACCTCTTTGCTTGCTTTGTTCAGTAAGGTAATTTAAGCCTATACCACCCCCTGAAGATGTTTTTTTGTTAATGGTAAACTTGATCAATCAAATTTGCTCTTCATGTGTCTGTATTTTTTGAAAAGTCTCTGGAGTTTCTTCATATGTCTGTGGAAGAAAGTGTGCTTCTGTAATTTCATCTGGTCCATGAAATATAAGGCCCTAGAAATTAAGTCCATCCTTGGCAAGAAGTCAGCAATCCTAGAGGAAAGAAACAGAACTAAAACAGATATGACCTGTTATCACACACTTAACTCCCAAAATATTCTCCGTTCTGACCCACTGCACTGACCAGGAACGCTGGGACTGAGAAGTCAGAATGTCCAGGTTGACTAATATGCTCTAATTGCACACTTGTTTTTATTTTTAGAAGTTTTAAATGATGGTAAAATACACAAACCTAAAATTCACCTTTTGAACCATTTTTAAATACACAGTTCAGTAGTGTTAAGTACATTCCCATTGTTGTGATAAATCTCCAGAACTCTTTTCATCTTGCAGAACTGAAACTCTTGTACTCAAACAACTCCCCATTATGCCCTCTTCCCCAGCCTCTGCCAATCACCATTCTATCTCTGAATTTGACTACTCTCGCTACTTAATGTAAGTGGAATCATACAGTATCTGCCTTTTTGTGACTAGCTTATTTCACTTAACATAGTATCCTCAGGTTTCATCCATGTTGTAGCACATGTCAAAACTTCTTTTTTAAGGGTGGATAGTATTCCAGTATATGTATATATTACAATGGATCTATTCATCCTTGCAGGGACACTTGGGTTGCTTCCACCTTTACTATTGTAAATAATGTTGCTATGAACATGGGGGTGCAATCCTCAGTTGTTTTCGAAAGTGATTACTGCATGCTACAGAGTAAACGAAGACCACAGTACACATTGGATAAAGAATGGCAGAAAAAATATAGTAATAAAAATAGCCAATATTTAAGGGCTTACTATATACTGTCACAGTGCCATGCCTATCACTGGTATTAATTCTATGAGCAATGCACTATTATTAGCCTCATTCCATAGAAGGGAAAACTGAAGCACAGAGAGGTTAGTTAACTAATCCAAAGTCACTCAGCTAGCAATCCATTGGGATGCAAATCTTGGAAATGGTAGGGGAGAGTAGGTGTACTGGGAGGAGGGAAGAAATCACAGAAGTCCTATTTATGGAGCCACAGCCAAATAGTAAAGAACTCCCTGACCACTGCAGAGGGTGTAGTTTGGCCAAAAGAATGCTCAGATGTGAACCAGAAAAACCATTTATGTCACCACCTCATTGCAAACAGCTACCCTCTCTGGGCTCCTTGCTGGGGAAGGGGAGGTTGAATTGGGTGTATGAATTTCCGACAATCCCTAATTACACATGAGATTTACCATGTAGTGCTTCGTGACTTAGAGCATTACCTGGGAGATGAGGATGTAATTTAAAATGTTTAAATGTATGCTTCAGTCTTCAATATCAATAATAGTTTGCTGATTCTTACTCCACTATGCTCAAATCACTATTTATACCTCTTGAATAAAACTAAGATGACAATGACACAATACCAACAGGAGTGTGTGAGGGGAAATGAGGTCTCTCATTCAGGTGTGCCTGCCCCAACAAAAGCAAAGCAGAGAATTATGAACAGTGCTCATTGCATATATATTTATGTGATTAGGGTCATATAAGCCCCCAAACCCTGCTACTGGAGGGAATGAGAGGGGTAAATCTGAAATGAATCAATATTTTCCTCCACAGTCAAACTTTATCACTGTGAAACAAATACTGTACTTAATTGCCCTCATCATCGTAAATAATTTACTAGCTCTTTTAGTTCTATGGTTATGAGTTTAGGTTGTAGATCTTTTTGTGTTCATTTTCAGAGCATAACCCTAACTCTTGCTTGTTGTGACTAAACTGGACCCAAGGACACAAAGATATTTTTAAATACTTTTTTTAAAAAAGCCTTTTAGACATTCTAAGGTCCTGGAGGAGAGCATTTGAATGCCACGCATGTAATTTATAAATAGGTGCATGTTTGAAAACACATGAAGAACATTTCCAAGAAAAGGCTTTGCAAATTAGGCTCAAGAAGAGATTTGAGTTGCAGTATTGTTTGGATTCTTTGCAAATCAAGCTACAAATGCTTATTTGACCAAAGTCCAGGTATTTCAAATAGAGTTAACACAAATGATCGATGAGGGCTGCATTTTTTTCAGGGATATCTGTTCAATACTAACTTAAAAGTGTGTTTTCATTCAGCATTTACAGGATTTATGACTCTATTTTAAACCAAATAATTACGATGGAAACACCTTTCATATTCCCATTATGAATTTGCTTTTCGATAGAGTAACTATATTTACCTTCAGCAAAGCTACAGAATTCTGCGGTACATGGTGCATCTTCCATCTGTGGTTTCAGGAGACGTGAATTCTAGAAACCAGACAGAAGAGGGAGCTATCCATCAGGAAATTAACTGATCCTTTCAAAAATATGTCAAATAAATATAGAAGGAAATTCTAACATGACCAAGTCTTACCTTATTTGGTCTTGTATTTTATAGCAACACTACAAGTTTTCTGGTGCATTAAAAACAAGAAAGAAAACTTCCAGTAAGGGCAAAAACATTGAGCTAAATTAATGAATAGGCAAAGCATACAAACCATTTGAAGTCCAGCTAAAAATACACTCAGATTTTATGGTTGGATTTCCCACTTTATAGCAAAGTGTATAACCACAACACACCCCAAAGGCCAAAATGATATACTGCTGCCATACACAACACTAGTATTGACTTCCTATAGGACCTGATAATAAAAGGGAACTCTGACTTTAAAATTGGTAACATCTGGAAATAATGGCAAAATAGAAAAACTGTTGGGCTGCATCTGTCCTGAAAATGCTATGTAATAAGATTTACTTAATATATTTGAAAGAGAAAAAAAATGTTTTGTTCCCCAATTTGTTGCAACATCTGAAAGTTCATGAGGTTATGACCCCTCTTTAAGAAAGCATCTCCCACCACCTGCAAATACCCCAGGAAAAGCAGTTGGAAACAATAAAACACGTGCTAGTTAACGGTTACCAGGGAAACGGTTCTGGTTCACCAATCTGAGCGCCTGCGCTTCCCAGTGGCTTTGTCCGAGGGAGACATGCGCCAGCTGTTAGTGAATAACCATTGTTATAGATCATCAGGAAATCACAGTCAGCAGGCAACCCAGCCCCACTGGAAGTTTATTTCTCATATTTGTTCATCACCAGGGCAATCCTCCACCTTTAAAACATCCCCTTAGGCTGGGTTAACTAAATAATACCCAGCACCAGCAGGACCGTTTAAAGGGGGCAAATTGCAAAAAGGTCTTTGCGCAGCAGGTAGATTTCTAACTTCCATTCCAACTGCATCACCTTCCTGCCGGCTTCACTTTCCAGTGGCAATTACAGGCCAGATACCTGAAGTCATTCTCCCTTTGGATGCTGTCCCTCCTTGCTCTGGTAGGACACTCCGGCACACATGCAGCCCTCTCCTAGAGCTTTCAGAGATCATTGGCTTATTCCATGCTAGAGAGAGCCCTATGAATGGTAATTGAAGGACTCTACAAGGCAGTTTGGTGCTGCCATCAGATGAGGGTCTGAGAGGACAAAACAAGGGGACCCTACCTCACCAACACACACTCCAAACAGAACAGCCTCCACTTTTACCAATTTTATGTATTTTTAAAAGATTTGTAAATTCATAGATTTTTCTCTGAAACAAGATCATATTGCCTTTTTAAAGTTTAAAAGCCAGTGAGTTCCAAACCCAGATATCAGACTCAACTTGAAAAATAGATTTCTAGACTTCCATACTCCCATTTGGCATGGACAGAGCTCAGAGTCACTGCTCCATTCTAACAATAAAAGCTGAATAAACTGAAATATCAACAACTCTTCTTAGATTCATCAGAGAAGTGAATTCATAGCACAAACCAATGCCTCCACAATAGGAGAGACAGGTGAATGCAGAAAATAACAATTTACTAGAGCAGAAACCTCTATGGGAACCAGTACCAAGGTAGGAAAACCTGAAATGCTATCGAGGAATTGCCAAAGGCTCAATGTGGACAAGCCTGAGAGTTAAAAACTCCGGTAGGACTCAGTCATAGAGGGCCCCCCAAACTTTTGTGAGGCTTACATCCAGTTGTTCCACCAGGTCCTTATGGCTTATGTTGGAGAAAAACCTCCTTGTGCTTCCAGTAGGGGTAGGGGAAAAGGAACGATTTGAAAATATGCCAGAGCATCCAGTCTTTCTTAATAAGGCCTCCCCTCAGGTGAAACTATTTTACCAGAGCCTGACCCCTATTGGGGTTTTATCAGACCTGGGAGAAGCCCAATTCTAGCTCTTTCTAGCCATCCTGTTCCACCTAAGGTAGGGGAATAGGGGTACTGAGAAGCACTGTTGAAGTTCAGAGTCCAGGGGTGCAAGCTCACCAAAAAACTGAAACCTAATCATAGGACTGTAGAACGCTTCTACTTACCTAGCACCTTTCCACCATATTATTAAAGGCCTATTTACCAGTACATTACCTTTACTTTTTACCCAGTACATTCCTACCTTTCAACAAAAAATGACAAAGCATACTAGAAGGCAAAACACAATTTGATGACACTAAACAAACTTAAGAACCAGAGTCAGAAATAGCAAGAATATTGGAATTATCAGATCAGGAATTTTTTTTTAAACAATGGAAAGGAATTTACTGGAAAAAGTAGACAACATGCAAGAATACATGGCTATTGAAAGCAGAGAGATGGAAGTTTTAATAAAGAATCTAGAAGACATGGTAGACTTCAAAATACACTAACAGAAATGAAGAATGCCTTTGATAAATGAGTTGGTAGAGTGGACATAATAGAGAAAAGAATCTCTGAGTTTGAGGATAGGACAATGAAAACCTTCAAAATGGAAAAGCAAAGAGAAAAACAACTAAAAAAAGCACAAACTTCCAGTTATAAGTAAGTCAGGGGAATAAAAGGTATATCATCAGGAATATAGTCAATAATATTTTAATAATGCTGTACAGTGACAGATGATAACCACACTTACCATGGCAAGCATTGCATAATGTATAGAATTGTCAAATCACTATGATGTACACTTGAAACTAGTATAACATTGTACATCAACTACAACAATAAAAATTTTTTAAGAAGAACAGAATATCCAAGAACTATGGGATAATTGCAGAAAGTTTAACATATGTGTAATGAAAATACCAACTATAGAAGAAAGGTGGGAACAAAGGCACTATTTGAGAGAATAATGATGGAGAATGTCCCCAAATTTACATCAGACATCAAACTACAGATCCACAAACTCAGAGAATACCAAGCAGGATAAATGCCAAAACAAAATAAAGCAAAAACAAACAAAAACCACCTGTACCTGGGCATATAATTTAAAATTCAGAAAATCAATGATAAAAAAAATCTCAAAAAAAACTCAGAAGAAAAAAATCACCATATCTATAAAAGGGAAGGACAAAAACTACATTAGTTTTATCCTCAGAAACCTTGTAAGCAAGAAAAGAGTGGAATGAAATTTGTTTAAAGTGCTAAAAAGAACAAAACCCAACCTAGAATCTAATAATTTGTGAAATTATCTTTCAAAAGATGAAAAGAAATGAGTTTATCAAACAAACAAAAATTGAGGAAATTTGTTGCCAGAAAATCTGCCCTACAAAAGAGATTAAAATTCTTCAGAGAGAAAGAAATTGATATAAGCTAGAAACCTGGATCTAAATAAAGAAAAGAAGAACATTAGAAAATGAGTAAGTGAAGGTAAGATAAAAACTTTTGTTTTTCCTGTTCTCAATTGACTTAACAGGTAACAGTTCTTCAAAATAATAATAGCAACAACATATTAAATTATGTATGTTTACATGTGATTTATCTATACCTTTATAAATATATATGCTTATGTACAAATAAACTGAATTACAATGATACAGGGAATAGTATGGAGGAATATGGAATATATTGTTATTATGAAGTACACTACTTGAGAAATGGTATATTGTTACTTGAAAGGGACTTGGATTAGTGGTATTTTGCAAATTTTAGGGAAACAATGAAGAAAAGTTTTTAAAAAATATAATTTATATGCTAAGAAAGGAGAGAAAATGGAATCATATTAAATGCTCCATTAAAACAATGAAAGGCTTAAGTGTGGAAGACAAAAATAGGGGCAAAGAACAAGGACAACAAATAAAAGTCAGTAGGAAATACGGTAAACATTACTCCAACTACCTGAATAATCACTTAAAATGTTAATGGTCTAAATACACAAAAGACAGAGTATACCAAAAAATAAAAACCAACTGTATATTGTCTACATGAAAGCCAGTTTAAATATAAAGACACATGTAGATTAAAAGTAAAGGCATGGAGAAAAATATACCATGCTAACACTGATAGAAAGAAAGTGGGAGTAGCTATATTAATTTCAGACATAGCAGTCTTCAGAGCAAGTAAAGCTATTATAAAGAAAGAGGGATATTATATAAGGAAAAGGTATTAATTTTCCAGAAGATGCAACAATCCTTTAAGGTGTATGCACTCAAGAAGAGCATTAAAATATATGATGCAAAAAGCAACTGAACTACAAGGAGAAATAGATGAATCCACTATTCTAGTTGGAGACATTAACACCCTTCTATCAGAAATGGACAGATCCAGCAGCCAGAAAATCAGTTAGGACATAGTTGAACTCAACAGCACCATCAGTCAACTGGAAATAATTGACATCTATAGACTACTTCATCCAACAACCGCAAATTACACATTCTTCTCAAGCACATGGAACATTCACCAATATAGACCATGTTGTGGGCTATAAAACACAGCTTAACAATTTAAAAATAATAGAGATGTGCTTTTAGACCACAATGGAATTAAAGTAGAAATCAGAAACAGAAAGATAACTGGAAAATCACAAAATATATGGCAATTAATCAACCCACTTCTTAAACCCTAAAACATGGGCCAAAAAAATAAAAACTCAAGAGAAAATTTTAAATATTTTGAGCCAAATTAAAATGAAAACACAACTTACCAGAGTTTGTAGAATGCAGTGAAAGCAGCACGTAGAGGGAAATTTATAGCGCTGAATACATCTATTAGAAAAGAAGGGAGGGGCAGCCCGGGTGGCTCAGCGGTTTAGCGCCACCTTCAGTCCAGGGCGTGATCCTGGAACCCCGAGATCGAGTCTCAAGTCGGGCTCCCTGCATGGAGCTTGCTTCATCCTCTGCCTGTGTCTCTGCCTCTCTCTTTCTCTCCATGTCTCTCATAAATAAAATCTTTTATTAAAAAAAAGAAGGGAGCTCTAAAACCAATCATCTAAACTTCCACCATAGGATACTAAAGAAAAATAAATCCAAAGTGATCAGAAGAAAAACAATAATTACAGCAGATATCAAAGAAATTGAAAACAGGAAATCAATAGAGAAAAATCAGCAAAAACAAAAGCTGGTTCTTTGAAAAGATCAATACGATCAGTAAGTCCCTAGATAGGCCAATGACAAAAAAGAGAAAATGCAAATTACTAATACAGAAATGAAAGAGGGGATATCAATGCAAATTCTGTGAACATTAAAAGGATAAAGGGGCATTATGAACAATTCTATGCCGATAAATTTAATAACCTAGATAAAGTGGACAAATTCCTTAGAAGGTGCAATTTTCCAAAACTCAGAAAAGATTAAATAGACAATCTGAGTAACCGCTGTTGATTCAAGAAATGGAATTGATAATAATCTTCCAAACAGAAAGCACCAGGCCTAGATAATTTCTATTGTAAATTCTACAAAACATTTAAGGAAGAAATTATGCTAATTTTTACAATCTTTTCCAGAAAAATAGAATACTTTCTAATTCATTCCATGAGGCCAGTATTACCCTAATGCCGAAATCAAAGACTTAAAAGAAAATTAAAAATAGACTAATATCTCTCATGAACATAGGTGCAAAAATCCTCATGAAAATATTAGCAAATCAAATGAACAATGTGCAAAAATAATTATACACCATAATCAAGTGGGATTTATCCCAGGAATGCAAGGCTGGTTCAACATTAAAAATCAGGGTGCCTAGGTGGTTCAGTTGGTTAAGCATCTGCCTTCAGCTCAGGTCATGATTCTAGGGTCCTGGGATCAAGCCCTGTGTTAGGCTCCCTGCTCAGCGGGGAGCCTGCTTCTCCCTCTTCCTCTGCCTGCAGCTCTCCCTGCTTGTGCACTCTCTCTCTCTCTCTTTGTTAAATGAATAAATAAAATCTTTTTTAAAAAACAACATTCAAAAAAAATCAATAAATGTTTTCTGTTCAACATTCAAAAAATCAATAAATGTCATCCTTCCTGTCAGCAGACTAAAGAAAAAAAATCACACAATCATACTAATTGGTGCAGAAAAGCATTTGGTAGAATCTAACACCTGTTCATGATAAAACTCTCAGCAAACTAGGAATAGAGGCACTTCCTTAACTTTATTTTTTAAATCTATAAAAAAATTTATAGCAGGGACGCCTGGGTGGCTCAGCGGTTGAGCGTCTGCCTTTGGCTCAGGTCCGGATCCCAGGATCCAGGATGAGTCCCACATCAGGCTCCCTGCAAGAAGCCTGCTTCTCCCTTTGCCTGTGTCTCTGCCTCTGTGTGTGTGTGTGTGTGTGTGTGTGTGTGTGTGTGTGTCTCATGAATAAATAAATAAAATCTTTAAAAAAATTTACAGCAAATATCATACTTAATGGAGAACAACTTGAAGGTGTCCTGCTAAGATCAGAAACACAGCAAGGATATCCCTCTTACCACTCTTTTCAACATTGTATTAGAAGTCCTAACTAATGCAATAAGACGAAAGGAAAAACAAAAAGAAAGAAAAGAAAAGAAAGGAAAGAAAGAAAGAAAGAAAGAAAGAAAGAAAGAAAGAAAGAAAGAAAGAAAGAAAAGTATACATAGTGGGAAGGAAGAAATAAAACTGTCTTTGTTTGCATATGACATGATTATCAATATAGAAAACCCAAAAGAATTGACAAAATAACTCCCAAGAGCTAATAAGTAATTAAAGCAAGGTTGAAGGATATAAGGTTAATAAGCTAAAGTCAATTGCTTTCCTATATGCCAGCAACAAATAAGTAGAATTTGAAATTAAAAACACATTGCCATTTATATGAGTTCCTCAAAAAAAAGTGAAATATTTAGATATAAATCCAAGCAAAAGATGTACAAGATCTGTGTGAGGAAAATTACAAAGCTCTGGTGAAATATTTAAAGAAAGATCTAAATAAATGGTGAGATAGCCCATGGAGAAAGACTCAATATTGTCAAGATGCTAGTCCTTACCAACTTGCTCTATAGATTCAAAACAACCCCAATCAAAATCCCAGCAAGCTATTTTGTGAATATCAACAGATTCTAAATTTTATATGAAGAGGTAAAAGACCCAGAAGAGCCAAGTCAATTTTTAAGAAGAACAAAGTTGGAGGACTGACACTACCCAACTTAAAGACTTATAAAGCTACAGTAATCAAAATAGTGTGGCATTGGTGAAAGAATAGACAAATCAAAAAATGGAACAGAATAGAGCCCAGGAGTCACCCACATAAATATAGTCAACTGAACTTTGACAAAGAAGCAGAGGCAATACAATGGAGCAAAGATAGTCTTTTCCAATAGTGGTGCTGGAACAACCAGATATCCACAATCAAAAACAACAACAAAAACACAGACTTTATACCTTTCACCAAAATTAACTCAAAATGGATAACACACCTAAATGTAAAATAGACAAAGTCCTAGAAGGTAGCATAGGGGAAAACTTAAGTGACCTTGGGTATGGTAATAACTTTTGAGATACAAGACCAAAGACACAATCCATGAAAGAAATAATTGATAAATTGGACTTCATTAATATTAAAAACTTCCATTCTGCAAGAAAATGAGCAGACAAGCCATGGACTGGGAGAAATATTTGCAGAAGACACATCTGATAAATGTCCAATACCCAAAATATGCAAGGAATTCTTAAAATTCAACAGGAATAAAACAACTCAATGATAAAATGGGTAAAAGACCTAAACAGACATCTCACCAAAGATGATATACAGATGGCAAGTAAACATAAGAAAAGATGTGCAACATCTATGTCATGAGGGAGTTATAAATTAAAACAGCAATGAGAGACCACTGCATACCTATTAGAATGGTCAGGATCCAAAACACTGACACCCCTAAATGCTGACAAAGATGTGTAGCCTCAGGAACTCTCATTCATTGCTGGTAGGAATGCAAAATGGTACATCCACTTTGGAAGACAGTTTGGCAGTTTGCAAAACTAAGTATCTTCCTACCATATAATCCAACAGTCTTGCTCCTTAATATTTACCAAAAAAAAAAAAAACAGAAAACTTCTGTTCACATAAAAATCTGCACATAAATGTTTACAGCAGTTTTATTCATAATTGCAAAAACTTTGAAGCAAACACAAAGTGCTTCAGTAGGTGAATGGATAAACTGTGGTACCACATCCAAACAGTGGGATACTGTTTAATGACAAAAAAGAAATGAGCTATCAAGCCATGAGAAGACATGGAAGAAATGTAAATGCCTATTACTAAGTGAAAGAAGCCAATCTGAAAAGGCTACACACTGTATGATTCTGACCTTATGACTTTCTGGAAAAGACAAAAGGAGAGGGTAAAAAAATTAAGGGTTGGAGAAGAGATGGATGAAAGACAATGCACAGAGAATTTTTAGGGCACTGGAACTATTCTGTATGATGCTACAATGGCGGATACATGTCACCATAGAACACTAAAAATGACCCTAATTTAAACCATGGATTTTGAGTGATAATTATGGGTTAATGCAGGTTCATTGATTGCAATGGATGTATGTATCACTGTGATGCATGACGTCCATAATAGGGAAGGCTGAGTGTGGAGGAATAGGGAGCACATGGGAACTCCAAACTTTTCACTCAATTTTTCTGTGAACATGGAAGTTCTCTAAAAGATAAAGTTCTTTTTCTTTAAATAGAGACTTCTCAAATTCACATCTGGGAAGTTCATGTTCAGGAGGTCTTGGTTGGGGCACAGCAACCTGTCTATTCCATAGATTCCAAGATGATTCTAAGGTGCAGTCCAGGTTGAGAACTACTTGGTAGATCTTGGCCTCCTGATCTTTCAAAATATAACTGTACTGTTTGATTTTTTTTCAGACCTTTAATCTCTGGTACATGTAGTATTCTAAGTTCATCTGTGATATGTTAATGTCAGATAATCCTTATATGTCAAAATATTTGCATTTATCAAGGAGTCTCTCTGTGGAAGTGTTTAAACTAATGGGAGCCCTGTGTTATAGGCTGGCTGCCTCTAAAGAGCCTAGTTATGGGGTTAAAATGATGATGCTCTTCCAAAGATGTTCCATCCATGCCTTCTCACGGAGCAAAGAAACAAACGCGATGTCAACAATCAGGGACATGGCAACTATGATTCCATCATTCACAAGATCAATTTTCCTTCAAAAGCACAAGTGATACTGTTAGCCAGGCCTTGCAAACACATAGGAAACAAAAAGCATCGCCCAAAAAGAAAAAACAAAAAATGGCATAAGAAGCCTTATCCTCCTTCCATAATCGAGTACATTAGTCCCACCCTTTGGAGCTTAGATGATCAGAATGAAGATCATGGAGTTCCTAACACTAGCCCTTTCTTTCTACATAACCCAAAATGATGTAGCTCTCTATTTAAAAAGCAGTAAAATGGATGGAAATGTCCTCTTTTAAAACCAGATGTTTTCTATCTTTCTAAGCTCCAATTACTTCAACACGTTATTTAGCTCCACTCACATCAGATCAGGGCCACCTGTTATATCCTCTGTACACTTATGAGAGATTTAAGGTTAAGTTTGTATTTATGGTTTATCTAGAAAAGTCAGAATGCAATTGATAGGATGCTTTTAAAGTCATTTTGAGGTCAAAGGATGTGTATATGGCAGATTAACAGATAATCAAGATGCTGTGTTGTGCAGTGTAAACAAAATCAAACTTAATTTTATGATTCATTACATAAATTTGGATATAATCCAGGACTAAAAACTCATCATCTAAAATAAAACTACATGCCAGAAAAGCATAATATAGCATTGTTAGACTATAAGGCAAAAAGTTTTAAAGCTTCCATTATAATGTTTTATTAGAGGAATATTCTTTATTACCAAGATAGAGTTTTGATATTTAAATGTTCTGGTTTTGTCTTGTGTGAAGTTAAATATGTTCACTCTGATATCAATAAAATGTGACTTAATGTATATATCTATTGCTTTTCTAATGGTAAATAAGCTTTTGCAAACAACAACAACAACAACAACAAAAATCTAAGTAAATTAATGTCCATTCATTAAGTAACTGTTGAGTACCTGTGTACCTGTATGTGCCAGGACCCGTTCTTTATGCTGGGATACAACAGGGAACAAAATACACAAGGTCCCTGTTTTGGAGTCAGGTGTTGAAATAAATTTACAGCTAATGTGGGAAAAAAGCATGTTCTGACAAACGAACAACAACAATAACAACAACAAATCCCAAAGTTATAAACTTAATGATATCACAATGTTCACAGATTATTGACCTTCTGAAGTAAATATTGCTTATTGTGTATTATTCCAGCACTTTAAAAATTAGTAGCAGGTAATGGCATTTATAAGACAGCTGTCCTAAGTAGAAGAGAGATGGAGAAAACAAGTGAGAAGCATACCTCCTCATTCCACTCATCCCTTTTGTGACTAGTTAGACATGTGTGTAAATTAAGAAAGACTGGGAAACCCAATCGCAAAGTCTAACCATTAGATAAAATTGCTTGAAATTCGAGGATATTTACTTGGATTGACCATAAAGATTTCAGTGTGGCAGAAACACTGTTGCAAATGAGATTGGTTGTGGTTTGAGGAAGGTTCACTTTTCCTATTTTCCTTCATTCTCCATGGAGCTGTGTGCCAGATTCAGAGTATCCATTCTCCTTCACTCTCCTATCTGAACCCCAACCATAACTCTGTTTTCCCATTCAGTTTTGATCTTGGGTAAATTAGGTTTAAAATCTAGCTTTCCTGGAAAGATCACTGTAGAAAGAAGACAGCTTTTTTCCATCTTAAGTACAACTTCAAAAGTGACAGACTGGAAAATCTCTGCAGGCAAATGTGATGTCACTAAAGAAATCACACACTTACCCGTAGAGATTCTGCAGTCTGACATCTTCAAGCATCGAACCATTCATCAACTATGCTTTTCTGGATGCAGTCCTTTGACTTGAAAGAAGTCTGGACTGGCCAAATAACTATAGATAATTTACTGAACTTTGGCTTCTTCTAAACTAAGGGGACATACAGGGCTCATGATGGTTGAATCCCACCGAATTAATCTGTAGGATAAGAAGGTTAAAGGGCTTAAAGCTGTTAAGAGCAAGGTGTGATCCCAGACTCACAGCATCAGCATCACCTGGGAGCTTATTAGAAATGCACATTCTCATGCCCTGCCCAGGCCTCCTGAGTCAGAAACTTTGAGGATGAGCCCCAGTCATGCGTGTTTTAACAAGCTCGTGATTCACACTCAAGTTTGAGAACCACTGGCTTACAGAAAACAAAAGATTATTGCTGGAACACTGAACTCAGAGATCTTCTGATGTTATGTAATATATGAAAAAATTAGACGATGTATTCACAAAAATATTACTATGTAGGATACATGTCTTTTCTAAGGTGATTAGCTTAATAACAAGTGTAAATGTTAAGAATTGAATGGAACATCTTTCTTTAACTCTTACTTTGCCAATGGAATTGCAGAGCTCTGCAATTTTCCTTAGAAATAAAGAGTTAAGAAATCTTATTTAGGAGGAGAAAACGTTTTCATGTTTGGGAGGATTAAAAGGGTACTGACATCATTCAAGTCATGAGCCATAATTCTTATTAGATTTTATTGCTACATTCTTCACACAGCTTTGGAAAGTTATTCCTAAGAGCACAAAATATGCACTTAGACTGCACACAGAGAAGGAAAATGCTCTCACAATGAAATTATTTTAGCCTGACCCAATAATATCTGAAAGACTCAAGACTTGTTCTCTATGTAATATATCTTTTCAAAATAAGAGATGAGTTTATATGAATTTGTCTTTTTCAATATCTTCAATAATTTCCCCTCTTAACAGTCAAGTTTGGCTAAAAACAAGATCTAATTTCTGCATACTAAAAAAAATATATTCCTTTCTAATATAAAAATTGCATGGCTGAAAGGTAAAAAAAATACAAATTAAAAATTATAATCAAAGTTGGCCTTTAATGACAATGGATAAGATACACAAATTAGTTCTTCTATATGAGAATGTAGTATCTGAAATACTGGTATGCCTGTTAATCAGTAACTTCTGGTAGCATGTCAAAAATTCATCTTCGGTTTCATTCATAATGAATTCATTTGTATTATTTCTCGACCACACCAGTTTCCCATGATGTGATGGAAAAAATTGTAACATTCAAAAATTGAATTAGATCACACACAAAACGACAAGTTACTCAGATTATAAGATTTGGCTTATTCATTGACAAGTGAGAGCCCAGTTATGTCCAGAATCTGCAAAGATGGTGAAGAGCAAGATGTTTCAGAGACCTCAAACATCCTAAAAGAAGTGCATTTACTTAGATGAGGATGAAAAGGCTCTCTAAATACCAGGTTTCTTTGCTCTTATTATAATTAAATCAATTCAGTATTGATGAAATTGCTGATCAGGTACTCCAACTGGTATTTTTAAGTGTCTGTGATAATAAAAAAGGAAAAATTATTAACCAATACTACCAATTTGATATACCAAATCTTTCAGAACATGGGGTTCATTGGAGGAAACAATAAAAAGCGATGCTAGGAATTTGGCATCCCCCCAGGCAGTAGGAGAGCTACAAACTGTCTGAGAGCAACAATGTGAAACACTCTATACACATTTTCTAATTTAGTCCTCACACAAACCTGAAGAGAAAGGTATTATTAACAGTCCCATTTTGTGAGCAAAGAAACTAAAGTTGAGAAAGACATAAATGGAAAGAAAACAACATGCACAACTACACATCGGAGACAAAATAGTATGGAGAACAAACAGGGAACTATAGGTTAGCAAATCTGGGCTGGGAATCTTTGACTCCCTAATTTGTGCCTCTCTGCATCTAAATGTCCTCATCTTTAAAAACAACGCATCCTCTTTTCCTGTTTACTTCCCATGGCCAGGGAAAACACTTGCCAATGATAAAGAACTGAAAAAATGTAGGACATTGTTATAATACATGAGGTGAACTGGGCAAGCTTTGGGGATGGCCTGGTCTCTTGCTATTTCCCCCATCATAAATCCAGAGCTGTGGAAACTGCAAGAGAAAGGATGTTGCTGGAAATACTAATTTGCCCCTATCATCAGCCTCTCTCAAAACTCTGGTCACTCTCCCTCCCAGGCCCAGCCATGTTCCTTTGCCCCACTCTAGTGACCCCAAGGCCACTCATCTTTAAAGCCAGAGACACCCTTTCTTGAAGGGCTGTGCCAGACAAGTTCACATGGTCTTTCTTCTTTTGACAGGGGAGCAAATTTCCTCCATTTTGCTTTCAATGGATGTCAGGATTTTCAACAAACATGTAATTGAAATACACTAGTGCCCAAAAGCCTATGCAGAAATAGAGCTTGGCTACAAAATACCACCCCTCCAAAACCTGAAATTCCTAACAGATCTAGTCCTTCAGACACTTTACAAACTCTATCTTCCATAGAATCTTAATATTTTAACTCCAGAAAGGAAAATAATGACTACGTATTCCAACTCTATTATTTATTGAGCACTGATTGTATGCTGGGCATTTCACATGCACTGTCCCATTTAGTCTTTATAACAACCTCATATGAAATCAGATTATTAGTAGTACCATTCTGCAGATGAGAAACTGAAGCTCCTGGAGATTTAACAAGGGCCTGCAACCAGATCTGTTCGACTCCACAGCCTATCATCTTAACTGCCCAATTTTAAGGCCCAGGTTCAGTGCCCCCAAGTCACATAACTGGTTAGTGGTAAGCCATAACTAGACTTCAGTTTTCTTTGCACCATGTGACACTTGTTACTACTTGAACAGTGTATATTCTTAGGAAAGTGTCCTAAAGAATTATTCAATTTGTCATATAAGCCTAGTGGCTGACTGGAAATCCAAACTGCTAAGTTTTAATTCACCAGCTCGAGTAGGCATCGAGGAAGAAAGTTTCATGTGAATTCTCCATCTATTCATACTTTAATGGGTAAGTGCTAAACACATGCCTTCCCATTCCTGAGGACACACAAACCATCAAATTCACTCATCATTATGAAACAGGTGCCTTTCCTAATGTCTGCTGGCAACCTAAAAAGCAAGGCAAAACAAATCATTAATACAGATGGCCCTTAACTTACAGTGGTTCAACTAATGATCTTTCAAACTTAGGGTGGTGGGAAATTGATACGCATTTAGTAAAAAACAAACTTTGAATTTTGATCTATTCCCAGGTTAAGGATACATGGTACAATACTCTCTCGTATTCAGTGGTGTAGGATAAACAAGGGTAAACAACCAAGAGACTTACAACCATTCTGTACCTACTCAACTATTCTGTTTTTCATTTCACTACAGCATTCAATACATTACAGGATATGTTCAACACTTCATTATAAAATAGGCCTTGTGTTAGATGACTTTGCCCAATGTTGCTAATGTAAGTGTTCTGAGCACATTTAAAGTAGGTGAGGCTGAGCTACAATTTTCTGTAGGTTATGTGTATTAAATGCATTTTTGACTTACAGCATTTTCAACTTAGAGTGAGTTTATTGGGATACAACCCCATCATAAATCAAAAAAGGTCTACTTGTAGCACAGAAAGGATCATTTTGGGGTTTTGTAAGCCCAGGCTTGAATTGGCACTCATGAACAGGTAAATGTTACCAATTTATTACTCATCATCAAATTTCCATGTCATTTGTCAACTCTGTCTTCTGTAAAGTTTCCACTGAAGGGCCCATTAAGGATATCAAAATATGTGAAAAATAGATAAACTTTCCATTTGACAGATGCCTTTTAATTTTCTGTCTTAGTGGTCACCCACTCTGGTGACAGCCATGAATAATTTCCTTCATCTCACAAATGATCACCTACCAACATAAAAGTAGTGCAAAATGAAATCTGATCTAATAAAAAGTGTAATTAATTGCCATGACAAGTTGCAACATTAATTCCTAAAGCAAAAGAAAGTATAAAAGGACCTCTCCTGAGGGCTTTAACCAGCCTTTTGTTTTTCCCTCCTATACTTGCTCCTCACCATCTTGCCTCTTATTTTCTTTCCTTCCCGCTACCCTCATCTCTGCAAAACTCAAGAGTTGTGTTTGGTTGTAGGGAGGGATGGAGGTGAAGGGCAAAATCATTTCAACTGTTATGTTAAGACACATCATCACTTATTCATAGATTCTTCTTTCCCTCGAGGCGCACCCCCCCCTCCCCCCCGGAGGAGCGGCAGAAGAACTAAAAGGCATACTTCTTTGCCCAGGTGATTGCTTTAAGGAAACCAGGGATCCCATGTAGTTTATAACTTAGCACCATTACCATTATTGACAAATATTTGCTGAGCACACCATGTGCTTGGAACAGGGCCAAATGCTGTTATGTTTTTGAAGGCTTTAGGCAAAGAAGACAGTGTATTCCTTTTTCTAGTGGAGACTCCTCTCTGAAACTTAATTTTCAGTGCCCCAATGGTTTGGGGGGGTTGCACAAAATTATCCCTTATTTCAGGTTTTAATTATACTTAATTCAGATTTTAACATCTCATTTTTATGGAATTTTATGGATTTTAAGTGTTTTCTTCAACTTGTTTTTAGAGCAAACTCTCTTTCCTCATTTTATATATAAAACATCCTAACTGGCCCCATTTCTCTTTAAATATCTATGTTAGAGGGACAGGCATTCATTTAAGAAACTAAGCATGTGAAAACGATGAGTAGTAAATATTTATAAAGATGGTAATGTTCTCTTTCTTGACCTGGGTGGTGGTTACATGGGTGTGTTCACTTTGTGATAATTCATCAAGCTGTACACTTATGATTTGTACATTTTTCTATAAGTGTTTATTTACCTCAACAAAATAACTTAGAAATGCCTATTTATAAAGAGTCCTGACATCCCCTCCCAAACACATGCAAGCCCACATAGAATAATTGATTTCGCAGGAGAGTACTTATTTTCCCACTCCTAAAAGCCCTCATTTTTTGCCCCAGGGACTTTAACTCTTCAACCTCAATCCAAGAGATTGTTTGTAGGGCCTCTCTCTCATCAGATATTCTCGCCCCCTTTTTTTCCCTCAGGGAATTTCTTCTGTTGACTGGGTCCCTGTCTTCTCTAATAAGTCCTTATCTTATCTTAATATCTCAAAAACAATGCAAAAAAAAACGGTATCCTTCATCTTTCCCTCATAGTATGCTCTCTAGCCACCCTTACCACAAAGATTTAGCTGTCCTTTTGCAGGTGCTGGCTCTATGGCTTTCTCAGGTTCCTCTTCAAGATGGTCTCATAGGATTAAAAATGACCATGCCTCTTACTCTCGCTCTCTTTCTTTTTCTCACTGTACCTCTGGAACTTGTATTTCCAGAAAATGAGTCCCATGTTTCTTTCCAACTTCATTGAAAAGTACATTCTCCCATTTTCAACTTAGTTTCTATAAGAACCTTCCTGGATTCTATAAGAATCCTTCCTAGGATTGTTGTAAAAATCAAATGGAATAATCTACATAAAATACTAAGTTATACATACTAAGTAAAATAGACACATGGTAATCACTCATTAAATAGCAGCTTTTGTTATTGTTAATATGATTAGCTAAGGTTGTTTTTTGCTTGTTATGACCATAGGGTCAACTTAAATTCTTAACATGTGAAGGTTGTTGTAATGCTGAGAGAATAACTAAATAGCAGCTACCATTTTTTGAGTATTCTGTATCAGGCACTGTTAGGCACTGTACACAGATAATCCTATTTAAGCCTCTGATAATAGTACAAAATAGATTTGGGATCCTATTTTAAAATAAAAAACTGAGTTTTGTAGGGGTTACACCATTTGTCTGGGTCACTTGCCAATTAAATTGACCATAGAGATGCATTTGCTTCTGAAATAACCACCTTCTTGCAGGATGTGCATCCTGCCAGATTGTGGCATGGCACTCAACCCCTCAACAAGAAGCCACTGGGTTGCAATTATAGAAGATATCTCAAAACTGGCCCTTGCCTCTAAGGATCAGATAATGGGTAAGTCAGCCCTGTCACCATCTTGCCCAGAATTTTGTCTTTGAGACCTAAAAATTTGTAGACTCCAAGAACCTAATTAATCATCTTGAACTCTTTTATGTTTGTTGCCTTTACATCTCCCCCATCATCCCAAACCAAGTATCACCTTAGAAAACTGTGACAAACTTATAGACTAAAGTTTCTTCTCTGTTGCAAAAATCTACAGAGGTCTGGAATTCTAGACACTTTCCTAAAAATTTCCAGGTTAAACTTTCCTCCTTCTTTTACTATAGGTGTACTCTACAAAAGAAGGTAGGTTTAAGCTGATTCAGCCACTCATACCCCAACCCTGCTGAGTTATGATCAGTGCCTCATGTCACTGAAGCTAGTTATTGCTGTCTTTAGCCTCCAGAAAGAGGACCTTTAAAATACTCTTTATTAAGAAATGGAAGGTGGCATATACTGTCTTAAGACTTACACCCAATTATACATAGGCAATCCTTAATGTTCTGATAGCATCTAGTTTATTTATTTCTCCCCAGTTACTCATATCAATATCATTATCCAACCTACTAATGGCTTTCCTTGAAGAGGTCATTTATTCCTCTGCTTGGCTTCAGTTGTAAAAGATACACTGTGTTCCTTGAACTAGGGCTGGCTTCTTTTTAAGGCTTTCTAGAAGCTTAAACTAGAGAAGTATAAAAAGTCTTTTTTTATGGGAACCATTCTTTATATCAATTACACTTCTGCTCTGTCATTAATTGTGACTACCTATTCAAGAATGTCTCCACCATTCAGAATGTGGAAAACATGCCAATGGGAAGCTCAGCTCAATGGCAGTTCTGGCTTTGGCTTTGGGCTGGACACCCACTTATGCACAGTATGACTCAGACTCCCTTCTCGTAACGCCTTATCTCTAGACACCATTCTCCATGAATCCTTTTCTTTATTCGTAATCACTTCTAATCCTCATGCTCCTCTATCTGACCTTCTCTACCCACAAAAATCCAGAAAGTATGCACTTAATAAACAAACAAATCCATTGACAAAGATAGATGTATTCAGGGCAGCTTTACCAAAATTCAGCTTCAAACTGGTATTTAACAAAATTCCAGCCAAAATGCTCATTTGTAACTGCAGCCAACTGTTTTATTGAAACCAATTCGAAGCCAAACATTTTTTGAATGCCTACAAAGCTACAAAAATAATAAATAATGTTTGGCTGTCTTTCAAGCCTCAAGGGATTCAAAGTCCCAATCCCATAAAGAACAAGAAGGCAAGGTAAAAAGGAAGCAGACCTGAAAAAGGCTATTGCCTGGAGAGTGATTCTCATCCAGGAATCAGAAAGAGGAAGTTTGTTTGGGGAGACCAGGTGCTCCTCACAACTGCTAGGAAATTGGGATATAGAATAGAGTCGCATTGAATGAGTTCTTATAAGTCCTCTCACCCATCAGCACCTTTTGAGTTGGTTTTTATAGATTTTTCTGCCTTTGTTTTGAGTTCATTTCCAAAAGAGGGGTTGTAAAATATACTGAAATGTAACAAAATTAGTACTATTCTAGCACCAGTGTGAGTTTGAGTACCTAAAGACTTAAGATTTTTCAGAATTCTTGAAGACTAAGAGAGGATTAGATTTTTTTTTAAAGAATTGGTCATGAGTGTTTTTTTTTAAGATTTTTATTTATTTATCCATGAGAGACACTGAGAGAGAGAGAGAGAGAGAGAGAGAGAGAGAGGCAGAGACACAAGCAGAGGGAGAAGCAGGCTCCATGCAGGGGACCTGACATGGGACTCGATCCGGGTCTCACACTCTGGGCTGAAGGTGGCGCTAAACCGCTGAGCCACCAGGACTGTCCAAGGATTAGATTTCTAAACAACATGTCTCAAATGATGAGTGCTCATATCCAGAAAGAAGGGCACACTGGATTATAAAATTGCTTATATCAACTCTGGATACCATGGGGTTCTGAGAAATCATAAACATCGTACAAACTCAGAAGCCCCTCAATGTAGATATAGAGATCTCTCTAGGCCTACACCCTAAAATACCCTGGTACATCAATGAATAAATCAGTAGCTCGAGTAGGTTGGAAAAACTAGGAAAAAAGAAAATAACATAAGCATAAAAATAAGAGTGGAATTTGGGCACCTTTTCTAAAATCTAGAGGTTGGAAATTTGAAAACAAAAGTAATTGAGTGAACCAAGGCACATGATAATAAAATTAAAACTAAACCAGAATTTACTGAGTATCTACGTATCAGATTTTGTGCTAGGTAGACATTTTCATAATATTATCCCACTTAGTCATTAATAATCTCACCCCCCAAGAATTAACAATGCAGAAACTGAGTCTCCAAGAAATAAAATGATTCACCTTAGAGTGCCCCACTAGTAAGTGATAGTACCAAAAACCACACCCCAGTCTACTTCACTCCAAATCTCATATGCTTCCCAACAACTTACGGTATGTTTGAGTCAAACTTGCAGCAGGAGGAATAATCCTCTCAACTTTTCAGAAGGTATCTAAAAACAGCCAACTTTGAGTAAATAACATGATCTTCAGAGAGATATTAAAATTGCTTCTATCTGAACAGATCCAATGATCTGATAGAAATTTCTGTTACATCTCAATACAAATCTATAGAGAGTAATATCAAAGAATTTACAGAATTAAGATCACAAGTGCATACATTGCAATGCCCCCACAGATGCCTGTAGAAATACTTTACTATGGATTTGGAGACTCCTTTCCTTTGGTAATATCCCTATTATCTTTGAATAGGATGAACAGTGTTAGAAATAGCTTATTTCTTGATACTTTGCTACTATTTCTTCAGTTTATCTGGCCCATGGATTATCCAGCCACATTAGCATAGCCACTTTCTATCGTTTCCCTCCTTTTTCCTTTTAAGTGCCCATCACAACAACTTGGTAAAGGGGGCAGGGCAGCAAACGTGTCTATGCTTTCTCTTCAGAGCCTTCTCCACTGCTGTTGTGGGCATGACATACCCTATTGTCTTGGGTTCACCACAGCCTTTCATTTTCCTCATCAATGTACAGTATTTTCATGTATGATCTTCTTTTTCTACTGTTTTCCAGTAGAGGGAAGAAGAACTACATCTTTATTTTTGCTGTCTCTTTACAGTCAGTTTTCAGTGATACGCCTTCTAGGGAGAAAGGAAAATTAAATCTAAGGTTAAGAGAAAAGGAGAAGTGAAGCAGCATGTATGTTTCTTTGGGGCTGGATCTGATGTACCCTAACCCCTAGAGAAAAAAAAAAGACATGAGAAATGATAGGCCCTTGTTTTCTGCTTAGGATAAAATTTTCTTTTTGATTCTGAGCAATTTTACCCCAGAAAATAGGCTTAGAACTGTATTTTAAATGCTAAATTTCAGTGAGAAGACACTTTTACTTTTCAAAAAGTAGCCTTTTACTTAGGAGTTCATATGAAAAGCCACATTATATTCTCTTGTTCTTTCTTTCTTAGATTTTTTTTTAATTTATTCATGAGAGACATAGAGAGGCAGAGACACAGGCAGAGGGAGAAGCAGGCTCCCAGGGAGCCTGATGTGAGACTTGATCCCTAGACACTGGGGTCATGCCCTGAGCCAAAGGCAGATGCTCAACCACTGAGCCACCCAGGCATCCCTCTCTTGTTCTTTCTTAATTATTTTGTAACTTTATATCTACCTGAATTTGTTCCATGAAAATCCATCTTTCTAACTAAGCACATTATCACTATCCTTGTTCTGTCAAGTCTCAGTTATTTAGTGACAAGTTATGAGCTGGAATCTAGAATTCTTTGCTGCAACAAACATTTCTTTAGCTCAACAAATTTTTATTGTGTACCTTTTAAGTACCAGATGCCATACTGAGAATTGTATGGCTGAGACTATAAAGATGCATAACAGTGGTCCTTACATTTAGTAGTCCTTGATGAAGGAGGCAATATGTTAGCAAGAAAACACCACTGTGCATAATAGGTGTCAAAATAGAGAGGGTACAAATTGAACAGGATCACAGAGAAGGGAGAGAGAAGAGAGAAAGAAGTGTCTGATATTGATGTTAGATTCAATGTGTGTGTCAGTCACACAAGGTGTGTATGTGTGCATGTGTGGTGGGGCAGGGCTCAAGGAGGGAGAGAGGAAGAGGAAACCATCCCAAGTATGTGCAAAGGCATAATACTTGGAACTTCAAGCAGTTTGTTATACTGGAGTCCACTGTGTATGGGAGGAAATGGTTAGTATGCAGGGAAAGTAGAAAGAAAGAGGGGGCAAATCTGTACCTAAGTGCAAATCCCAGCCCCAAATGAGACCTACAGAATCAGAATCTGGACTTGGATCCTGGGGATCTGTATTTGAAACAAGGTCCTCCGATGCTTCTCATGTTCCCTGAAACTGAGAATCCCCGCAGCAGATGATGGAGAACCTCTGCAGTCTCCCCCTCCCTCCTTTCTTGATCATTATCCCTATGATTGATCAGCCCCATTCAATGAATTGAAAAGGCTGAGGTTCATGGCCTAATCAGATTTAGCTGAATAAAGCAGCATGGGCGAAGGGAAGGACACAGAAACTACTATCTAAAAAAGGTGAAGACCTGGACCCCCATTGTCACACCTGCCCCTTTGGTGAGTATATGGTCATTACTTTTTTTCACATCTGTAATTGCTGGGTTTTTTGTTTTTTGTTTTTTTTAATCTGAGGAACTATTTTAGGGTGTTGGCTTTGGTATTCCCAAATTCTTTATAAAGTTTGCTTATAAATGGGTTTTGAGTGATCGGTTTTATACTAACATATACTCTTGTGTTTCTTATTATATAAGAATTAAATAGAACAAATCCTGTCTAAATGCAAAAATTAGGACATTATATGCAATGCTGTATGTGCTAGAAATGTGTGAAAATAGGTTTCTATTCACCAAGAGAAGTAGCTTGATAATGTCTCATCAAGAAAAAAGCAGGAGACAAAGGTCTTCAGCTAATGGGCTCAGTGAACAGCACCATGTTTTTACCTAAGGCACCCATGTGCCTCTGCTGATATGATTCTCTTCTTCTTGCAGGTCTAACCTGGATGGCTGTGAGTTGGCTTAATCTCAGCTGGCAACTGTGAGATGTTCATACAATCCCCCACAGTGGTCTCTGGGATTATGCTAAACAGAGCAATATCCTTGCCCTCATGGATCAAAAGACTTATAGGCAACCAAAATTACAGTACCAAATTTCTGTTACATGAAAAAGAAAAAGTAAAGCTGCTATGGTTACCATTTCATGTTCAACCTCTTTCAATCTTGATAAAGTCTTTTCTGAAGTCCTGCTAGGCTGGAAAAGACAACCAGCCTTGGGAGTTAATTTGCCTTTATTGGATTCACATTCCATTTATAGCATTTCTTCAAGGTTCCTTGTTTTTTTAAAAACAAAACAAAAACAACAAACCACCAAGTTCAGGTGTTAGAAGCTAAACTTAAAATGTTTTCCTTCTGAAAGCTCTTTCCACTCTTTTTTTGGGGTGTTACTCTGTCAAATTCCAACCAATCCAAGAGAGGATGGATCTGCCAGGCCCTACTCAAACTTCAGCTGCCCAGATAATCACACTGAATGGCTCTTTCTCATTGCTTCTGTGAACATTTGCATTCAACCGCCCTAATTGATAGTGAAATTTAAAATCAACTCTGACTCTGGCCTCAAAGACTTTTTGAGCTATAGCTAACTCTAATTCTTGGTGACCCCTGGAAACAGGAGCAGAAGACCATATTCTGGAAAAAGATTGAGAACAAATGTAATTTCTTAGAATTAAAAAATCGAGGCCAGTTCTCTTTCTCATTCACCCAGGAGTACAAAACAAACTAGACAGAGCAAATTTATAATTAATGTAAGATTGATCTTAACAGAAATTATTAAAGTTGCTATTTCAAAGATCTTGGCTTGAGTATCTTCAGGAAGAGAAAAAGTCTGTACATCTATCTCATTAAATTACTTTCTGCTATTGTGATGTATTATATTTCCTTGCCAGAAATTGATGTTGGGTAGTAGGAAGTCAGTTTGAGAACTAGTTATTCCCAGACTAACAGGACAAAACCTGAACGATAAGCCAGGAAATAACTTGTCCCTGATAAGAAGAGGGTTCATATTAATCCTCAGGGCTCATTAGGGCCCTTTATAGCTATGAAATTCTCCAAAGTTCATCTGTATCTTCTTGTTTGTTGAAATAACCCCCCCCCCCAACATTAGAAAATGACCAATTCCAACTCTTGGTGACAATTTTTCAAAAAAGATAAATCATTTTTTCAAAAGAAAAAAATGTAATGTAATTCAACAGGATAAGACAGTTTTTAAATAGACGAGCCCATACTATGTATCAGGAACTGTGTTTGTTGTCATGCTGGCATATGCAGTGAGTACCGTAGACGTTTGCAGTACTGTCTACACATACAGGCACCAGTAGGGCTTTTAGAAATGCCAATGGCAAGGGCTTCATCACAGGTGAATCAAATCAGAATGCCTAGGCCCAGCAGATTCAAATATGCAGTCAGAGGTGAGAATCAGTGTCTGTGAGTCCAACAGAAAGGCTATGTAGATGGAGTGGAGCGGAGTGAGAGAGAAACTGACAGGTGCTAGAGTTGGAGCAAGAACTGGGTGGGCCATGGTAAGGATGTGGGGTTTCACTGTGAATGACTTGAAAACTGTGGAAGAGTTTTAATGAGAGAAGTAGCAGGACTTGTTTATTAGGTCACATAGATCAAATAGGATTTTCTCGGAAGTTCATAATTTATAAACTCTAACAAAAATATTTGTTGTGGGTTCCAAATAACCTCCTCACAACTAAACCTCAGCACGGACCATAGATAGGTAGGTTCCTACTAAGAGGAGAGCTAGTATTAAAAGAACGCAAAGAAAACTGGCTCTGGAATTAGGAGCCCCATCTCCTTTTGGCAACTGATTAGCTTTATTACTGTTAAGAAAAAAACAAATCACCTATCTTTTCAGCCACATAGAATCTGACTTAAAAAAAAAAAAAAAAAAAAAAGCTTAAAAATTCTAGAGTTTACCCAGTTGGTAATTAGCATCAAAATAAGGGAAGCCTTTGGCTTTGGCATCTCTGTCAATGAGACATTCAAAATATTGTTTAGAAGGGGTTAGTTTATGACTGGGGCTTAGAAGGGGTTAGTTTATGAGTGTTCAAACATACAGTACAACAGGCTTCCCAGACTTTTCGTAGGGAGGTTATGTCTTGTTCACTACTGGAGATCTTGTTAGGGCTCCTAGGAACCAAGTCTCCACCTTAGTTGCCAGCACCTACAGTGTGGCCCTTGTTAGTCTTTCACTACCTATACCGTGAAGACTACCTAGGTCAAAGTGGGAGCCAGTGGCCCCTCTGCCAGAGGAAGCAAGCAGGCAGAGGCTATTGCCAGTCTGCAGGCCCACCCCTTAGGTGTGTGCTCAATCTATGATCCTGAGCTGTTGCACTAAACCTGAATTCTATTCCTGCTCAATACAGATGACCATTTTCTCTTCATCCTCCAGCCTGCATATTCTTGTTTGATCATAGATCCCAACTCACTGAAGCTCTAAGCATTGCTCACGTAAAACCCCACCTCTACGCCCAGATTTGACTTTGCCACAGTGACCATGTGCCTCTTACAGCCTTAGCTATTTGGGGCGCCACGTAAGCAGCATCCCAAGACTGCTTCTTTAGATCTTGCCTGATTATTCCTTGACCAGTTGTCCCAGTATGTGCTGCACATCAACCTGTGTTGCCCAAAACTTGTACTGAGTGTTCTCTAAAGATCCCTGGCTTCCTCCCCGGTTATAGACTGCCAGCCCTGAGGTATCTCACCACCACCCAGCTCTGGTGCCTACCAGAATGACAGAAGTTCAGAGGTCCAGTGATTTTTTCCAACCAATTTCCTGGCTTTCCACACTATCTGTCAGTTCCTCCAAATGAGCAAAGGTCTCCTCCTGAGCTCATTCCCCTAGAAAACTCTTGTCTGAGCTATCTTAGTGCTAGAAGTCAACATTTCAGTCCTCGCTCAAAAAGCTAAGTAAGATTACCAGCCCCATTAGACCATTAGCGATGCTGGCTCAGGAGGTTGACCTAGCATTTCAGCTGCTGCAGGGAGCCCAGTGCTATGAGGAAGCCCAACTTGACAGCGGGTTTTATTTATTCCATTACTGAGAACAAGTTAGCTAGATGAACCACTCTTCTGCCTTCAAAGGATTTTATTGTCCTCTGCATCTGAATTAGGTAGTAAGGAATGTGGGCAGGCTCAAATCAGCCCATAAAAGTCCATCTGCCACCAAGAAGGACTCTGAAGTCCCTGACAGAGAGCAGCCAGAGGCATCCTAGCAGCACCCCCATGCAACCTACAAAGGGGCCCCAGTTTCATAGTGTTTGTCTTCTATGTATACCCAGATTAGAACTTTCTATGGCCCTCCCCAGGCTATACTACTAGAGGATAAAGAGTCGTTGAATGCCCAGAAAGACCATCTTTGTCTTACTTTGCCAAACTGTACTCCTAAATAAATGGTTTATTAATTAAAAAATCAGAATAAAACAACAAAACAAAACAAAACAAATGGCTTATAGGTTCACTGATGATTGCAAAGTCTCAGCAAGTCTATAGCTGCCCATCCTATCTAAGCCAGAGCTGTCTTCCATTAAGGTGGAGAAGGGTTAAAGAAACCTTTCCTGGTTACAGATTCAATCCCGTATCACCTAGAGCCCCTCGAGATCCATAATCTTGCCAGGATACGATCTAGCCCATTCTTCAAGTAATCCTTGAAGTCCAAACTTCTCCTTAAAAGCACACTTTCTCTTGGGAGTTATGGCATTATTTAAATCACAGTCTTAAAACCTGCTGCACTTGTATCTCACACTCTGCTAGCAATGAACATAATGATCTGGAGCCGGTAAAGATGGAGAAGGTTCCAAACTCAGCCAACATGCTTGATCTTCAAGAAACCCTGGTTTCAAGTTCTCCCCATAGGATACAGCTGCTTTTCATGTTTCATTCAACAAGTACTTAAAACCAGCGAAGTACCAGGCTTTGAGTTGGGAATGCAGCAGTAAACAAAGCATCTCTCCCCTAGTAGAAGGGTTGGTGGTTAGGCCAATCATGTAAATGCCTCCACTGTAAATAGGTTAACTGCTATGAGCTAAGAATGGGGGAAATCTCATCTAAGGAAGGTAAGGTCAAGATTTGAAGAAAGGGTAGGAGTTGTGGGAACAGCATGGTGAAAACCTTGGGAGAAGGGAGGAGTTTCACCAACTCTAGAAACAGAGAAGTTCTGCCACCTGGCTGTCCGACATTCTTGAAACCTAGAACGGATATACCAGGAGGATCTCTATAGTAAAACCTCTGGGAGATCCTTTAAAAAAAATAACCCTCTGCTTCTTAATTCTACTATAGGGCTCTCTCTTACAGAGATGTCCTTGGCCTATACAACGCCCCAAAGATTACTGAATTGTCTTCCTTTACTATCATTTTGCCCTGTCCACAGGCAAACTAACTATATTTCCAAACTCAAGAAATCCAGAGAACTGAAGAGTTTTTATTATATAATTTTTCTAGGGTGAAAGGAAATGAAAACAGGAAGTTGCAAATGTATTCCTAAAAGATCTACAGTAATATGATGTCTGAAGAGCAACATTCCCAAACTCCAATAACTACTAGAATTTGAACTTCTGTAGGTGCTTCCTTCTGGCCCTTTTTCCTTCTAGATCATCACATTCATTTTATCACAGTCCTGGTTAGGATCATTTGTTTCCAGTAGCCCATAGAGTCTTGGACCAGGCTAGAGCAGTTGTTCTCAAATTATAGTCTCTGAGCTATATCACTAGGGAACTTGTTAAAAAATGCCAATTCTTGGGCCCCATCCCAGATCTATTAAATTAGAAACTCTGTGTATCCCAGCAGTCTTTTAACAAGCCTCTGGACAACTCTGCTGCATGTTCAAGTTTGATAACCACTGGCCTATATAGGAGCTTTTACCCATCTCTATGAATCTCTCCTTTCCCACCCAATTCCTTGTAGCAGTTTGTAATTACAGATGATATTTCCACAGTCAACCATCCCAGCCACCATGTTCCAGTCCTGAGGGCTTTCAAAAATTCATTGCTGTCCTATACAAAAATTCATTGCTGGCTATACTCCAAATAGCCAGTAGAAGCCTAGAATCATGGCATGTGGGCAAACGGACTTCTTTTACTTTGGATAAATGAGATTACATAAAGATCACACTGCATAATTGCAACAATCAAATCTTGAGGGATCCTGTTCCTCACCTATTTTTATTTCCTTATCAGATTCCTTCTAGCTCACAAATGACACAATACCAACTAATTTCCCAGCCACTGCTGGAGTTATTAACTCTTTCCCCAGTCTGTCAAATCTACCTGTAAAAACCAAAACTATACTCATGAGAGACAAGGAGAGCTACAGGGAAATATTATGATGGGCTGACTTTTCAGGTCCTTTTCCTGGAGTTTCTTCTCCAGGGAGGAGAAGGGGGTCTTCAAGATTCCCAGGACCATTCTATTTACAAGTCCTTTCACTTTACTGAAATACTCTCTATGAAAAGCATATAAACTTTAAGGGAATGCCTGTTAAAATAATTAATTATAATTAATAATTATAATTAATAATAATGCCTGTTATCTCAATTAGATAACATATTTGGTCATAGATAAGAGCTCTAGAAAGAGAATAAATAATAAGCTGGATTATTTTAATGTATTCCAAAATTGTACCATTGGTAGAATTAAAATACAGTGAAATCTTAACTCTCAGGTCTACTTGGTATTCAGATAAATGAAGACAGATGAAGAGCAAAAAGTGAACATTCCAGTTTCCATTCTGTAGTCTCCACTTCTATTCTACTTCCAAATCCCCTATCCAGTTATTTCCTACCCTTTATGTCCAAGATAGTCCATGTAAACCAAAAGTTCCATTGGATAGAAAGATAGATTTTCTAAATAATACTAGAGCCCTTCATTCATTATATTTGGGGGAGTTTTAGAGGACTAATTAGAATTTTCTGAAAAGATCGTAAAAAACTGATATACAAAATGATCAATATGGTAGGAAACCAGTAATATTCTTGGAGCTCTGTATCTGACCACTATGTTCTTCCTGGTGTCCTGTGCCTCTCATATCTGCTCATTCTATCATTTCAGCGAGCTAGAATTCTAGAACAACTTAAAGACGTGATCAGCCTACCTTGAATATGTACATACAATGTATTCTAATCAGAGAATCTGAAATTAAATGCTCACCAGTTTGTCTCATTCACGTCCACCTTAGGATTTTAACGTTCTCAAAATTGTCATTAAAAAAACAGGAACAAGTAGTTTAAGGAAAGCTATTTTTTTAAAAAAAGATTTTATTTACTTATTCATAGAGACACAGAGAGAGAGGCAGAGATACAGGCAGAGGGAGAAGCAGGCTCCATGCAGGGAGCCCGACGTGGGACTCCATTTCGAGTCTCCAGGATCACACCCTGGGCTGCAGGCGGTGCTAAATCGCTGCACCACCAGGGCTGCCCAAGGAAAGCTATTTTTATTTTTATTTTATTTTATTTTTTTATTTTTTTATTTTTTTGGAAAGCTATTTTTAAAATATACTCTCTAAAATATAGTTACACACTGGTTTACTATGAAAAATATGATTATAACACGAATCTTATATATATCAGGTTTCCAATGTCTCTCAAAATATGGTGAAACCTTAACACTCAGGTCTACTTGGTATTCAGATAAATGAAGACAGACACACAGACAGCAATCAGTGAACTTTCCAGTTTCATTAGTGTGGAAATTACTGGGGAAATTATTCATTAGTGTGACGCTGGATTGATTTTATCGCACATGCTAAAAAGGTTTACTTAATTGCAAATTTTATATGTGGGAACAAAAAGAACACAGCTGTTGCATTTGGAAATAAATATTTCATATAATTACTACGAGTTTTTGATGTCGCAGATACTGCATCAGGAACTGATTGGATAAGAATGGGTCACCATCAGTTCCTAATGCATTGCCTTCAGCATCTAAACAAGCCTCAGTGAACACCTCATGTTAGATGTGCTGTGATGTGTTTATGGTTATACAGCAAAAGAAGCACTTTTAATTTAACCCTGAAGAGAAAAGTTTCTAAGAGACATGATCCCAAAATGCTAAAAAACCTATCGTTAGCCTACCCTTTTACAGATTTATCACTGAAGCCAAGGAAGTCAATCTAGTCTCATGTTTGTGCCTATACTAACACTGGTACTTTCCTTGCTAAATATATTTACTCAACAAAACAACCTAAAGCTGCTGATTATTTTTATAACTTGGGAAAAAAATTAAGAGACAATTTTGGATTTTCTTACCTTTGCTTTTTTTGTTTTGTTTTTTTTTTTTAACTTAAAGGCTTATGGGGTTTACATAAGCATTGCTATTCGAATAGGGATTATTTCCCACTATTACCACTAAAATAAATGTTATTAAAAGAAAAAATGCTACAAAGCAATTACTATAAAAGATAACCTGTTAATTAAATTCTACTTTCAACTAGCAGAAAGTCATTTGTACTTCTAGCACTTTCTAGTTGAAGGGTCCCAGCAATTTGACAAGCTAGCTCATTTTACTTCTCTTACTAATTCACTATCAAGTATTTGCTGAACACCTGTTGTATGCAAGCTACTATCCTGGGCATTTGTGATATAGGAGTGAGCAAAATGATACTAGTTTTACATACTAGTGAAGGGAGCAGACTAAAAATTAATTTGTAACATTCTGTGTGAAATCAAGAGTCTCCAGAAGAATAACAGTCTTAAAATAGACATGTTTTAACATGGATTGAAGAATATTGTATATAAGCCACAATACAGCTTTTGTGCGTACATACTTGTTAAATAAATTCCATAAGCAATTTAATAAGTTACTTGCCATATATTCTATGTTATATATATATATTTTTTCATACAGTCAGCTGAATATGATCCCCAAAGGGAGAAAAGGGTACTATGCAGGCTCTCTGAATAGTCTTTTCTATAGGTAATGTGAGACATAAATTTAATGTTTATTAAATTTAAAAACAACCCAAATATGGCCATACAGTGTAGTCCCAGTGGAGTACTACACAGGCTAATTATCCTAATTATAAAAGCAATCCCCAATTCCAGTCATATCTGACAAAGAACATCAAAGGAAAAGCAATTCATAAGCTTTAGCAACACTTCTAGGAATCTCCTCTCTTGTTTTTGGTTTCCTCATAATTGCTCAGGAGCTCTGAATCTCAATTCTCTAACAGTTGCCAACTGCAAGACCCCGGCCCTCCTGGCTTTTTGTATCTTTTTTCCTCTCCTTTCCTCCTGCCTCTCTAGTTTCCCCTTTGCCTCCCTCCTCCCCCTTCCTTCTCCCTTTCCCTCTCACTCTCAAGACTCTATAGAATCAGACCCCTGGATTCTCTTCCAGTTCTTTCCATTCTCCCTTGTTTACAATACCCGGCCACTCCATTCCCCACTGCTCACATAATTAGCTCACTTCAAGTCTCTTCAAGAATGCCTTCCCCAACTACCATATTTAAAATAGCACCTCCAGGGGTGTCTGGCAGGTTCAGTCACAAGAGCACATGACTTTTAATTTTGAGGTTGAGATCAAGCCCCATGTTGGGTGTAGAGAGTACTTAAATAAATGAATAAACTTGAAAAAAATAAGTAGAACCTCTTACTTCCATCACTTTCTATCCCCTTACCCAGCTTGATTTTTCTTCATAGTACCTATCACTACCTGACAGTTGTTGTATTTTTATTTTTTTGTTTGGGATTTTTTTCATTCTCTGACTTTCTTACCACAATGTAGGTAGCTTGAAGGCTGGGACTGTATATCCTTGCATCTAGAAAATTTCCTGGCATATAGTGGGCTTTTAGTATTTATTTGAATAAAGGAGGCTTTTGTACTGGAAATCATCATTTTAATTCTTCTTTTCAGAACAATAGTGTATACCTAAATATGAAATTTTAGAAAGATTACTAATTAGGTCTTCAGGACTTTATCTACAGTCATTCCTGCGGTGCGGGAGGGTGGGAGGTTTTAGAATCCAGTCCTATATCTTTAAATACTATCCACATGCAAAAGAATCGCAAATTTGTATTTCTCACTCTAACTGTTCCCCTAAGCTCCAGACCAATATATCCAACTCTGGATTGGATTCATTGGATGAAATGGGATCCTGAAACTTGGAATGGGGACAGATGGGAAGTTCCTGACAAAGCTGGGGACATTGAACTTATAAATTGTGAGGTGTTTGTGGTGAAAGTGGCCTCTCCACCTCCTCCTCACTTCCTCCAACTTGATGGGATTAACCCTGCACTTCCTGAGAAAACTAATGGTCTCTACTGCAGTAGTTTCCTTGTAAGATGATGTGGAGTCTCCACAAGAGACCCTCACCCTCACCCCAGCATGCCCTTAAAGGTGAGGTACAATGTGTCCCATGAGGATATGTCTATAATCCAGAAAAACTACTTGAGTTCTCTAACTTATATAGATAGAAATTCAGAGAATAGGTGTGGGAATGGATAATATGAGTGTGAAATAATTTTGGAAGGAACATAAAGTTGAATCAGGCCAAATTTATTGATATGAGCTCACTAAGTAGAGATTTTGAATTTAATATTGAAGAATGGAGAGTTAGAAAGGGCCCTAACAGTTTGATTGGTTAGCTAAAACATGGACCAAAAGGAGTGAATTAGAAATAAGTGAGTGAGTTAGAATGAGTGAGTTAGAAATGTCAGACTCTACCTTGGTTAAATGTAAATGAAGGATTCAAAAACTTAGGGAGATTGGAGTGTTAGAATGGATTTGTCATTTAGGACCTGCTCAACTACGCTGGGAGGGTCCAGAAGACATATAAATTCATGAGAGAACCCTAGACCCCTGAAGAGCTCTTCTCAGTAAGTCAGAACTTATAGTGGGAACAGAGGCCATTGCATTGGGGGAACCTAAATATGAGGAGAATAATTGGATCCTGGGTGGTAGCAGCACTCAACCACCAAAGGCAAGGTGGGCATGGTTCCCATAAGGGACAGCATATTCAAAGGGGCCATAGGAATAGTCTAACTCATGACTATGGCATTGGCTAGTCAATCATGGTATTCCTAGAAATAAAATAGGAAGCCTACTAAATTCTTACTTATCTGTATAAACAGAAAAGTTCTAGGTCAAGTGAACAAAAGACTAAACTGAATCATAAAATTAACCACCCTCAATCAATTCCTAGACTTGAGCCAGTTTACAGACCCAGAACTCCTTGAGTGAAGGGAGGCTCGGTCCCCTTGAAGAAGGACCCCAGTACACTGTCAAAATTTTATACTGTTTATCTTTCTCCCAGTAGGTCCCATTTCCAAAGGGACCTACAGACTTTTAACAAGGTAATTATGCACTAGGGAAAGGAAATAATTAGACCTTTAGGGAATATGAACACTGCTCTAAACTGATACTAATTCCATGAGAACCAAAATGTTACTGTGGTCCACAAATCAGAGTCTGAGTTTATGTAGGTCAGGTCTTTTTTTTTTTTTTTTAAGATTTTATTTATTTATTCATGATAGACGAGAAAGAGAGAGAGAGAGAGGCAGAGACACAGGCAGAAGGAGAAGCAGGCTCCATACTGGGAGGCCAAAGTGGGACTCGATCCCGGGACTCCAGGATCACGCCCTGGGCCAAAGGGAGGCACTCAACCGCTGAGCCACCCAGGGATCCCTAGGTCAGGTCTTTGATGGAATTTTAGCTCAGGTCTATCTCTCAGTTGGCCCAACGGGTACCTGGACCCATCCTGTGGTTATTTCCCATTTTTTAGAACACAAAATTGGAACATATATACTCAGAAACCAGCAGAATTCTCACATTGATAACCTGACCATAATTGCCTACTATGGTAGGAAAGGTTATGTAGAAGCCATTAGAATTATATCTACCTAGGGACCCTGGGTGGCTGAGTATGTTAAGCATCTCACTCTTGATTTCACCTCAGGTCATTATCTCGGGGTTGTGGGATCAAGCCCCATATCTGGCTCAATGCTGGGCCTAGATCCTCCTTAAGAGTCTACCTCTCCTTCTGCCACTCTGAAATAAGGAAGGAAGGAAGGAAGGAAGGAAGGAAGGAAGGAAGGAAGGAAGGAAGGAAGGAAGGAGGGAGGGAGGGAGGGAGGGAGGGAGGGAGGGAGGGAGGGAGGGAAGGAAGGAAGGAAGGAAGGAAGGAAGGAAGGAAGGAAGGAAGGAAGGAAGGAAGGAAGGAAGGAAGCCATATCTACCAGGAAAAGCAGTGGACCAAAAGCAATACCTCACACCTGGAGGAAGAAAGAAAGAACAAGCAAGCAAGCAAGCCATATCTACCAGGAAAAATAGTGAACCAAAAGCGATGCCTCACACCTGGAGGACTTGCAGAGATTAGTACCTTCATGAAGGACCTAACAGAAGCCAAGAGTTGTGATTCCCACCACATCCCCATTCATTCTGCCCATTTGGCTTTTGCAAAGGATAGATAGATCTAGAAGAATGACTGGATTATTGTAAGCTTAATCAAGTACTACCAGATGTGGTTTCATTGCTCAAGCAAATTAATATATTCCTTGGTACCTAGTATGCAGCTATTGATATAGCAAATGATTTTTTTCTCCATACCTGTCAATGGGGACTACAAGAAACAATTTGCTTCACTGTCCTATCTCAGAGATATGTCAATTGTTCAGCCCTATGATATAATTTAGTTCACAGAGATTTTGATCCCCTTTACCTCCAAAAGATATCATACCTATTACATTGATGACATTATGCTGATTGAACCTAGTAAATAAGTAGCAAGTACTCTAGACCTAATGGTAAGACATTTGCTTGCCAGAGGTAGAAAATCTGAAAAAAATTCAAGGGCTTTTTACCTCAGTGAAATTTCTAGGAATTCACTGGTATGGAGCATGTCAAGAAAGCTCTTCTAAGGTGAAGAATAAGTTGTTGTATCTGGGGCCCCCCTACAACTAATGCAGAGGCACAATGCCTAGTGGGCCTCTTTGGATTTTGGAAGCAATATATTCCTCTTTTTACCTTACTGAGTAATTGAAAAAGTGGCTCATTTTGAGTAGGGACCAGAACAAGAGAAGGCTCTGCAATAGGACAAGGCTGCTGTGCAAGCTGCTCTTCCACTTGGGCCAGATGGTCCACAAATCCAATGGTGCTCAGTATTAGTGACAGAAAGTATGTTGTTTGGAGCCTTCGGCATATCCCTATAGGTGAGTCCAGTGCAGGCCCTTAGGATTTTGGTTCAAAGCCCTACCAACTCCCCTAAATAACTATTTTCCGTTAAGTAATATATCTTGGCCTGCTACTGAGTGTTAGTAGAGACTGAATGCTTTACCATGGGCCGCTAAGGTAACAGGTGATCTGAGATGCTGGGAAAAAAAAAAAATTGAGCATTAATCTGATCCAGCAAGCCATAAAGTTGGGCATACACGGTAGTACTCCATTATCAAATGGAAGGGGTAGATCTGCCATCTAACCTAAGCAGGCCCTAAAGACAAAAGTAAATTATATAAAGTGGCCCAAATGCCCATGGTCCCTCTTCTGCTACACTGGCCTTTTTCTCCCAGCCTGCACCTATGGCCTCATGGGGAGTTCCCTCTAACCAGTTAACAGAGGAAGAAAAAACTCAAGTCTGGTTTACAGATTGTTCTTCTGCATGATAGGCAGGCATCACCCACAAGTGGACTACTTCAGCACTACAGTCTCTTTCTGGGACAGCTCAGAGGAGAGCAATGAAAGGTAACCCTCCCAGTGGGCAGAAGTTCAAGTAGTTTAGCTGATTGTTTACTTTGCTTGGAGAAAGAAATGGCCATAAGTATAAATATATATTGATTCATTGGCTGTGGCCAATGATTTGGCTGAATGATCAAGGATTTGGAAGGAACATGATTAGAAAACTGGTGGCAGGGAAATTTGGGGGAGAGGTATAGGAATAGACCTCTCTGAATGGGCTAAAAAATCATGAAGATATTTGTGTTTCATGTGAGTATTCACCAAAGGGTGACCTCGACAGAGGGGGATTTGAATAATCAAGTGGATTAGATACCCATTCTGTAGGTACCAGTCAACATCTTTCTCCAGCCACCCTTGTTATCAGGCAACAGGCTCATAAACAAAGTAGCTTAGCCATGGTATTAAGAATGGAGGATTTGCATGGGCTAAGCAACATGGATTTCCATTCATCACTACTACTAAATACCCTATCTGCCAGCAGGTCACTACTGAATTCTCAGTATGGCACCATTCCCTAGGGTGATCAGCTAGCACCTGGTGACACATTGATTACATTGGGTTATTTCCATCGTGAAAGGAGCTGCATTTTGTTATTACTGGAATAGACAATTACTCTGGGTATAGATTTGCCTGCCTTCCCTGCATGCAATGCTTCTGCCAAAACCACCATCTGTGTGGACCTATAGAATGCTTTATCTATCATCATGCTAAGCCACACAGCATTTTTTCTGAGCAAGGGATTCATTTCTAAGAAAAAGAAGTATAGCAATGGATGCATGCTCATGGAATTAAGTGGTCTTACTGTGTTCCCCACCATCCCAAAGAAGTTTTCCTGAAAGAATGGTGCAATAACCTTCTGAAGACTCAGTTACAACATCAGCTGGTAATAATACTGTGTAGGATTGGGGCAAGATTCTCCAGAAGGCTGTATACACTCTAAATCAGCATCCATATATGGTGTTGTTTCTCCCATAGTCAGGATTCATGGGTCCAGGAATCAAGGGGTGGAAATGGGAGTGGTACCACTCACTATCACCCCTAGCAACTCACTAGCAAAACTTTTGTTTCCTGTTCCCATGACCTTATGCTCTGCTGGCCTAGATGTCTTTGTTCCGAAGGGAGGAATGCTTCCACCAAGAGACACAACAATGATTCCATTGAACTGGAAGTGAAGACTGTTGCCCAGCCACTTTGAATTCCTCATGCCTCTGAATCACAGGCAAAGAAGAGAATTACTAGGCTGGTTGGGGTGATTGATCCTATTAAGGAGAAATTAGGCTGCTACTCCATAATGAAGGAAAGGAAAATATGTCTGGAATACAGGAGATCTCTTAGTGTGTAATGGAAAACTACAATAATGCAACCTAAGCAAGACTACCAATGGCTCAGACTCTTTAGGTATGAAGGTTTGAGTCATACACTAGGTAAAGAACCATGACTAGCTCAGGTGCTTCCTGATGGCAGAAAATACAGAATGGGTAGTAGAAAGTAGCGCTACATATGAGCTTAACCACATAATTAGTTACAGCAATGAACACTGCAATTGTCATGAGTATTTCCTCCTTATTTTCTTATGAATATATTTGTCTATTTGTATTTTTATATGTACATTTATATATATGTGTCATATATTATATATACATTTATATATATAATATATAAATGTGTGTATATATATTATATATGGCAAATATCTTTGTTTTCTCTTTTGTTTACTTATCATGTAACATAAGAACTATTGCTAATTTTACATCATAGTACATAAGTTACAGGATATCAAGAAGAGTAAACTTTACTCAAGTAAACTTTACTTATGTGCAATGGGTTTGTGCATTTTGGGTTATATGCAGGATAGGTCTATCATGTTAGGTGGAATAATAATATTGTTATTATATTTATTTGGAGATTAAATGTGCATTAAGGAGATGCTCATGGGTAGCCAGATTGACAAAACGTGGACTGTGAGAGTTCTTTGTGTCAACTTGACTGGGCTACAGAGTGCCTACATATTTGGTCAAACATTATTCTGGGTGTGTTTGCGAGGATATTTTTGGATGAGATAAACACTTGAAGCAGGAGACTGAGTAAAGCAGGTTACCCTCCCTAAAGTGAGTAGCCCTCATCCAATCAACTGAAGGCCTGAATAGAAAAAAGAAGCTAACCTTCTCAAACGTAAGAGGTAACTCTTCTTACCTAACTACCTTGAGTTGGGACATCAGTCTTTTTCTGCCCTCATACTGGAACTTCCACCATTGGTTCTTCTGGATCCTTAGCTCGCCAACTGCAGATCTAAGGACTTCTCAGTCTTCATAATTGTGTGAGCCAATTCTTTATAAAAATCTCTCTTTGGGGACAGCTGGATGGCTCAGTAGTGGAGTGTCTGCCTTCAGCTCAGGGCATGATTCTGGGGTCCTGGGATCAAGTACTTCTCCCTCTGTCTCTGTCTCTGCCTCTCCCTGTGTCTCTCATGAATAATACAAAAAAAAAAAGTGTTTAAAAAATCTCTCTCTATGGATAGATAAGTAGATAGATTGATAGATTTTTTGGGTTCTGTTTTTCTGGAGAACCCTAATGTAGTTGGCATCCTTATCTGAATGGACAACTTTAACATGACCAGAACATAAATTATGTTTTGAACTCACAAGTTTGCCATTTTGTCCATCTTCACCATCTCAGCAAAGGCACTGACATCTATCTAGTTGTTCAAGTCATGATGTTGGGATTCACCTTGATTCCTTTCTATTCCCTCCAGCTCATCCCAAATATAGACCATATCTGACAACCCTCATCATCACCACTTCTTCCATTATAGTCCAGGTTCCCCACTCTCCTATACTTCTGCAAAAGCCTCCTCTAGATCCCCATTTCTATTCCCAGGGAGACAATGCTTAATGGTTAAGAGTGAAGAATCAGAATACTCCACTACTTATTTAGTGGTATTTGCCAAATGGCTTGACTTCTTGTGCCTCAGTTTCCCCATCTGCAAAATGGAAATAATAGCCTCATGAGGAGGTTATAAAGATGAGAGAAGAATATGCATTTAAATGCTTAAGACAGTGTGTGATATAAAATAAGCACTCAAATGTTAGCCATTAGTATAACAATTATTCGATTATTACTTTATTATGATTGCTCTGTGTATGTGTATTTCTCAACATTCTCTCCCTGGATAGGTGGAGTAATTCTTTAAAAAAGGAAAGGGGCATGACTTAGGCTTATTGTGGTGATAATTTTGCAATAATGTCTACCCTTCCCAATTTTATGTCACACAATTTGCTCCCTATATTTAGGAGTCAAGATCCCAGCAGGAACCTTAAAGAGTAATTGAAGGGACTTCACAAAAACCCTAGTGAGGGTTAAAGAGCCCAGAGACTTTGAAGGACTCAAGGACTTTTAACCGTAGCAATAGCGGAAAGCCAATACCTCACCTAGTCCTGAAGGGACAAAAGTAGAGTAAGTGGTCACCAGAATTGGAGCCCTAAGAAAGGAGCCACTGACAGAGAAGCCACTATCAAATCATAGCCTGGTTGGGTGTGGGAGTACAGGAAAAAATAGTCTAACTTCTTTCCTCCTCCTGCCTTTTGAGCTCCATCTAGTGTTTCCTGTTGGGTACACTCACCTGAACGCCAAAAGGCAAAGGAGCCCAGATAATAGAGTCTGAGAGGTGAGCCTACTGGCATACAGAAAGAGTAGAAAGTATATATGGAAAGGTAAATGCAAAATTTCCAGTACAATTCATCACTTTTGTTCCTCAACATCATCTCCTGTCCTTTATCTGTATGAAAAAGCCAAGTACGTAACATAGTTGGCACAATTGGTCCTATAATCATTTTTTTTAATTTTTATTTATTTATGATAGTCACAGAGAGAGAGAGAGAGAGAGAGAGAGAGGCAGAGACATAGGCAGAGGGAGAAGCAGGCTCCATGCACCGGGAGCCTGACGTGGGATTCAATCCCAGGTCTCCAGGATCGCACCCTGGGCCAAAGGCAGGCGCTAAACCACTGCGCCACCCAGGGATCCCTCCTATAATCATTTTATTGATGCTGGGTATAATATTAATTCAGTTATACCTACCTCAAACCTAAATTGTAAAGTTAGTCACCACCAATGCTCTTCAAATGAATTAGCAGAAAAAGGGAAGGAAAGGAAACAACGAATGTTCACACATAGTTATGTTAAACTGAGCTTCCTTGGGGCTTTTTAAACCACTAAGCCAACATGCACATCCTTGTACTGTCCAAGGTGATTGGCCCCAATTACCAAGGGGAAATTGGGTTACTGCTAGACAACAAGGGCAAGAAAGACTATGTCTGGAACCCAGGAGATCCATTGGAACACCCCATAGTACTCCTGAGCACAGAAATACTGGTGAATGGAAATAGTGGTGACCCAATAAAGACAAGACCACCAAGGACTTGTGTCCTGCAGGCACAAACATTTGATTCACCTCATCTGGTAAAAATTTCTGGTTAGCCAATGTTCTAGAAGAGGGTAAGGAATAGTATTGCTGTTATGATTATCAACATAGGCCTATGACCATCTACAGAAGCAGGAACTGCAACAACTTCCAATTTCACCAGATTATGACTTTAGTTCCTTGGTGAAGTGAATATGAGGAAGTGGATGCTCTCTTGGTTACTAGGATCTCCAAACCCACCCAGCTCAAGGCTTTAAGAAGAAGAAACAATTCCCTAAGTGGAATATTAAGTAAAATAGTAAGAGAGGCAATTTCCATCCCCATATCTCAAACATGAAGAGTGTAGTGCCCAACAGATTAAACAACCTGCTCTAGAATGTTCTTTTTTCAATCTTTACATAACTAGCTTCTTATTTCCAGACTCAGCTCAAATGTGACCCCTTCAAAGAGGTTTTCCATGACCATCTGTTTTCTAAAGTAATGTATTCTCCCCACCTTTATACACATACTCACTCTATGGTATGTTTTATTTCCTTCCTAGCATTTCACACACTCTGAAATTATTTTTATCTCCTTATTGATTCTATTTATTCTTCAATCCTAGAAGCCTATGACTTTGTCTTATTTCTTCAATACCTAGAACAGTGCTATATAGAAGATACTCCAAAAATACTTTTTTTCCCCAAAAATACTTTTGAATACCTTAAGGGCTGATGGCCTCTAAGAACATAAGGCAAGAGAGAACTGCATGCCAAAGTTCAAGTGTAAGCCAGAAGATTCCTGAAGAAGGAATCCTTTCACTAAAGGAGAAACTCAAAAGTTTATTTCTAGAACTGACAAGAACATTAAGACATTCTGTGATTACTTGTACTCTCTATCTTAAAGTGATAATGATGGCATATGGAATCAGAAGGGAAATATTTAAGCAATGCTTGGATTATGGAGACAAAACAAAAACATGGATTTGGGGGAGAAAGAGTACTAGATGTGACCCATATTGGCTGCTCTAGCATAGCCTCTCTTTAAAAGAGGAAAAATGTAGTTTGGAACATGTAGTGTGATAAGGACCCACTTGCATTATAAGGACTGTGAAGACATATGTGAAGTCCATGTGAAGGACTATGTCTTATTCCTCTATATTATACCATCACTTAGCAAAGCTCCTGGCAGCAAGAATGGGAGGTGGAAGGATTTGAGAAACTTTGTGAAATGCTTTTGCATACACTTCACAGAAGTCAGGCCACACCCAGCAAGTAACTGCCACCATGGAAAATGCACCATCTGAGGTACCTTTCATTTCCTTAGGAGGCAAGTGACAGACCACAATGCTGTAACTTCTCATCCATTTGACTAAACAATCCCAATCCTGTTCTGCTTATTTGGACCAGAGACATAGAGCAGACGTGTCTGTTCTCCATTATTAACTCACTGAACTGGACTTAGGAACAATTTGGGAATGGGGACCATGGCCCATATCGCATCAATCACAGATTTAAAAAAACACACATACACGAAAGTACCCAAGTTTATAAATCATAGTCCCTCCGAGAACCCGCATGACATCCCATGTGCTGGATGGTATTTCTGAAAGCTCTGAGAAAGCTGAAAATCATACACAGGCAAGCAAGTCCCTGCTGAATACACATCTGAGGAGCTGTGCATGCATTGTTTATTCCAGCAACTTTATGGAATAAATCACACAAAACAAATTAGTTTCAGATGGTAGGATATGAATAGCTGATGTACAGTATAAAAGAAAGTGAACTCCCACTTTTGACCCAACTACTTCCCATCTCAAGCATCTCAGAATCCAGATGCAATTCATTTTTGAAAATGCAATGTAGATCAGAAAATTAATAATTGGTGAAGATTGGAGATTTCAAAAAGCAATTTATGAGTATTGTTAACTCATTATATTCTCTTAGGATTTTTAGTTGTTATACATGAACCCATTCCTTCTCCATTATGCATAATAATCAAAAATAAATCTCTTTGTAGGGCACCTGAGTGGCTCAGTCAGTTAGGCATCTGACTCTTGATTTTGGCTCAGGTCATTATCTCAGGGTTGTGAGATCAAGCCCTGTGTTGGGCTCTAGCACTGAGTACAGAGCCTGCTTAAGATTCTCTCTCCCTCTCCCCCTGCCCCTGCCCCTCCTCATGTTCTAAATAAATAAATAAATAAATCCTTTTGTGACATTTCCTACATGTACAGATATTCTATAATAGATTTGACTCAACACACACTTAAATACTTCACTGTATGCCATACTGGGACAATCACTTATATTCCTGAAAGAGGCATATTATCTCCCTCCACCAATCTTTTTTCTTTTTAATTAGCACAGTAAAGTTGACATATTTTGATGTATATTTCTATTAATTTTACTACATGTATAGAGACATGGAACCACCCACTGCTGTGCAGGGTATAGAACAATTCTATCACCCCCAAATTCTCTGGTGCTAATTTATAAATTAGTACTGGCAAACCACTGATCTGTTCTCTACCACTATGGTTTCATCTTTTAAAAAATATCATATAATTTTTTTTCATGTAACTTTTTTTTTCATGTAACTTGTCACTCACCCAAAATGCCTTTGAGATTCATCTAAATTGTTCCTTGTCTTAATAATTTGCTCCTTTTCACTACTGAGTAGTATTCCACTATACGAATGTATCAGTTTGTTTATTCACCCACTGAAGTTGAGTTACTCTCAGTTTGGGGCACTTATGACTAAAACTGCATGAAGCATCTAAGTACAAGGTTTGTTGTGAACATAAGCTTTCACTTCTCTTGGATAAATACCTAAGGGTGTAATTACTGGGTCACATGGTATATGTATGTTTGATGTTATAAGAAACTGCCCAACTTTTTCCAGAGTGGCGGTACACAATGCCTTCTTTATAAGTAAAATAATAAAAAGCTATTAAAAGTGACCCCCTGATAGCTTGTTCATTCATGTCTAAGTGATTCCAACATTATTCACCATGATAAAATATTATCCCCCAAAATCAAAAGCGTTTGGCTTCTTTTTTTTTCTTTTCACTTTTAAAGCTTCAATCAAGTTTCTAATACTTTAATATGATGTTTTAAATAAAGTTAGATGCTTGAAAATTGTAGAAATGTAAAGCCTGAGGAATCTACTTATAAATGAGGAAATTTTAATGAGAGAGGGAGAACCAGGGAAAGTTTTCATCACAGTTAAGTTTGAGCAATTTAAACCAATGTCATATGCATGAAGTCCAATTTTCAATTCACAAAGAAGCCTCCCCCTCCCTTCCTCTAAAAACTTCCACCCTAGGCTAATTACAAAAGAAGAAAACGGAACATGAGCTCCAGCCAGAAAAGATTCACAGCTGCCACTCTTTAGCTGCTACTTTAATGGAAAACACATGTGCAAGATACCACCCAGGAGACAACTGTGCTCTGACAAAAGGATCGTCACCAGAAAATAAGCCACGTGAGAGGCCTTATTCTCATGGATAGGCTGAACCCAGAAACAAGGTTGATAGCATTGTTGTTCTTATATAAATATGTGCTGGTCCAAAGATGAGATGCTGGAACAGAAATTAATCTGTAGCAACAAAGTTGAAAGGCAATGATGTGAATTAGCCCTCAACACTTTTCATCTCATCCACATGCCCTGCAATCAATCAGTTTACCATCAGATTTGAGGAGTTCTTAGCAAAGTTAACATGAGGATAAATCCTGCAAAGGGATTGGAAGCAAGGACATAATGATGACTGCAATTATTAAATAATACCATTAATACTTACTATCTGCCTCCTTTTACAGGTAGCCAGCACTGTTCCAAGTCATACACACACACACACACACACACACACACACACACACACACACACACACACAATTTACAGGGTAGGGATTATGTCCACTGCATTAAGTTAGGCTGCTATGACAAAATATATAGGCTTAAATAACAGGAACTTCTCACAGCTCTGGCGAAGAACAAGATCAAGGTGCCAGCTATTTAGAGTCTTGATGAGGGCTCTCTTTCTGGTTTGTAGATGGATACCTCCTTGCCATGTACTCACATGGTAGAGAAAGAGAGAAAGGAAGCAAGCTCTCTAGTCTCTTATAAGAAGACTAATCCCATCACGAGCCCCCCCCCCCCCCCCCGCCATCCTCATGACTTCACCAAAGTCTACTTAACTCCCCAAAACCCTATCTCCAAATACCATCACATTGGGGTTAGGGCTTCAACATATGGATTTGGGGGGAATACAATTGAGACCATACCATCCACTTTACAAATAAATGATGTTTTGAGAGGCTATAGAGTTTACAATGGATCATTCAGTCAGCAGTCAACCCTTGAACTTGAATCCAGAGCTGTCTGACTCTAGAGAATATCTTCTACTTACTGACTGCCCATTAAAGGCTGGGTGAATCTATACAATATCTCTAATATTCACAGAAAATCTTGCAAGTCAATATTCTTCCCATTTATAGATATGAAAACTCTGGCCCAACTGGAACCTTCTGAACCTAACTTATTACACATAAAGTATCCTAGTGGTTCTAAAAGTATAGTCCTCAGACCAGCATCATTGCCATATTTATGTGGCAACAAAATAGAAATGCAACTTCCTAGGCCAAACAGCAAGCCTACTGAACCAGAAACTCTAGGGGTGGTGTCCACAGTGTATGTTTTAACGTGCCTTCTAGGTGATTCTGGGAAATGTTGAAGTTTGAAAACCATTTGTTCCATAAATTTATTAGAATAGTTAATACATTCAAAACCCAATACTAAGTGGTATATCTGAGATTCAAATACAAGTCTATTTGGTGACAAAGCCTGTGGCCTTTTGCTAAACTATACTGCCTCATCCCAGCATTACCAAAGGAAGATTTTGAAGATGGAACATATTTTAAGTGAAGTGTGACTATAAAGTGTAATTCTGAATTCTGCTTTGTCACTATAATGCTAGTCAGTTCTCCCACCTACAATAATGTGATATAGGAAAATGTCTGAAGGACAGCCCCTGAGAATTGACAATGATGCATTCTACCAATAAAAGAATACCTTGTGTTATGAACTAGGAAACCAAGCTTTGTGAAATTTTTGTTTTGGCCTGACAATTTTGTACTCCATTTAGTGAAAATGAGAAAAAATCTAGTATAGGGAAACAGTATAGAACAAAGTCACTTCTTTAAAAAGTGAAGCTTACCACCCCCCTTCATTGATTTTTAAAAGTCGTGTTTAATTCAACCACTGCTTTATCCACATAGAGTTGCTCTATAGTTATACCATTTTTCCCTCCAAGGAACAAGATCATTTTGAAAGTCTGGATAATTTGCAGAAAGAGACAAAAGTCTGACTATAATAGAAATAGCTATTTTTCAGAGAGTGGTGAATAAAGGTGCTTAATCTCACACACACACACACACACAAATCTCACACCAAAGACTTTTTCAAATCATTTGCAAAGTCAGAGCATTTTGAAAGAAGTTATTTCCAATAAAAATTCATTCACCTACATCTATGATCAATAGAATGTCTTTTTACCTCTAAAAGACATTATTATATTAAAAATATTAATGAGCATTGCTAGTCACTGTTGTGTTTTACATGTAGTAAAGCTCATTTAATCATCACAAACCTGTGAAGTTCATTTTCAGATTATTCCTGTTTCACAGGTGAGGGAATTGAGATGGAGCAAGGTTTAGTAACTTGCCAGATTAAGCCTATTAAAGAGCACTTGCGGGACATTCATTCAGACATGGATGCTTGACCCTGGATGGATGGGCTCAGTGTTGCTCTGCATCTGGATTAGCTCCAAAGGCCCATCTGTGAGGCTGCCTGACCCCTGGGGTGGGACAGTGCGGCCTTCATAGCCTTGGCATTCCATCTGGTTAGAGTGAAGAAAAGCAGCAGTGTGATGGTGCAGCAAATCTGACAGTCTCCTCGCTCTAATGAGAGATCAAAGTGATCAAGGGACGGAGTGGGAACTATAGTTCTATTGACCTGTTTGTTTTCCACTTGATTCTTGAAAACAAAACTATTAATCATTTAGTTTGTGGTTTTTGTAATTTCACTGACTCCTAACACATTTGAGTCAATGAGGCAAGGATTAGCATGAACTGTAGATGTTCAAACTTCTCATATGGAAGAGGAATTGAAATCCTTTAAAAACATATCATTAGCCAGCAGAAAGATGTTCATGTTTTTCTACTTCAGAGTTGTAGATGGATGTGACTTAAGCCCTAATTGGGAAAGACTTTATGTGATTTATAATAGCAGATATTCTTTTAAGTAAACTTCCCATACTCTTTTATTCCATCTACCAAAAACAAAAGCTGTTTTCAGCAGAGCATGTGGAGGTGAAAAGGGCTTTCCAAAGAAACTGTTGTGTGTGATTTTTTATTCTGTCCTGGTTTGGGAAGTTCATGGAGCCTAAGATCATTGCGTGCAGCTGACAGGAAGTTTGCTTGATGGCTTTTGCCTTTCACACCCCAGTTCTTTTTATCTAAACAGGCAGATTTCCCACTTTCATTCTTTTCTTCCTCCCTTCTTCCTTCCCTTCACACACACCTCCATTCTGCCCATCCACTCTGATTCTATTCATTAACACCAGAAGGAACCCTGCTGGGAAGGGAGGTAAAGGTTCTATAATGTCCAGGGGGCTTTTAGTGCAATAATTAATTAATTATTTGTCACCACAGTTTGAGTCCAGACTCCTCAAAAACTCTGTAGATTGAGAGCCTCCTACTTTGAGTCCCTCTTTCATTTCTTGGTAAGTATTTGAGCTCAGTGAATATACTAGGAGCTCCCTATAGAGCAAAAACCCAGTCCTTGCCCTTAAGGAGCTCAAGCTTCCCTGAGGAGAGGTGGGTGGGTCTATGGATAGCAATGCTTTCCCTAGTTTATCCGGACCCAAGAGGATTCATTTAGAAGGCAATTTCTCTTAAAACTCTTTATGAAGGAGGTCCAGTCAGGCATCAAATTCACAAATCTCCCTAGGTCAAGAATGGTAAGCTTTCTGGTATAAAATGATGAGCTTTGGAATCAGATCCACATAAGTCCAAATCCCAACTCTGCCTTGGACAAGCTACTGAGTCTCATAGAGTCTCAGTTCTCTGTACTATAAAATGGGAATGAAACCCATTTCAAGAGTCTGCATGAAGATTAAATGAGAAAATGTCATACAAAGCACCTGGCATAATTCTTAGTAAACAATAAAGGCTTATTTCCCTTTTCTTTTTCCTCCTCTCTTCCCAGACCTCACAGGAAGAGGGGTATGGCCTCTTAAATGGAGGATCTGAAAGAGGTATTAATATTAAATACTTCTATATCACCTGCTACACCCCAGGTACCATTCTAAGCACTTACACATTTTAACTCATTTGATTCTTCCCCCAAATCCCTATAAGATAAGCACTATTATTATCATCTCCATTTCATAAATGAGGAAACTAAGACACAGAGATGCCAAGTAACTTGCCAAGGTCGTACACACTATAATTCGTATCTGGGTTATCAAGTTCTTAACCATCATGCTATCAGAAAGGCATATCATGAGAAAGGAGCTAACCACAGCTGGAATCTGAGAATACATACTGGCAGTCCTCAAATAATGGGTTCTGTTTGGTTGGCATTAATTTAAAAATCAAGAGAGTCCACGTTAGAGCCTGCATTTCTGACTTCTTTCAAAAATTTTTGGAAGATCTTGGGACACCTGGGTCGCTCAGTTGGTTAGAAGCTCACTCAATTCCGGCTTGGGTCATGATCTCAGGGTGGTGGGATTGGCCCCATGATGGGCTCCATGCTCAGAGCAGAGTCTGCTTGTCCCTCACCCTCCCCCTGTTCTCTTTCTCAAATAAAAAAATTAACAAAATATTTTTTTAATTGGAATATCTAGCAATATACAGCCCACACCCTTGTAGCAATCAACCACTGACTGATGGCTGTTCTCTGGACTAAACATGTATTCTCCAATTCAGTACAGTCATTGGTGCTCACAGTGGTATTAGGTAGGCCCTGCTTCACTTCTAACCTGCACACGCATTTGAGCTTTTGATCCAGAATTAGGCAGTGCTCTAAACATAGCTTTGTCCATAAAGACATGAGAACTATGTTCAATATTGCACACCCAATGGTCAAAACGTTTGAATGATTTGAAGGAACAAATGAATGCAGGAAAGAAGTCTGAGTAAAAAGCAATCAACAACTATGTTCAAATCACAACCACTTATATATGCTTGGATCAGCTTTTAAGCCATATGTACAAGACTCATAAATCCCTACTGTTCCTCTCCTCATTTCCACACCTAAACAAAGAGCAAAAAATACAGGTTTCCTTTTAGCCTATGGGACTAAGAACCATTTGCCTTCAATGTTAAAAACATCCTTATTTGTTTGGCATAGATAGACAAGGTACTTTAAATCTTCATGTACTACCTAATTCAAGCAACAACTTCTAAACCATTTTTTTCTTCTTTTAGCTTTTTAGGGTTTGGTGATTGGCATGATCTTGGAGAATAGACAGATATATAGCAAAACTCTCCTAGAAACCTGGAAAATGTGGAGAGGGGAAGCATAGAGCCTTTCTGTAATAAGCCTATGAGAGAAGAGGAATCACTTCAATTTACAAGGAAAGAAACTGAGACCAAAAAGTTATCCAAGACCATGTAGCCAGCTGACCCAGCATATCTGAACCTAGTCTATACTCTAAGACTTTATACTACCTTCCTCACAGCCTATCAACCTAAAAGTCCTGTTTAAAGAAGTGATCTATGGTATTACCACTTGTACCAAAATGATATCACACACCCTGTATTTAAAAGTCTTCCTAAAAGATATATCTTTGCCCAAGAGGGAGTTCTAATATTAGTCACCAATGACTCTGTCTTTGTAACATCTGAATTGTTTTTTGTTTTACCTTCTCAGTTTTATTAAACCCAGTTTTATTAAACTGAGATCAGAATAAACTTCATCTTTTTACCACTTTATAATCATTTTATTTTATTAAGAACCTGCAGTAATGCTTATTATATTTACAAATCACTAAATGAAATTTTTAAAACGATTTTCCTCCTCTAATCTCTCCCATCCTGCTTTCTTAGAAGTACACAAAGCATTTCAACCACTCCCAAATTCCCTCTTGATACCCTTAATGATTCTGAAATATTTTGTTATTCCCCAAACACCGCCCTAAAGACAAATCATTGGACTCCAGGCTCTTTACACTGCCAAGTTGAATAGAGTTCAAATGTTCTATCTAACCAGACTCTAACTTAACAAAGACACATATAGTAGATGATGTGTAAGATATTCCGAAAATACCAAGGCAACAGGAAAAAAAATCTCTATCATCAAGAGGTCCTCCCAGAATTAATTGTAACCTGAAATAATCATCTCTATCAGGACCCTGTAACCTGGTCATAACATATATGTGTATATCCTTATAACTAATAACATAAGTCAACTTTGATATTAGTAATGTATAGCTTAAGATTTCTCACATCCAAAACAATATTTCAAAATTTACGGTGATTTCTCTAAACATCAGAGCATGCACAAGGACTTGAAGAGGGGGAAAAAAAAAAAAACAAGGAAAATAATCTTATCCTGATAAAACAAAAAAATTTAAATAAAATTATGAATCACTTAAAATACAATCTTGCTTTTTACTTAACCATTCCTGGTTAATTAAATGGAATTAATGGATTCCATTAATCCATTCACATTTAGCATGGCATAAATGTGAAAATAGGACGTAGAAAAAGAATTTTCTGAAAAGATATGGGATCTCTTAGAAATTCCTTTTTTTGTTAAAAAAAAAATAACCATAAAAGAACAGTTTTCAGAATGATCAAAGCACAACCAGGTACCTCTTCACTAGAAGCTTCACCAAAAGGCACACTTCCCCCTACCTTTAAGTTTTGATTCCAGAACCACTTCTTGCCCAAGCTTACTGGGAGTTTTGTTAAGCTTTGAGCCAATCTCACTTAGAAAATCTTTGGAGGTATTTAAAGTTTAAGGTTAAGTCCTCTTATTATTTTCAGAACCATATGAACATAAAAGCAAACTATGTAAAGATACATTAAAATGATGGAATTTTTTTCAAACAATAAGTCCTTAAAGTCAATGGTACTCCTATTTTCTATCACTGTTGTATTACTTGCACCTAGAATAATGCACAGCACATAGAAGATACTTAATAAATTCAGCATTTATATGGATAAACTGAAAAATTCTCACAAGCCCAATGGGGCAGCTCTATAAACCTCTCTGTAGCTCTGCAATTTTCAAATGTTTCATCATACAGTTTCCCCGTGGCTCTTCAGTTCACCAACCATAAAGCCACTTAACCTGAAAGAAATTCCAGGGCCTGAAAAGTAGTTTGCCACATTCATCAACTCACATATTCACAGAGTTCTAGAGCTAATGGGGATATTTCTTTGAATATGTATGAAAATATATGATATTTTTTTGAACTCTTTTGCTCACATGAGGAAACTGAGGTCTAAGCTCTCAGGTTAAGTGACTTAGCCTTGATTATCCAGTTGAGAGGTGCCAAAGCCTTTCTTGTTATTTCTTATATCTACCTCTGTAACTCCCAAAAAAGTACTTGTAAACTTGAAAATTTCATCTTTAATAGTCGCCAGGAATTGCCATGACTTCCCCTTGAGGAAGGAGCCGCAATTTTAATCTATCAATAACCAGGAGTTTTGCTCCACCGAAAAATGCATTGACTGACTTGCTAGGGTTTTGCTTTTGGGGAAAGGATCTGTTGAGCCCATCTGAAAACTTGAAATGTTTTAATATGTTACATTATTTCATGAATAGCTTAGGGGTTGGAGAGTGAGGCTTGATATCCCTTCTGCAAGTATTGAGAGAGACAAAAACCCTCCAATCTGGCCACAAGAGGGCAGCTACAACATTTCCTCCTTGATCTTTGCAGTCCCAAACGAGGACAAACTGGACATTTCAAGGCCCAGCCTGCCATAGATCACTGATAGCACCTTTCAACCGAACCCTTAATATGTCACAGAATATTCTCTCATGGTGTTTCTCGGGATTTGTTTTGTTTTGTTTTTAAACAAATTATTTTCCAACTTCTTTCCAGATCTAGAGAGCCCTCTTTTAGAACTTTGTGCCAAGATGACCGTCTACAAAGATCTTTGGAGACCAATAAATCGTTAGACTAATTTGGAAACCCACAGAAGAGGTTTTATTTTAATTATGTTTGACCTCAGATAAAAATAAAAACAGTAATAATCATCTGATTCCCCTACACTTAATAAAGCTTGTTCTAAGTGCTTTACAGGATTTGCCAAATATTTTCCTCATCTCATAGCCTTCATTCGTCATTCTCATTTTTGTGATATCCTGAAATCTTTCAAGTCAAAATTTATTGTGGAATTTTATCACTGAGCTAAACAGTGGGAGGTCTGAAAACAAAAAGCAGAGATTAGTGATAGCTAAGTTCCGTGTCATTATAGTTCTACAAAAACATAAAGTCAAATTTATTTCATTTTTTTAGATGAATAGATTTAGGGGTTAATTTAAAAAGTAAATGTTAGGTTGTTGTATGTGCATGTGTGTGCACATGTGTGCATATGCGTGTGTGTACTCACTAATAATTACTAGTTTTGATGTCTACTACTTTGAATTTGTACACAGATATGTATTTCCTTCAAGTTTTTTTGTGGGGCTTTCCCTAACCATCCTATTTTAAATTTCAACCCTTCCCAATTCCCACATATCCTGTCCCCATTCCCTGCTGTAATTTTCTCTCCAGCATTTATCAACATCCAACATATTTTATATTTCACTTGGTTTCTGTAAATTTCCTCCTCAAACACCCTCTCCCCAACTAGGACACAGCCCTATGACAAAGGAAACTGTCTCTTGTCTGTTGCCATATTCTCAAACCTATTCGTATTTCGAATATCATAAGAACTCAGTAATGCAGTAGCATGGTGAAATCACAAAAAAAATGGGAACATTTTTACCAGAAACTGATTTCTTAAAAAAAAAATCTCTGCTAGTGCTTAATTTGCCTCAGTACATTTAAGGAGACCTCCTTTAAAGAACCCGCTTAATCAGAATTAAAGCATATTTCTTAAAGCAAGTACCTTTTTAAAAAAGATTTTATTTATTTATTCATGAGAGACACAGAGAGGCAGAGACACAGGCAGAGGGAGAAGCGGGTTCCCTGTGGTGAGCCTGATGCAGGACTCGACTCCAGGACCCCAGGATCACGCCCTGAGCCAAAGGCAGACACTCAACCACTGAGCCACCCAGGGGTCCCTAAAGCAAGTATCTTAAACAATACTTGGGTTCACAATTATTGCCGAAAATACCCTCTTGAATGCTCAGACCAAGCTGGGTTCTGTTTCCCAGAAATCAGTTAAACCTGGAATGAATTCTCAGTGAACATGGTCCTTTAAGAGATGTCACAGCATCACTGGAGCAAAGCAATGGCACAAGGAAAAGAGCAGTGACTTAGCAATGGGGAGCTCGTAGTTCCAGTTCTGCCCCTGCCACTAGCTGACCAGGAGTAAGATGATTCATTTAAACTGTTACCCACCCAAAGAATGGGTATAACACCATCCCAACCAATATCAAAGAATTTTGGAGTCTCATGAAATAGTGAAATGTGAAAGTATTTTGGTAAGTGTGGAGTATTTTTCAAGTGCAGGATATTAAAATCAGTGTTTCTTGCTCTCTGCTATGTAGTGCCAACATTTGGCGTAGCCAATAAACGATATTTAATGATTTAATTGTTAATTATAGGTTATATGGAGTTCTATCAGTCAAGAGACAGGTCAGGCCCTCGTCGGTACCCGGCCTGCAGACCTTCTTGCCACAGCGGGTATATTTGGCCCTGGAAGCTCTGCCCCATCCTGTCTCTAGGATATAGTCTGGCTGGAAACAGAAGACATTTAGGGGAGCTCCAGCCCCATAATAAGGAATTCACATATGTCCCAGCAGTTAATCCAACCCTGATCATGTGCCCCGATGCTAATAACTAGGCACCTTCCTTCTTTCCCTACTAACAACCAGATCCGGAATCCACCTCCTCTTGGAAGCATATTCTTAATCCACTCAGGCTGCTGTAACAAACTATTTAGACCAGGTGGCTTATAAACAATAGAAATCCATTTCTCATAGTTCTGAAGCTTGGGAAATCCAAGATTAAAGCATTGGCAGATTTAGTGTCCAGTGACCATGTACTTCCTGATTCATAGAGGGCTGTCTTTCTACTGTGTCCTCACGTGGGATCTCTTTTCTATAGATGCTAATTCCACTCATGAGGACCATCCTCATGACAAAAGCACCTCCCAAAAGCTCCACCTCCAAGTACTGCCTCACCAGGGATGACGTTTCAATGTTAAATCTGAGAGGACACAAATATTCAGCACATATTGCTGAACAAATGATAAAAGTCTTTATACCAGTGTTCCCCTAGGTTTAGAGCTCTGCCAAGCTCTTGCCAATATTCCCTTCATAAATACACATACACTCTTACCTGCGGACAGATTCTCTGATTCTGGGGGACCAATTAGCATTCGACCCTCCTGCCAATCACCTCTTCCTCAACTCCTCCTACCCCTTTATTTGACCACCTTTGGGATTTGTCACTGATTCCAACAGACTCCGTAGAGCCAACTGCTCGCCTTATATGTTCTTGGTTGCCAGACCAAGGGGATACCATGTTCTAGTTGTCCCTGTGCTCCCTCAGGACATCTATAGTGGTTTATATCATCAGAGCCTGCCTTGCTTTGCTCCTGATTCACTCATGGCTTATCCCAGACTGCACTATTGTCACTACTGTTAACTGAAAGGATGCTGTTTAGTCATGCCCATCATGGGCAGAGCCCTGTGAGTATACAAACAGGGCAAGTGATGCCCAACCTCAAACGCTGCTATGTTCCAAAAGTTTGTTTGTAAATAGGTTCTCTAGCACTTGGGAATGCATTTCCCAAGTCCCCACAAACTCATTTATTTTAATAGCCATTCCTTCAAAAATATTAATTATCTCCCCACTTTGAACTAGTCACTGCTCTTGGCACAGGGAGACAAAAAGAAATGAGATTCAGTCCCCTTTTTCCAGAAGTTCACAAAATAACAAAGGAGAATGTGGTAGAAGCACATAATATATATGCAGCACAGCATGTGTAAAAATAGAGGACTGTCCACAGTGCAGCAAGGACAAGAAAGAAAAGGTCATCCCTCTGCCTGAGTAGATAAGGAAGGTTCCACAAAGAGATACTCCTGATGAGGCCTGAAGAATGAGGAAGTGTGCACCAGACAGATGAGTGGAAAAGGGTGTTCCTGGTATGTGATTGTCACACTGCCAGACCAACACCCAAGTATCAATTTAACCCCAATGTAGCTCTGCTAATGTTGTAGCACTGTCAGAGACAGAAAAGGAACAGGTTTTTGTAGAATGGTCTGGGGAAACTTGTTTCTGTTGGGAGATTAGTTCTAAAACCTTCAATAAGACAAAATTGGCCCTGGGCTCCTGCCAACACATACCCACACACCACCACCACCACCCCTACCACCTCATCAACTGGGGCCAGAAAGAAAAGCAATTCAGTGACAGAAGGAGTAATTCTTACACTTTCACTTTCTTGCAAAACACAGCTGAATGCTAGGTCATGAGTAAAGCTTGTTAGAGACTACACACAATACAGAGGTCCATACCCCTAGGAGTTTAACTAGCTGTATAGGCAAGATTCATGCTACAAAGTAACTAAGAGCCCAAGGGCAGTAGCTGCCAAAAGAATGACGCATACTATAAGCACTATACTCCTAGCCATCACTGCTTTCTTCGGAGAATAATTCAGTTTAGTTCAACAAGTGTTTTATATTAAATGCCCACTATAGGTCTGTTGATGATGTAAGGCTGCATTCTGAATTTCACAAGGCAGCATCCACCAGGTTCTGTAAATGCACAAAAGTTTTCCTCCCAAAGGTATTAGGTTAAGTCAACTCTGGAAAGTCTCTGGGGGGCCTAATTAATAGGAATTCTGTTTTACTCAATACAAGAAACACATCCCCACTGAAGAGGTATGAGAAAGAATTTCCCACCAGTCGGAGCTGTCCGAATTAGAATGAACCGCCTTGGGAGGTAATAAGTTTCCCGTCAGGCTAGATAATTAGTTGGCAGTGATTTGTAGAGGTGACTCAAGCATTCAGTGACCAGTAGGCTCCCTTCCAATCCTATGATTGTGTGAACTTCTGCAGCTCCCCGAATCTGGGAACCCTTGCTGTGGAACAGTCACAATGTTGCAAATTAGCCACGGGTTAACCTCATTCAGGGTACCAGTGCCCTGACCGAATGGTGGTGAGGAAAGAGAAAATGGGAGTATATAACTTCTACCAAGAGCCTGACCAAACTCCAAGGGTATCTGAGAAGGCCTCAGGATGCCAAAATTCGTTGGTACTTTAAGGAGATAATGGCTATCAGACAAGAAGCATCCCAAACAAAGGCTAACACAAGAACTAAAGCTGTAGCCCCTAGGAGAAAACAGATGGAGGATTCTAGAGTACTCTGAAAGGTTCATCTGATTCAGACTTCCTTGGCCCCCATGCTGAGGGGCCCTCCTGGACATTAAGGCATTAAAATTCTTGAGAATGTCCAAGCAAAGGTGTTGCCAAAGATATGCCCAGGAAGAGAGCGTGTCCAAAGAGAAATAAGCAGGGGATGGACAAAGCTAAGTTATAAAGACCTCCTGGGTAGAATATACAGTCAGAGGATGGTAGGTGTAAAAGAGAAGCAATGGCAAGAGGGTCCTGGAAACCAAGAAACCAAGAAATCCTGTGTCACATGGCACATCAGAACAAATTGCAAAGTGTGGCTCATTGGGTTCCAGGTTTCGCACATCTAAACAAGCTAATTGCGTTGATGCCGGCATGTTGGTGGACACAGTAACAAAAGAAAATGTCCACATTTGGATCCCTATTTAACCAATTCTAGGCTCTGTGACTGAGACAGTTTGACTCTTCTGAACTTCACAAAGGAAAAGAGTGAATAAGAAAATTTTCATGGAGTCCCTTCCAACTTTAAGATCCCAGTGCGCAAAGGAGAACATCTTATAGCTGAAGAAAATAGTCATCAAACAGGCCACCACAAAACATGCGAGAAGAAACTAAATAAAGCAAAAACCTTGATTCCTGAATTTTGACTTGTGGCTTTTTTTTTTTTTTTTCCTTTTGGGACTCAATTGTGGTTTAAATAGTTAAGCCAAATGAATGGAAGTGAAACCAACACACCACACACCAGCAGCATTCTTATTTTTGTGGGGAAAGAAAGCAAATATGTGCTATTTGATCGTATAGGGAAGATCAATCTACAAAGCTTCCAGAGACAAAGCCCCATTAAATCAATAGGGGTTCTGTCCAGTGCCCAGGGAAACCCACCAGGAGGAGCCAAATTATGTCTTTTTTTAAAAAAAAGCTATCAACTTAACATTACAAATCATTTGCTATTCTCAAGAGAATGGCCTAGTATTGCAAAACTTGATAATTACTGATTCATGACTGATTTAGGAAAAACATGGGCTTAAGTAATCAGGCCAGAACACTGCTGCTGACCGCAATGCTGGCAGGAAACCTATCCTTTCTTTCATCATTCCTTTCATGAATGTTTAACATTCTACAAAATTTAGCTTTCAACATATTAATAGTGGTTTGATTTTTCCAAAAGTTGCAAACACAGAACATACCAGTTGTGTGGTATCAAGCACCTATAAGTCTCTCTGTTATTCAAGTTTCAGAAACCGGAGATCATGAAAAAGTGATTTCAGAAATCCGAGTTGGTAAGACATGGATTGTTTTATGTAATGTATCAGATCTCAGACACTTTGAAAGAACTCTGCAAACACAGAAACATCTCTTCCATGACCTGACACTATGGTCTGTATAAACTAGCAAGAATTTAATACTAATAATAATACATTGAACCGACCCAATGTACTAGTTGCACATACCTACATTAGGATAATATATGCTTCTCTCATAAAAGTTTTGCTAAATAATCACTTCATTTGCAGGTAACAGGCAAATCAGAAATGTTCATCTGTACATGCCTGTGGGAAGACGTTTTCTATAAGGATATGTGAGTCCCATATCTGCAGAGAGAAAGCTACTCCCTCTCTGTTGGAATTGCTTTTCTGCTTAAAGTTAAGAAATTAAGAATATTTTCTTTTCTGCAGAGGGATTACAGAGAAATTCAAGCCAAAATACTGTCCCACAGATTCAAAGAGACTGCCTCTAAAACGATATCAAATTCTCTTCTCAGGTCTTTCTTTTTCTGAAATTCTGCTCTTCAAGTAAACACGCTTTTGTTAGTGAAAGGCGAACCCTTGTCATCAGCTTAGTTTCTACTATCAGTCCTTAAACGCATATATCACGAAAAATATCAGAATTGTAGGTTTATTCACTGAGACACACCACCAGTGTTTTTGGAGGAAAAGAGTCAATTATTTAGAGAGCAAGAAATTTAAACATTTTAGCAGGGCTGTGGTAAGTAGGTACTCTTCTAGATTGCTGGTGTGCAAGTTGGCAAAACTGTCTCACAAGTAACTCAACAATATATAGTAAGGTTTTAATATTTATACCTTGGATCCTAAAAGTCCATTTTGGGGAATTTATCATTAAAAAAGATCTAGGCTAATGTAAAGCTTTGTGCACAAAGATATTTACTATAGCATTATCTATGATACAAAAACATAGAAACAACTTGTATGTTGAACTTAAGAAAATGATTCAGGAAAAACAGATGAACTTAGGGGAAGGGAAGGAAAAATAAGATGAGATAAAAACAGAGAGGGAGGCAAATCCTAAGAGACTCTTAACTATAGGAACACAAACTGAGGGTTGCTGGAGGGGAGGTAGATGGGGGAATGAGGTAACTGGGGGATGGCATTAAGGAGGGCACTTGATGTGATGAGCACTGGGTGTTATACGCAACTGAAAAATCCCTAAATTCTACCCCTGAAACTAGCATTACACTATTTGTCAACTAAACTGAATTTAAATAAAAAATGTAAAAAAAAAGAAAGAAAGAAAGAAAGAAGAAGAAGAAGAAGAGGAAGAAGAAAGAAAGAAAGAAAGAAAGAAAGAAAGAAAGAAAGAAAGAAAGAAAGAAAACACTTCCATGTTCAGAAAAGAAAAAAAGAAAATTGTTAAGGAAAAATTAATATAACCTCTCAACAGAATACCATGCAGCCAAAGAAATATTTGTGAACAGTAATGACATGAAAATGCTTATATTATAATACTAAATTTAAAAGCAGAAGACTGGGGATCCCTGCCTTCAGCCCAGAGTGTGATTCTGGAGTCCTGGGATTGAGTCCCACATCGGGCTCCCTGCATGGAGCCTGCTTCTCCCTCTGCCTGTGTCTCTGCCTCTCTCTGTGTGTGTGTGTGTCTCTCTCTCTGTCTTTCATGAATAAATAAATAAAATCTTTTTTTAAAAAAGCAGAAGACGAACATATTGCAGATATGCACATACATATATAAAACACTTGCTTTTAACTATGCTTATAAAAATAAACAATAAATCTCTACATGTAAAAAAATGAAAAGATGGGGTAATTTTTTTTCTCCTTTTACCTTTTTTTTATTTTCCAAATTTTCTTCAATGAATTCCTTAAGGGAACATTTTAAGTAAAATAAGAAGGACTCTAAACAGACACAGATTAGAGTGAACGCTCAATATTCCTAACCAAAATTAGATTAGGCCTGAGGGAGGTCAGATGTGGAGAAGGGATTTTGATGGCATTAATATTATTGAATTAACTCATAATTAATTCATTCAATGAATAGTGATATAAATTGACTGTAGGAGGGAGGAAGGGAATCACAGAAGTCATGGTTAAACCAAAAGAATTATCTAGTTCACATTATGCAGCAGCAGGAAGAAAGAACCCTGGGGAGACCAAGATGTAATTTAAGAAGTGGAATAATATAGCAGCAGAGAATTCATAGGAAGAGAAACTTTTAAGAAGGCAGAGAAGATCAGAAATGTTAACACAGCAGCAATGCAGGGAAAGTTAAGGAAAATGAGAAGGAAAAAGTGACTGGACTTAACAAGTTAAAGTCTAATCAGAAAACTAAAGAGAGAATCAAATGCCCAAGGGGGAGTGGTGAGGAAATGGAGGCAGTGAGTGCAAAGAGAGATGAAAGGGGGTGGCTGGTTAGATCCAAGGTCATTTGTTCTGTCCTTTACAGAAAAGGAGAGACCAGTGTAAATTTGGAAGCAAGAGAGAGAAAGGCTAGCCCTGAGAGACAGATCAGAGACGTGGAAACAGCCCAGACCATTCGGCCCCCTGCCTGCCCGCAATGGTCTCAGGTTGACCACACGCCTGCATCTGGCACAGAAGTGCCCCCACAGACTGGTTCTAAGTACCTGTGTGACCCTATCTCTAAACCATCCCTCATCACAAGTTGCCCTTCTGATCAAATGATGCTTGCACTTACGCACACCTGTGCTCATGTGGCTCTTCCTCCCTCTGGGATGGTTTCTTCTCTGCCTCTTTCACAGGTTCTCCTCCTCAGCTACCCTCAAATGTCAGGTTCCAGGGTCCATCCCTAGTCTTTGTATTAGTCTCCTAGGACTATTATGACAAAGTGCCACAAACTGGGAAACTTAAAACAATATAACTATACTCTCTTACAATTCTGGAGGCTGGAAGTCTGAAAGCAAGGTGATATCAGGGCCATGTCCTCTCTGCAGGCTCAAGAGGAGGATCCTTCCTTAGCTCTTGTGAGCATCTGGTAGTTCCTGGCAATCTTTGGCATTCCTTGGTTTACATGAGCATTACTCCAATCTCTGCTTCTGTCTTCACATGGCATTCTCCGCTGTCTCTGTTTCTGTTTTTCTTTTTGAAATGACACCAATCATTGTATCGGGGCCCAACCTAGTCCAGTATAACTTCATCTTAACCTGTTACATCAAAAAAGATCCTAAGGCGCCTGGGTACCTCAGTTGGTTAAGCATTGACTCTTGGTTTCAGCTCAGATCATAATCTCAGGGTCATGGGATCAAGTCCCACATTGGCTCTGCACTAAGTGTGGAGTCTGCTTGAGATTCTCTCTCTTCCTTTCCCTCTGCCCCTACCCACACTTGCATGTGCTCTCTCTCTAAATAATAAATAAATGAAATATTTTTTTAAAACCCAAGATCTTTTTTCCAAATAAGGTTGCATTCTAAAATTCCAGGTTGACATGAATTTTGGGGGTACACCACCTGAACCTTTCCTCAGACAGTGACCATTCCAATGTGGTCCCCTCTACTTCCAATTTCTCTAATCTCTGTTCATGAAGCTGTATTCCCAGCTTCAATCTCAACCCAACTTCCCAAGCCTGTATTTCCCATCGCCCACTGGATATGGTTGAATGAGAAATCCACAGGTCCTTTAAACAAAACATGTCCACTTCCAAAAGAGAACCCATGGTGCCTCCTGTGGTTTACACTTTAATTCATGATAAATCCATCTGGTCTCTGAAGTGAAAAGCCTTGGCATTATCCCCAACTTTCCCTTCTTTCTAATCACCTCCCACCACATCTGATCAGACAAATAGATCCTACAGATTCCATCACACATACATCACTCAAAATTGACCTCTTCTTTCCACTTCTACTGCTAAGGCCTGAGTCTGGGCTCTCAATCTTTCCTTAGACTATTCAGGCTATCAAAAAGTTTACCTCAGTGAAATATTATAGAACATGTGATAATGACAGGCATACCAACGGGATAAACACAACCTCACCCTTGTGTAGCTTTTGATCTCAGCTGGTCTCCCTGCCATAGGCTTAAAGCATTTTTTTTATGGGAAACAAAATCTTATAATGTCATGCTGTGACTCACAACTCTCTTTTAACTTCCTTTATCCTTCCAGTTGAAACAGAAGTCTTCCCCTTGTCATAAAAGATGTTTCATCACCTGCTTCCCCAAGTCCGACAACCCTTACCCCCAGTCTTTTATCACTGCCAAGTGACATCTTTTCCTTTCCAGATCCATGCCCAGGAGGAGACCTTTCTTTGATTTGATGTGCCTTTCTTCCTTCTGTAGCCTGGGAAGCCCCCTACCTACCTTTAAAGTGCAATTCAAATAGCTCCTCCTTTCTTCCTTCCCATCAGAATCTAACTGAGTCCCTGTGCCCTCACAGGACTTTGTTCCAATCCCTCGATGAGCACATTTACCATATTATGTTGAAATTTATGTTTTTACTTGTCTGTCTCCATCACTAGACTATGAGCTCACAGAGGATTAGTACCAGGTAGTACTCATGTATCTAGGTCTAAATGAATGTGGCTATGAGTGCACTTTGCCCTCTGCTTATGTGAATCCTACTCAAGGTTCCAGGCTTGACTCAGTCTCAGCTCTTTCGAAGACTTTTTCACTCCAGGTAGTGAGTGTCTCCCTCCTCCGAATGGCCACACCACTTACCTTCTGTATCACTGGCTTGACATTTACAACATGGTGCTTTGAGCTTTCCTCCCTGCTGCACTTCAAAGTGTGTTTTCCAAACCTTAGTCCAGTACTTGCATCGTAGTAGCCATTCCTTAATATTTGCTGATTGGTCAGTCTTTTAGGGGGTGTAATTTTAGAGGAAATGAGTGGGACACAGGATGGGTAGTGTTTTCAGCTTATGGAAAGGTAGGGTATATTTCCTCCCATGAAACTAAAAGGATGAGAAGGAAGAAATAGGAAAATGATAGAGGAGAATACAAAAGTCCTGAATAAGAGAGCCTCAATCTTACAAAAATAATCATGAAAAAATAATATACGAAGCTAAGTATGCCACACAAATTTTAAATGCAGCCAAATAAAAACAAATCAGAACTTACCATGTTTGTGTAGATAGAGGAAGAGTTGGCAAGAGTATATGTAACTTATATACAGTAGAATATATCATATACACATTTAACTTGTGTAAAGTAACCCTAGAGGTTTGATTGGAAGGAGAGAGTGAGAGAAAAAGAGCCATAAAGGGTGGAAAATTCTGCCACCGATTTTGATAAAGGAGCGAGAGACACCGAGTCAGCCAGATGCACCTTCCATGCACCCCTCACAGTACAAGCAGCTCATGAAGCTGAGGCTGATTTTGGGGGTTGAACATAAACTTGAGACAGGTTCTCCAGCTCCCTGTTTGTACAATAAATGAAACACTAACTGAACACAACTTGCTAAGAGAAGGCATGTGTCAGTATCCAATGTGGCTCGTATTTGTGACGATTGAAATTTATGAGCTATTTAAGAGACTTTCAAAAATATGGACTTCACATAGCTTTTATGTCATGTATTAACTTTGTTTGGCACCAAACCCCCAAGTGAGATGTGACTCCACTGGCTAAGTCATAAGTCTACTGATACTTAACCTCCAGAAGAAGCACTCACAGTACTTGCTGTTTGAACTGCTTATTTTCACATGTAGTCGTACTATGTCTTATGCCATTTTTTAATTGCCAAATGCTCAGATGTAAATGTGACCACTTCATCCAGACTGTGAGTTGTTGATAGTAACACATCTTAAGCTTTTATACCCCATAGTACCAAGGACGAAAGTGTTTAATTGTTGAAAGCTCATTTTATCAACATCACTTTCTCTATTATCAAACTCAGAGTCTAAAAGAAATCACTAAATGTGTGATTTTCATATTTTCTGTTGTGCCTTCTAAGTTATTCTGACAGCTATAAAATGACTGGCAGGAGGGGAAAAGACCTTGTTTGACCCAAAATCATTCGTTAAATCTTAAATAATTGACTGTTATGTTGAATTGAGGAAGCATGAAGAGGCCCAGTATTAAGGGTAATAAAAGAGATATTGTCATCAGCATTTTTCTAGAGAGATAGTTAAAAAAAAAAAATCATCTGGGAAAAGAGGCCTGCCTTTATTAGTGGCCTGAGAGAGAACATCAAATCAAGCAAAGATCCACCCACTCCTTGAGAGAAAATAGAAAACAACAGAGCAAAATCTCTGAGGATTAATCAACAAAATATAGCTATTTGAAGAAATTAATCAGGATTTCTTCAGGTTTAACTCAATTATTATGTATCATTTCTAATTTAAAAACAACATTTTTAAAGTAAAATGAGCCTTTCACTGCTGATTCCTGACATACTATTTCCTGAAATCCTTTCATATTATTAATATAACTCTGTCCACAAGGCAGCAGGGATCCGATGAAGATTGAGCAATTACTGAGTGTCTTGGGATTATAAAGATAAGCTATTTGGATAATTTAAACTAAAAAAATAACTCTCCTTTATCTCCAGGGTGGGTTTGGCAACCTGCGTTATTCAGATGATTTGGCCAGCCTACACTTTATATTACCAGAGTAGATATTCTAAATGTGCCTCTAACACTAGAAAATTATTTCAAACTGTTTTCAACATGTTCTGTGATAAAGAGATGTGAGGTTAAATATCACCCCAGTTAAAAAGTAAGTTTGCAGCTATTTTTACTGTACTGGTCAGCTAGCTCTTTTTAACTCTTGGGTCAAAGTTTTTGGACATTAAAACAAATAAATTCACTCTGTTTTTTCAAGCATAAATGATATGCAATAAGCCTCAGAGAACAGAGGTTACTCATTCTGGTTATGTTTTACTTTCTTGCAAACACATACTCATGCTCAATTGAACTGCCTCCAAGTGATTTTTAAGTATTAAAGGTGAACACAGCCCTCCTTTTTCAAGGATATTTTAGGCAACTGTTGTGAAACAAAATGCAAATCATTAAAAAAACTGATGTTAAATAAAAAAGCACTAGTCAAGAAATCACTCAAAGTTTAAGCTCACATAAAAACAAACTAAAATTAATGATGGGTAAGCACCTCATAACATTCAACAGGAAAAACATTCAGAACTCTTGACAACGGGTTCAAATTTCCTGACCTGCTGGACAACCCTCCCTTTCCACATCTTTCCTAGATTCCATCAGGTTCTGTTTTTCTCCCTACAATAAACTGTCATTTATCTAGAATGCAATAAACAAGAATGTTAAAACAAAGAGGGTGATGTTTTCCTATGCTTCCTTTTCAGTTAATTTACAGGTGTTTATTGAATACCTACTATGTTCCTAACACTGCTTTGGATACTGTAGTATATGTCACAAATGTTGTCTAGAACTGCATAACTTCCCTTTTGTGAAGAAAAAAATAACAAGTAAACAGGTAACTTCCAACACATCGAAAAAGTAATGTAGTCCATAAAGTAACTTCAAATACATCAAAAAGTAATTCTGATTCAATTCTAAACAGCCTTGTTCATCTCTAACCACAGGCCAATAACAGCCAATGCTCCGACGGTAAGTGGCAAAGACTATAAAATCTGGAAGCACCAAAGAGACTAAGTCTCTTCCACATACTTTTAGCTTCAAATGTACTCCTATTATTTGACTTTATGAAAAAAATGTGACTAACTCATATGTTCTATTAATAAAAATGGCCTACTATTCTACATTATAAATAAATAAGGGGTGAAGTCTTTTTGTACCCTACACAAAACCCAAAATGAGTTTTGAAGGGTCAACAAATAGCTGCTGAATGACTGAGATTACGTTCATAATTCGAGTCTCACAGAACAGTGAATTTCTAGTTTGCATGGAAATGTTTTAATAGATACAGGGAAGCTTGACTAAAAAGCACAATTTAATCTATGAAAAAGAGCCTAAGATTCTTCTACAGAAGTTATCCACGCACCTCTCTCAAGTTCCGATTTTCCCTTCCAAATTAACATGTGTCTGTTTTTAATTCTTTACTAGATCACCAATAATCATGTCACAAAGGAGAAATTCAATATAAGCAAGATTCTGATTTCAGAAAAACAAATGTATACATGAGGTCAGCAAAAATCTTTAATTCCCCAGGGTTTCCTATTTTAATGCCCCATCTTATAGTATCCTGGGAATTTTTGTGAAAAAAAGATATCTTCCACCGTAGGCATTGGCAACTAAAACCAAGGATGTAAAAGTCCATTCTCTTTGCAAGAGTACAAAGGAAATAAAGAAACTTTAAAAAATACAAAAGCAGTCATTTTCATAATTTATTTTCCATATTATGCAGCTAATACATAAGCTTGTAACTTCTATTCAACACAAACCCTTTTGATTGGCAATAATTACTTCAGCCTTAATTATTTCATGTTTTTATGTTTTGATAAATTACCTAGATTTTGGGACAAGTTAACTGTCTGAAAAAAAATAAACCTAGATTTCTACTTCTCGTGTTTGATCATGATAAATTCTAAATAAATATTTAAGCATTTAAAACACGAAACTATGAAATTATAAAAAGAAAATATATGTGCATGTTTGAATATTCTTTTTTTTTTTATTTTTTTTATTTTTATTTTTTTATGTTTGAATATTCTTGAAGTGGAGCAGGACTTCCTAAGTTTAACACCAAAACCAAAACCCAGTAAAGAAAATATTGATAGATTTAACTACATCAAATATTTAAATTTCTAGATTTATAATCCCAGCAATATGGTATGCCCCAAAGAATGCTTCTGAACAGGGCACCAAAACATTCAGAATAAAATATTTTTAAAACCTTTTAGAAGTGTAGCTTAAAAGGAAGAAAATAAGGGAATTCTTCAGAGGCAAAAATTACTTACTAGCTAGAACCCAAAAAGATAATCAAGCACTAAAGTACACAGTTTCCTGGGGCCACTTCTGATTTCTAGTAGTTTGAAAATTTCAATTTTAATGAGAAACAGGAAACAGGGTCAATTCAAAGCAGAAATTAAAATTAAGATACTTCCACAAAGCTGAAATCATGAAAGGAGTTATTCTCAGTGAAAAAGATAAACTGAAAAAACAAACAAAATAAAACCGTTACTCCTGCCCCACAGAAGAAGGGCTCTGGATTCTGGAAAAGAAGATGAAAATGTTTAAAAACTAAACCTTAAGTCAACTTTCATTTTGGTCTGGTAACAGACCTCACATTATCTATGTGGACTGGGAAAAAAATTAAATTAGGCCATCCCCCCCAAAAAAAATAATAAAAATAAATAAAAATAAATAAATAAATAAATTAGGCCAAAGTAGCTTTGATTTCATAGCACCTAATTGGTTTACAGAAGCAAATGAAAATTCTCTTTACAGAGAATTTCTATCTAAAAGTAGAAGATACTTTTAACCCAGGCCTCATAGGCTTCCCACAGAGTTTCAATAATTATGAGTTTACAAACAAAAATCCCAAAACACATAAGGAACCAAGTCACCATAAAAAAGAGTCAGCAGAAAAACCAAGCCATTCAATCAGACTAAGAAAATTGGAACGTTGGAATGATAATATATTGGATTTTTAAAAATGTGAGTTTAATGTGTTTTTAAAAGTACTGAAAGTTATGAAGAAATAAGAGACTATAAAAAATGGACAGGCTTTTAAAAAATGCAATGTTACTTCTAGCAATGAAAGCTATAATAATTAAGACTAGAAACTTAATTGTCAGATTAATCATCAAATTAGATAAAGCTGAAGAAAGAACAGTAAATCAGAACATAAATCTGAGTACTAATATGCAGCAAAGAGATCGACTGTAAATTTTTTTTTTTTTTTATCATAGTCACAGAGAGAGAGAGAGAGAGAGAGGCAGAGACACAGGCAGAGGAAGAAGCAGGCTCCATGCACCGGGAGCGCAACGTGGGACTCGATCCGGGTCTCCAGGATCGCGCCCTGGGCCAAAGGCAGGCACCAAACTGCTGTGCCACCCAGGGATCCCGAGATCGACTGTATAAAGGAGACATCAAGAAACTTGAAGGAAAGAAAAAGATAGAAATATGTTTAAAAGGACAGCCAAAGAAGATAATAAAGGCAATGAGAAGATGCCAGAGATTGCTAGAATTATGAGAAGACATAAATCCTCATATTCAAGAATTACACCAATGCAGTGTAAATAAATCCTTATCTAGACACATCACAAGGAACTGCCACATACCTGAATTAAAGAGGTCTTAGAAGAAGTTAGACATAAAAGAAAGATTATGTACAAGTGAACAACTAAAATGACAGCTAACATCTTGAGAGTAATCACGGAAGCCAGAAGATTATGAAAATAATACCTTCAACATGTTAGATAATAATAGCTCTCCACCTAGAATTATATACACAACAAAAGTATCTTTCAAGATGAGCATAATGACATTTTCAGACAAACAAAAATGGAGAAAGTTTATCACTGGCAGATACAAAAGGAACTTCTAAAGGAACTACTCTAAGACAAAGCCCTGAAGCAAGGTCTGAATACAAAAGGAAATACTGAGAGAAAGTATAGTAAACATGTTGGCAAATTAAATAGAAATTGGATACAATGATACTAATGTCTAATGTGTGGCATTTTAAAAATACAGAACAAAAATAAAAGCAAACAATAGTACAAAATATGGATATCAAAGTTAAAGTGTTCTCAAGTCCATATAATATTCAAGAGGATGAAGACAGTGATTATCTTTGAATATTTTTAAGATAAATATGCATGCTAAAAATTTTAAGATAACCACAAAATTAATAGAAATGGTACATATAATTAAAAACTAGAAGAAAAAGTAAAATGAACAAAATAGCATAATAACAAACCAGTCCCAAAGAAGGCAAAGGGGAGAAAAAAGAACATAGAAAAGATAAGACAAAAGGAAAATGACAGTTAAGATGGTAGAGATGAATTCAAAATCACAATAATCACTATAAATAAAAATGGCTGTTTTCTCCTTCAAAGAAGAAAATTGTTAGACTAGAATTAAAAAAAAGAGAGATATAGCTAATCAATAAGGGAAAAAAAAAACATAATAGGCAAATACTAACCAGAAGAAAACCAAAAACCTAGAGACATCATCATATATAATGAAAAGAGAAACAATTGGTTTTCATCCAGGAAAAAAAAAAAAAAAAAGAAATTGAATCAGCACCTTTATCAGTTACCTAGTGTTACAGAACTAACCACCTTAAACCCAGTGGCTTAAAGGAGTGATGGTTTATTATCACTGACAAGTCTCAGTTCTTTGGAATTCTATGGAAATCAACTGGGCTCAGCTTGCTTGGTTAGGATAGCTTTCTTTCTCTTGGGACTAGCAACAAACCTAGGCATGTTTTTCTCATAGCAATAGAAGAAGCAGAAACACACAAGGCCTCTTAAGGCCTAGGCTTGAAACTGAGGTCTCTTCTGCTCATTATATTGGCCAAAACAAGCCAGGTGACAGATCCCAACTCAAGCATTGGGGAAATAACTTCTAACTATGTGGGAGCAACTTGAAACCACATGCCAAAGAGGATATAGGGAGGGGTGAAAAACTGGGAACAATAAAACAACCTACCACACAACATGAAACTCTTCACAAAAACCAATATCAGATGTGTAAAGGAATATAAATATGAAAAACAAACAATTATCTTTCAGGAAAAAATAGATGAATATCTTTATATCCTCAGAGTAGAAAAAAAATTTAAACAAGATATAGCAAAGTACAAATAATGAAAGCAAAGCCTGATGAATTAAATTATGACACCAAAAAATATCATAAAAGGAAGTGGAAAAAATAAGTCACAAGCTGAAAGAGGGCATTTTTTCATAAATAAAGCTAACTTAAGATTAGTATCCAGAATATATAAAGAACACCTTAGAATAAAAGAAAAGAAAGGAAAAGATAAAGAAAAAAAGAGAGAACCAAAAACAGACAACTCAACGGAAAAATGGTCAAAAGACATAAAAAAGCTTTTCTCAGAAGAGCCATCCATGAAAGACCAATAAACATGAAAAAGATGCTCACTTCAGCAGAAATTGGAGAAATGAAAAAATTACAGTGGAAACTATTTTATAGCCACTGGTGATATTATTCCTAATAATGTGGAACAAGAGAAATTTAAACACTGCTGGTGTGAATACAAAATGGTATGAATCCTTTGGAAGACAATTTGGGTTTTCTTAAAGCAGAAAATATGCCTATCGTTCAACCCAACAATTCCAATACTAAGAATACACTTTTTTGCACATAAGTACCAGGAGATAGGTACAAAAGGTTTATGGTAGCATTTTTGTTTTATAACAAAAAACTGGAAATAACAGAATGAATCAATAAATGGTGATATGGCTACATGATGGAATACCTTACAAGCATCAAAAAGGATGACTCTGTATGGGTGATTTTCAATGGGTTACATATAGTCAAAAAAATAAATAAAGGGTATCACAAAAGAACTCATAAAGTATGACTCTAGCTATATCCATTCAAAAATACACAAAATTAAATAATATATTATTAGAAATTACTCATATGTGGCAAAACTATAAAGAAGTCAAAATTTAAGGAAATTGGTTGTCTCTGAAAGAAGGGGAAATGTAATTCTATAGGAGTTTTGGAAATGTACTGTCCTTACTGGGATGTGAGTACAGAGTTTATTATTATTGCTGTTCAAACACTATGGTATGGTATTTACATGTTCTCTTGTACAAATATTTAATTTTTAAGACAAAACTTAAAGGTTTAAATTGTATATCAAAAATATCACAAATATTAAAAGGTAAATGATAAAACTTTTTAAATCTTGTGTCATATCTAATAAAGTCATTGCATTTTTAAACCCTACAAATAGAAAAATAAGCTAAACACTGAGACAACCCATTTTAAGAGATCATAGTTGTACAAGTAAATATATTGAAGGTATTCAGCCTCACTAGTAATCAATGAATCAGAAATCAGAGCAACCATGTGACGTCATTTTCAACAGTGAGAATGCCAAAGACTAAGAAGAAAGGGATAGTATGGGATAAAAGATCACTCATATTCAACAGGATGGACTATATATTGTTGTAATATTTCTAGGAAACAATTTAGCAAAGATATCAAAAGCCTTAATGTGTACTTACTTTGTGACCCAGGAACGATGCTTCTAAAAATTCATCCTAAAAAAATAACCAGTCAAATGCACAACATCTATGTATAAATTCACTGGTTGGAAAACTCTTTATGACAATATGAATTTGGAAGCAATTTAAACGTCTAATAATTAGCAACTAGCTAATTATTATTATTGCTAAATAAATTACAGCAATCTACAATAATATATTAAACAACCACTAGATAATAGCATAAATACCTAATCGTGGACAGGAAAATGTGTCTATATTCATATTAGATGGGAAAAACCATTTGTGCTAGAAGTAGGCATAGTATGACCCCATTATATACACTTATATATGTTTGTGTATGAATGGAAAGATACTGAAGGATATAAAACACATCCAAACAAAAATACTAACACTTGTTACCTCTGAGTAACAGAGATAGGATTTGAGGTGATTTTAATTTATGACTCTTTGCCTATCATTTTCTTATTTTGTATAATAGTCACATATAATGAATAACTTCAAAAGAAAAAAATTTTAAATGTAATATTTAGAAAAATATTTTGGTGTGTAAACAGCACCAGAGATAATACCATCGCCACTTTTTAAAACTTCACCTTTTCCTTTATGGTGAATCCAACACTTTCCAAAGGGACACACTGAAGCTCAAGAAGTACTGTGGAATCCAATACAAGACTATCCAACTATGGAACATGGTGGAAGTCACAAGTGAAATCATTTTTAAATGCCATATTGGATGTGTCCACAAATTTAATATAAAGAAGAATAAAGAAGTCATAAAAATTAAAATCCAATATCAGGGGGAAAATGAAAAAAATATCTACAGAAATTTAACAAAGGAAAAGTTATTTAGAGTTCAATAATGGTATGCATACATTAAATATAAGAACTCTACATCTAAAATGAAGAATTTTCTAAGTTATAAATTGTTTATTCTTTGTGCTTCCATTATAGACATTTATCCCCTGACATTATACAATTAATAATGTAATGAGATGAAAAATGAAAGGAACCTAAGGGACCATGGGGATTCATAATAGGACTTAGGGACTTTTACCTCTAGTTCATTGTTTGGAATTTGGCCTACATCAACAAATAACTAAAAATTACAACCCATACTTCATACTTGCCTAGAAAAAATATATTCAATCCAAAAAGCTACTTACTGAGGTGGCATTTCTACTAGGACCCTACAAAAGCTTTAGAAATTAAAGATAAATCCTGATTTTTACCCATTCTCTAAATAACCGTGTATGTATGAAAGAGGAAATGAGGGAGTAAAAAATTCAGGGCAACAGGTAGTTTAAATTCCACCTAAAATCATTCAGTTCTAACTTTCATGCAAGTGTTGGTAGCTTTTTGCTAAACAAAGGAAACCATGCTATAATTAGAAGACAAACTTGATCAGTCCAAAAATATCTTAAATTTCATTTAGAATTTGCTTCCCCAGCATCAAAATTCCAAGATGTCTGTTATATTTAAAACATGATTTAAATTTCCCAATGATTACCTCCCAAAAAGTACCCCTAACTCATATATTTTCTATTTTCATAGCAAAACATCTTCCCAATAAAGAGTTCTCTATCAGATAATGAACAATTAGCCACAACTTACTAGGAAGTGTTCTTTACAGTTCTTTGCAGTGAAGACCCAATTAGTTGTGTCTGTTTAACTCACGCTGGCTTTCATTCAGAGGGTAAATTTATGTGGTGAGACCTGCTCTTTCCTAGAGATATGACTCGGTGATTGAATAATGCTAAGTATACATGGCTAAGATCCCAAAATCTGACAAATTGGATTATTGCTTGTAGAAATTTAAATTCCAGTTGAGAGCATCTCACAGTTCCCAAGAGCCATCACATACTGTAATCATAAATGTTATTTATTCATGACTAAATAAGACAAAATTAGTAGGTAGGGGGTTAGAAGGGCAGGAGTGGGAGGTTATTGAAAGGATAAATCTGTCAGCTATTCAGGTTACATGTAACATTCAGAAGCAGCTCTTTCGGCTATAAAATGATTTGGTAAATTTCTAACAGATTTCATTTCTTTTCTTTCTTTCTTTCTTTCTTTCTTTCTTTCTTTCTTTCTTTCTTTCTTTCTTTCTTTCTTTTTCTTTTGCTTTCTTTCTTTCTTTTGTAATTTACCAAATACAGAGACCCTAAAAATGTTACTAAAACGAAGAAATCTCAGTTGTTTGCTTTTTCTAAAAACCAGATTTTAGATTTGAAACATAAAAATACACTATGCTTGGAGTACCAGGTGCTCTTTAAAAGTAAAATATTGCCGGACTGGGAGGAAAGTAAGGGAAGCCTTAATAGTCCGGGAAAAACCTGTAATAAACAATGAAACCCTTTCCAGGCTTCTAGAAAGAATTCTGAAGACCAGGGATCAGCCTGAAAACACAATCACCACAGGAGGATTCAATTAAACATACATTTGGTTCTATGGGATAACATGACCCCATTTTGGTAATATAAATGCTTTGACAGCTGGGTACAAAAATGGGATGACCCATTCAAGTACTTCAGGTACTCATGGATGACTTTGGCATAGATGACTCTGGCTATGTCTACCACAAGCCCCATTCACATTGAAGTTTTTTAAGATTTATTTGAGAGAGAGTGTATGTGTGTGCACTTGTGCATGTGGGAGTGGGGGTAAGGGCAGGGGGAGCTAATCCCAAACAGACTCCCCACTGAGTGCAGAGCTTGATAGGGGACTCAATCCCATGACCCTGAGATCATGACCTAAGACAGACCAAGTCAGTCACTTAACTGACTAAGCTACCTAGGCACCCCCGACACCTAAGTATTTTAGTGACAAAATAGATCTTAGGCTGTTGTGCAACAACTGGCATCTGCATCATATACAAACTATTCAGGATATTTTTATTGAATGTTTAATTGAATGTCTCTTTTTACCATAGCCATAGGCAATTTAGGCCCATCTCCTTCATTTTATTTTGTCAGAAGACAATAGCTTTACCTCTCCTTTCTTAAAAAGTCATTTTCCTGATAGCCATTCAAATGTTCCAACAAGATTCTGATTATGGACAACCAGTGGTTTTTGAGTTGTCTAATGCTCTCCCGGGGTGGAAAAATTTTTTTTAAGATTTTATTTATTCATTGATGAGAGACACAGAGAGAAGGCAGAGACATGGGCAGAGGGAGAAGTAGGCTCCCTGCAGGGAGCCTGATTTGGGACTCGATCCTGAAACTCCGGGATCATGCCCTGAGCCAAAGTCAGACACTCAATCACTGAGCCACCCAGGCATCCCTGGGGTGGAAAATTAATAAAATCCCTCAGGTAGAACAACCATCTAAAATATACCAAAGCAATAAGCCATCATTTATGGCTAACATGTCAAAATTTACTCTTGACAAGACACATGCTTGGGTCCCTTTTCCTGTGTGGTCATGGATTTGCCCTGAGCCAGCCATGGCTCCTAATAGTACCTTTATGACCAGGACATTTGTCTTTAGATATATTTTTCTGTGAAGAGTTAACTTTGTTCAGGTATGAAACAGAAAAACCTCACCACTTGAACCACTTGAATGTATTGAACATTTGAACAATATACAGCTAAGTTATACACTTTCTTAATGGACACACCCAGATGAGCCTCAGCTCTGTAGGCCTCAGTCTCCTCATCTTTGTGCAATGCAAACAGAAACAGACCCTACCTCCCAGTCTGCTGTGTAGATTAATTTGAGCCTAGTTCACAGTGACCCCTAAAATTGTGGACTCTTACTAGATAGCAAAGCCACACAAAAATAACATAAAATGACTTCTTTGTAGAAATGTTTTGCTTTGTTAGTTTCCAAGAATATTCTCTACTCATTGACATTTGCTTAAAATTTAAGTATGCATGCTTCTCCCTTCAGTAGCCTATTCTCCCAATTTCTTGATAATGTTCAAAGTAGAAGCTTTAAATACCAACACTGAGATTCTTTTTCTAGAGATTATCTATTATAGATAAATCAAAGAAGACCCAGGTTTTTCTTGGTTTGAAACTTATATAATTTGAGGGCCCTCTTTAAGAAAAAGAATCTGAAATTATAAACACAAAATTAGGTGTAAGATCTTAGGAATTAGAAATCCAGAATTAGGTAGGAGGCTGTGTAAGTGAGGGGGCTCTGAAGTCTCATTAACTTCATGGTAAATCGACCCTTGATAAGAGTTTCAACAACAGAAGTATCATCCAGAAGCTTAATTCTTAATGCTATAGCCTGAAAAGTAGTTTTTATTGAAAGGTAGGCAGCATGATTCTTAACAGTACAGGTAGACTGCTTTCTATAATATTATGAACAAGGAAGTCTTATAAATCAAATAATTTTACATGTATAAAAGAGCCAAAGAAATTCTACAACCAATGTCAAGAATTCTTATATAATGCCAAGAATGTCTATTATATAAAGTGAATAATTTATTTTCAAAAGTTAAATTCTTGTGAACTGTTTTATTTGTAGCCATAACTACTCAAAAATTATTTGAGATTAGGGGTGCCTGGGTGGCAAAGTCATTAAGCATCCTACACTTGATCTCAGATCAGTTCTTGGTCTCAAGGTCATGAGTTCATGCCTCCTGTTGGACTCCATGCTGGGTATGGAGACTAATTCAAAAAAAATTTTTGAGATTATATAAGATTTAGATGTACAACATAACGGCGTGATATTTGTATATATTGCTAAAGGGTAAGCATAATAAGTCTAGTCTACATCCATCACCATTTTATAGTTACGAAATTTTTTTCTTGTAATGAGAACTTTTAAGTGACTATCTGAGCCACTTTAAAATATGCAATGCAGTATTATTGCTACAATCACCTTGCTATACATTAAATCCCCATATCTTATTTATTTTATAACTGAAACTTTGAACCTTTGATAACCTTCACTCATTTCACCTACTACCCACCCCTGCCTCTGACAACCACTAATCTGTTCTCTGTATCTATGAGCTCAAGTTTTCAAAAATTAGATTCCACACACAATATAATCTATTTTAAATTCTCTCAGTCACTATGAGACAAAACTTTGTAGAAACTTCTCAGATTTCATATGCACCATAATTCTTCAGTAGAAACATTAACCTTGTTCATTAAAACTTCTTTTTTGAGGAAACATTTTTATCATCTAACATTATTTTCTTCATAGTACTCTTGGAAAATAAAATTAGCATACATCAAGAAAGATATATGATAGTAATCCTATCCTCTCTTATTGTAACCAACCTAAAATTCCATACTAATTCTATACATTTAATGGCATACAAACTTTAACTGTTTCATAAATTGAATTAACTTCTTGATAGCAACCACTGTCTCTACACCATCATTTTTTAGCCATTCTTCAACCTGCTGCATTCTGATTTCCACTCCCATCCATTCCTGTTAACTGCTCTCTTCAAGGTTAAATATAAATTCTATTTCTAAATCCAGTCAACACTTATCAGTTCAAGACAAATATACTTGAAACCCATTTACATAGTACCAAATAGTCCCAATTGCCTAGTCTGGAAAAAAAAAAAAAGTTCTCATAATCTAACCCCAGTTTATCTCTCCAGCTTCAACTTCCCACTTTGCTCTCTCTACCCCAGTCAGATAATCTGTTTACTACTTCCCTGGAGGCTTCCTGAGCCTTTGTGAAGGGCTATTTTCCTCCCTTGCCTTGGTTAACTCAATTTATTCTCCAGGACTCCCCTGAGATGTCTCTCCTTCCAAAGCAAGCCTTCCATGGCCTCCCAAGATGGGATGAGTTGCCTCTTCCTTGACCTCTCCATGCTGCCCCATCACATTGTGTTATAATTGCCTATTTAGGTGTTTGACACTCCTCTAGACTATAATATCCTTAGAGGTGTTGTGGTAAACCCAGTGTTTAGGACATAGTATTGGGAACTTAGTACATGGTTTGTTAATCAGTTTCAAATACATAACTAGGAGCTTTCTCACATAAACATTATTTTCACAGATTGGAAGCCAGTCAAACTTAATGTATTAATACTCACAAATAATGGAAATACACATTCACTTTAATTTGGAGAGGAGTTTTGAGTTTGGGTATGTCTTGAACATTCTATGTGCTTTAAAATCTCACTGTTGTCCAGACAAAGTAGGAAATCAAAAGAAAAAGACATAAACTTTTACAAATTTGCATTTTAAGAAATCTACTTGGAAAGACTAAAACATACTCAGATTAACTCTACAGTATTTCTAAGGTCTATTAAACAAACAATCTCTTAAGCTTTTTTGATATAAAAAAAAAGGTAGTAGCAAAACAGAGTTGCAAAAGGAAGATGATAAACATTTGTGGAAGCCAGTTACTCTTTTTCTTTTTTTTTTTTTTTTTTGAAGCCAGTTACTCTTTAGCAGAAGGTGGAAGGAAGGAAGACATATTCTTGATAATATCCTTATGGTGTTCTGTGAGATTTTTCAACTAAACCACAGATTCCAAGAAAAAACTAACTATTCATTCAATAATTCATCCAACACATTTTTTTTGAGAATCTATTTCATGGCAAGCATTGACACAGAAGTGGACAGACAGAAACAGCCCTTGCCCCTGTAGAGCTTAGATTCAGTTGTAATATATGTTTGATAGTAGCTTATTACTGAAAAAAATCTGAATCTCTTAACTCTTGCCTCAAAACTATGCATTTATAATTTTATTCTGTTATAAACTATTTCTCAGACCTGGATAAGTACCTTATAAATGTATATTGTGTGTCTCAAAAATATCTTTGACTCCTCTAGAAAGGATTAAGCATTATCTTTCTTTCCTTCCAAATTAGGATGGGCCATAGACTGAGCTTTCTTCTTTGTAACCCTGACACTTAACCCAGGGCCTGGAACATAGCAGGCATTCAAAAAGTCCTTAAGAATGAATCAAAGGATGAATATTATACAGGATAAGAATCAAGAAACCAGAATTCCAGATCCATCTCTGCTATTAAATGTGTTTGTGTGTCTTTTGTTAGGTAAATTTTTTAACCTATAGAATAGAATAAGATTAAACTTGTAGCTCTGAAGTACAGTCATATAAGAACAAAACTGGCGTAGGAAGTCAAAGAATTAAAGATCTAGTGCCTATTTAATGTTGCAAGATTTTGATAAATAGGAGAATATGGAAATAAGAAGGGTCCAAAAAATGATCCACAGGCTGAAATCTAGACCCTGAAATGTTTTATTTTATTTAAATTAATTATTAACTTGCTCAACTCCAGTTTCAAAGCTATTATAGAGAAATAAGAATGAAAAAATAAAAAATAAAAAAAAGAAGAATGAAAGGGACAAGAGTACCCTTATTGTCTGTGACCCAGTTGTTACCTATTTTATGTCAATGCAATGATGTTGGTTTAAGAAATCTGGCTTTCCTCAGCAGTCAGGAGAAAAATAAAGGAGGGAGCTAAAAGATTCTAGGGAAGAAAGACACATAGCAGATGCTACAGGGAAGAGAAAAAAAGTAATAGTAATTAGGCATACCAGTAAGAGCCAATATGTAGCAAGAATAGCAAAACTTTTCAAGGAAAATCCAAAAAGAAATCTAGAATTAAGAAGTTTCAAAAGTTCTTCAGTCTGTGCTGGATGTTCAAAATCCTTTTCATCTTCATTATCTTCTATCGATCTACAGATCACCCTTGCAGATCAAAGTATAATTTGATGTAGAGATACATATGCCATGTTCTTCTTTGAAACATATGAGTTTGTCTGGTGAACTGGGAGGGTGGGCCTCCTAGAAGATGATTTGCACTGGGAGACTGAGAAGCCTTCTGGAGACTTGATTCAACAACAAAGACACAGTTGCTGAGGAGGAAGAAAAGAGGGTAGCAGCCTGTTTTTAGTATCATATCATCACCCAGATTTTTCCTATTGGCCAAAGCCTCACACACTGACTCCTAAGAAAAGGTACTGATGAGAGAATAGACCTAAGATACTGTTTCTGTTATTGATTATGTAAATATTGATGTCCAGTGCAATGCAACTTTGGTGCCCATGTGATAAAATGTAGCTCAAAAGGAAGAAAGAGACATTTCCTTTACTTCCGCATGGGTGCAGGGCAGTGTCAGAGCATTGAAAGCTCCAGAAAACAGTTCACTTTGGAGACCTTGAAAGTTCCAACCCAACCATGGGAGCTTCAAAGCCCAATAGAATGCCTTAGGCTGCAGCATTCCCAGGAGAGTTATGCCATTTTTGCAGGCTCAGCAGCTCTCAGCTAATAGCAGAAATGAGAAGGACACATCTATGAGCCTATGTGGGACCACCACCCTCAGACCTGAACTTCCAGGAGGAAAGACTTTGAGACTGAAGGTCCTGCAGTAAAAAAAAAAAAGACATAAAGGCCAGAAAACAAATTATTATTCTCAATATAGGCCTGCTGTGGTTTGCAGTAACTTCAGTAACAAAGAACCTAAGATCAGCCCTGTCCAGGAAAGAGGCCTAAACTAAACCTGCTCACTGAGACCATGGAAAGTCTCTGGGCCTCCTTTTCTTCATTTTTCTTTAATAAACACACATGGAGCACCAACTAAAGCCACTCTGCTGAGTGCTGAGAATATAAAAATTAACATGGCCTGACCTCTCAAGGAGCTTTGGATCCCAGAGGGGAAACAGACACACAGATGTATATGCCCATGGCAATCATAGACTGCACGTCAGTGTAATGAAAAGGGAAATACACATGGTGCTGCTAGAGTGTAGACAAGTATTTACCAATCTGTTCTTGTCATAAAGTAGAAGGGATAATTTTCCTGTGAAAGACAGATTTTGAACCTATGCAAGTGGAGTGTGATTATTATCCAGGAAATTACGATAGTCCAGGTCAGTAATGACTAGAACCTAGGTCTAGAGATTGCTCATAAAGAAGATAAAAGATAAGCTTTATAAAGCATTCAATAGTTGAGGAAATGTCTAAAACAAAATGTTGATAAAGAAAAAATAATATACAACCCTTGGTACCATATGTATAATGTATATGCTTCAAAATAACACCATTGTCTATATTTCCATATATACTTAGAATGAATATGGGAGGAGAGAAAAATCAAGGAAGACTGAGTAAATATATATATATAAACAAATCTGGAAGGAAATACAACAAAATGTTAACTGGTTCTCTTTTATATGACAGTTAAGTCATTTTATTATGGATGACTTTAATGTACATCTTCATATTTTCGTATATTTTGTAAAATGTCTACATTGAGCATATATTACATTTAAAAACAGAAAAAACAAATACTATTATTTAAAAGAGTCATTAGAAAGAAGGAAACTACAGAATGTTCAAAACATAATAAATTCATGTTGAAATGTTAGCAAATCACTGAAAAAGAAGCTTCTAATCATTTTTAAACTCATTGTTATCTCCTTTAATATAATTCTGCAAAAGAAAAATACATTTTTTTTCTAAAATGATTCTAAAATGAAACTGGTTAACACATTTTTCTTTTCTCTTCAGAGAGACAGTGTAAGCAGTGGGGAGGTGGGGAGAGTCAGAGGGAGAGGGTGAGAGACAAAGAATTTCAAGTAGGCTCCATGTCCAGTGCAGAGCCTGATGCAGGGCTCGATCTCACAACCTGAGATCATGACCTGAGCCAAAATCAGAAGTTGGTGCCTAACCAAATGAGCCACCCAGGTGCCCCCCCAACACACACACATTATTTTTAAATTGTTAAGTATTAGTTAGCTCCAACTCAGAATTTCTGAAAATATTTAAATGAAGACTAAGTGGGGCACCTGGATAACTCAGTTGGTTGGGCATCTGCCTTTGGCTTAGATTGAGTCTCCCCACCCCCACCCCCGCCACCCCATCTTGCTCTCTGCTTAGCAAGGAGTTTACTTCTCCCTCTCTCTCTCTCTGCCCTTCCCTCTGTTCATGCTCTCACTCTTTCTCTCAAAATAAATAGAATATTTTTAAAATAAATAAAAAAATAAAAGAAGACTAAGGAATCGAAACTCAACTAGTGTTTATAGCACAATCTTCACTGATTAGAGAAGAGAAAATAATCCCTTAATATAGCACAAACTTATAATCAAACTAAGTCTTTACAATACAAAGAGGGAGAAAAATAACCAGGTATTTGTAGAATTTTCCAAGTATTTAAAACCAACTATCTGGAAGTTCAAGACTAAGAGTAAGTTATATTTATGTATCTGAATGGGATCAAATGAACCATGACCATTTTACGTCACACAGGGTACTTAACATCATCTCTCCAAGCTAAATGTTCAATAAAAAGATGAAGATAAGGACAAATATGATGCAATGAAGTGTCTTTACTGTTCATTCCACAAACATCTATTGAAAATCTACCAAGTCCCAGGCTATCCTTATTTCTTCAGCAATACAAAGATAAAGACTATCACTTTCAATTGCCAGACAAATGGGGCCTGGGCACTATGGTGGGATGAGGACAGTGTCCCAGGAGTTTGCAGTAGGGGCAGAAATGTGGGTCACTTGCCCTAGAAGCATAGTGTTAAACATAAATAATATAGAAGGTAGTCTCCAAGAAAGACACCAAAATCAAAGTCAAGTTGAAGTGAATGGTCAGTCCAGAGAGGTTACTAGAGAGAAGGACTCCTAGTAGGAGACAATGGGACAGAAATCAAAACAGACAAGAGTTCATAGGATAGAGACAGCTGGAGAAATTTACTGAGGCCAAATGTATTCTGCATAAAGCTTCATAGAGCATATATGTGCAATGTGGGCTGGGAAGGAGGTGGACAAACACAATCCCTGCCTTCAAGATCACAGCCTGGCTGAAAAGAGAGAAAATACTCATTTCATTCTGAACATGTATGTGTCAGCTCCACCCAACAGTTCACCAGGCCTAGAAACATACCTCAGTCAAATGCTCAATTTGTGTTGTATGGATAGATGATGATAATGAAGATTACGTCAAATAGACAAATAAGGCTGAAAATAAAGAGATAAGGCAGGGAGGTGGAACACTCCCAAGACAAGGAATCAAGACACCTGGTTCTAGTCTTTGGCTCTGCCACGAACTAGGGTTAACTTGAACAAGTCATCTAAGCTCCAAGTTTCACAAAAGAGTTGGAACAGATGGTTGCAAAGATCCCCTTTTCCTTCCATTTCCTTTTCACCGTGATATTGAATACATCGATCTTAAATCAGATTGGAAAGTCCTTTCTGATCCTGCCATTCTTCCAACTGAGTTGAACAAATTCATGTTTTATAAGTTTTGGTCCTTTTAAAAACCATCTACATTTGAAGCATCTGTTTGAACAGAGTTAAAAAAAATACTTAAATCTAAGTAATATTCCTGTGATATCTCCCTTGTGGATATGTAAACTTTCAACCTCTTACCTTGAATAGAGTTTCCACATTTGCCCTATTTAATCAACAATAAAAGTCAGATATGTCATTCCCTATATTTTTTTGTGTGAGCAGCATACTATAAATTCCAAGTAGAAAGGGTTTGGCATTTTTTTGCCTTTTCACATTCTACACTGAGAAAGAAGTTAAAGATAGTTAAGCAAAATAATTTATGCCTTAAAATTCCTCAAAAAGCAGAGAGAAAACAATGTCCATTCCTTTTTAGGCTTTGGTCTCAGCAATTCCATTTGTATAGGATATGACATATTAATGGGAAAAAATAAAATATGTATTTCTAACATTATTACACATTTTTAAAATTTTAGATTTCAATGAGAACCTTTCAATGTTGTTTGAACCACTGCATCCTAAAAAGTTAATTTAAATATTTTCAAAGAGATGTCAAAACCCACTTTGTTATCTGTGATCCGTATCAAGATAGAAGATTAAGTATTCACAAAAGGACAGATAAGGAGGATTTTCTATTTTAATAAAAATCTAGAGTGAGGAAAAAATAATTCACAAAGGTAAAATAAAGTTGGAAAGTAGAACATAGAAATTCTAAAAGTCAACAAAATATTATGTAAAGATTCCAAACTGGCAAAAGTGGGAGAGTAATGATCCTGTTCTTTAAATTACATATTGAAATCAAATTACTAATTTACAGGGGGTATTTCTTTTCTAATTTTATGCTCCATAATGCAATCATCTTGAAACCCCATCAGTCTTGATTAGCCAAATGAAGTTTCCGGAAAAGCTAAGTTTGAAAGGAGAGGGAGGAACTTGTAGCTGAAAACAAAATAAAGCTTCACATCTGTGTCAGCATCTGAAGTTGCTCTGTAAGATCTGATAACTTGTTAGAAAGCAATCTTTTTTGCAAAGCAGTGGATTTACATCATATATTTTATTTCTCCAAGGAAATTTTAATTACTGGTTCCAATCATTTCTGATTGATTTGCTTTTTATTCATCCAAGGTATTCTCTGCTCTATGATGAAATCAAGCCTTCAATAAAATTCCAAAAATTTCAGAACAATTTACAAGCTCCAGATGACTGAAAGTGTTCTCATGTCGGTTTGGCATTCAGGAAGAGCATTTCACCAAATACATTCTGAAGAAGAATACATCTGGCACTCACTAAAATAAAGAACTCACCAATGACATACTTGAGGCAAATTAATGTCACATAAACTCAAATTTGCCAATATTTTCTGGGGCCAGAGCTGCAATCCAACTTCCATGTATTTCAATGAGTTCTCTTCTAAAGCACAAGCCATCAGTCACATGGCTTAATGTTTGGGGGATATTATAGCAATCAATTTAATAAATACACATTATTTTCTGTGTACAAGTTTATAGCAGTTTGTGTATGTGTGTGTCGAATGGGTGTATTAGAATAGACTTAGTATTTGCTGAAAGACCACTTACATTAGTCTTTTATCTTGGCCTGGTGTGGACTCCAAAAGACAAGTTAGAATCAAGGAATTTTAGCACTAAAAAAGTGTATTAGAAGCTATCTCTTCCAAGAACTTGTTTCAATAATGGGAAGTATATCAGAAATCCATATGTGTCTTAAAAAAAAAAAAAAGAAATCCATATGTGTATTCACCATGAGAATATTTTCACAAATAAGAACAGTAAACCTAGCTATTCAAAAATATTGAATTTTTAAATAAACATCAATTTGAAAGCAGCTCAAGAAAATAAATAACTCAATCAACATTATTCTTGAAAGGGTATGTTACACGGCTATCATTAGGCAGAGATCAATTTTTATCATGTCACTAAGAATACTAGTATTTAACAAATGAACTCTTTCTACAAAAGGCAAAGGCTTATACAGCCAATTCTGGCCTCAGTATTGGATTCTCTTTCAATAGCTTCATAAAGAAGTATACTTTTGCAAACCACTGGACCCAAATATTGTCTGGTTTGGCTACATGGCCAGAAGTTGTAGGCTAATTCTAAAATTCATGTCTCAGTCTCAAGAATGTCAGGGATACTCACCGTGGGTTCTTGCTAGGCACAGTTTGCCTGTACTTTAGTCAGCCACTGTTAGAACTGAACCACACTGACAGGACGTGTTTGATTCAGACATAGATTAAAGCATATTGGGACTTAGAGCACAACGCATGGTCATCAACATCTGTGAATCTCTTCTGAAATTGTAACTTTCCCCCCACCAAACAGATCTTCAAATCTTGAAAATCTCAGATTCCCTTGAGCTCATAGCAATTTAACAAAGTGAATTTATTGCAATCTCTAATTGCGGTCTGCGCAATCTATGACTCTAGGTTGGGTCTCTGTAGTCACATTACATTGAAGAAATAATCCATACTTATGCTCTGTCCCTGCAGTCCTAAATTCAGTTGATGGTAGGGAGGAAGTGACATAAAAGAGCATTTATGGCATGGGCTTTGGCACCAAACAGTCTGCTTTTGAACCTCTACTCTACTCTTCACTAGCTATATGACTAGGGCAAGTTACTAAACTGCTCTGTGCCTTAATTTCCTTTTTAATAAAATATGCATAATAATAGTGCTGCTGAGTTAACACATATAAACTGCTTACTATAGTTCCTGATACAGCATAAATAATACATAACTGTTAGCTATTGCTGTTTATTATCAGTAAAGAAATATAATTTTTAGCCATTCAAAATTCAGAATATTAGGTATCTCAGAGTCACTTATTCCCAAAATATTGTCACCTCAGGACATTGCTCAGTATGAGGCCACACATTTCCACGACTCAGTCATAAAACTGGAGTAGACTAAGTGTCCAGACCCTGCTTCTTCTAAATATCCCATAAACTACAAACGGTTATAAACAAAAATATGAAGATAATTTTCAACCTTAGTAACTTCTTTTATCTTATTGTACAGTGAATCTGATCTACTAAGCTCACGGCACAGACCCCTGAGTGATAGGTCCCTGGGATTAATAATAACAACAGCAGCAGTAACTATGTGCAAGGAACTATACTAAGGGCTTTACGTGCAATTTCTTATTTAATACTCATAAAAATTCTGCAAGATAGGAATCACCATTATCCCCATTTTCTATAAGAGAAAACTGAAGCCCAGAGAGTTTAAGTAACTTTCCCAGGATCATACAACCAGGGAGTAGCAATCAGGACTTGAACCCAGACTCTCCAGAATTCTATTCTTATGCCCACTGACCCTTCAGTAAGGGTTGTCTTAGGGTGTATTTATCAATTCTGACCCAGTAACTGTGGATATAGGAGATTTGATGTTATGACTAGCAGAGCCTGGCTCACATGCTTACCCATAGAGTCAGAGGAAAAATAAGCTCCATGCAAATCAACTGGATTGGAAATACTCTAGACCAAATCACAGTGTCTGGATTCAGGGATGGAAAGAATCAGCCAGCAGGATGCCTGGGTGGCTCAGCAGTTGGGTATCTGCCGTTGGCTCAGGGTGTGATCCTCGAGTTCCACATTAGGCTTCCTGCATGGAGTCTGCTTCTCCCTCTACCTATGTCTCTGCCTCTCTCCCTCTCTGTGTCTCTCATAAATAAATAAATAATCTTGAAGAAAGAAAAAAGAAGAAGAAAGAAAGAAAGAAAGAAAGAAAGAAAGAAAGAAAGAAAGAAAGAAAGAAAGAAAGAAAGAATCAGCCAGCAAAAGATATAATGAAATAAGGACTCAGGGAGTAGGCCTCAGCTCTCCCCCTGCCTTATAGCTCAGATGCTGGTCTACAGCCTTGACATCCCATGTAGAATGGGCTCCTTCCAGTCAAAGAAACATGGAATGATGGGCCTGTGTTCTTTGTATCCTCATTCTTATCAGCACATGGAAACAACTTAAGAAGACAATAATTGTGCCGCATTAGTAGGCCTGATAACCCGGTTTTGGGCTTTGACATTCTTGTTGTACTGGCACTGGGCCATTCCCCCTTATTTTTAGGGCCTATGAGTTTTCTCTTTTTGTATACTTACTTAGTGGCATTCTGTGGGCAGACCTGGTCATGGCCTATCACTGTAAGGGTTGGTTTCCCAAGGAAAGTCAGGATATTATTACCAGCAAAAGAGGGAATAGATGAGGAACCAGCAAAAACAAGGTAAAAAAAAATCAGGTAAATATAATAACTACAGTTATAAATGTTGTTACCCTGGTCAACATTTGTGCAGTTCTGTTTCAAAGAAGTTGAGTAACTGCCATGGTTATGTAGCTAGAGCATAGCAAAGTCCAGGCAAGAACTCCTGGCTACCTGTCCTATTTTTTTTCCCCACTACACAAACCTTTGAATTTGTGTAGAACTGAGGACTTTCCCAAAACACAGAACTGTCAGTGCAAAAACTGGAAAAGTCCTGGACAAATTGGGGTGAATTGATCTATTAAGCCCTATGTAACTGTTTCATCTTTGCTGCCTTTTTTGTTGAGTTCATTTTGGTTTTTGTTTAATGTTGTTTTTCTTTGTTTTTTACAGATTTCACTGTCTTCAATTGCCCACACATCAGTGAATATTCTTAATCAGGTTTTAACCACAGGATTTGTTGACTCCATGACTCAATTAATTAAAGAGTCTGTGGGTCCCTGAAACTTCTAATTATTCTCAGGGAATTTTTAAAAAGGGAAATATTAAAGAACATGTAATATAAATTCTTCTTTGCAATACATATGGTGTAATAGTCGGCAAACTAGGAAGCAGAGGGCCTCCTTATGAAAATTAGTCACTGGTTACTTTTCAGATCATATGAAGAGAGGCCAGAGTTGCCTTCTTGAATTAAAGGGAGCGTTCAAGTCTTAAATCTTTAAAAATCGCACACACATACAAAAATGCCAGGGGATGGTGGGGAGGAACTCACAAGCTGATCCAAGCAGAAGTGGCTGGAACACTCAGCTTGCCCAAGGACAGAAAGGCTGGGAATCTCTCCCAACAGCCTCTCCCAAAAAACACTCAGAGCCTTCTACTCTGGAGTGCAGGACACAAGCATAGCACATCACAAGGGCCAGAACTTCCAGAGTAGGAGGCTTCCTCATGCTAGCAGTGAGTACATTTTCTTCTGCAAGTAACTGAACACCTGACTTGGACCATTAGAAAATATATTACCTCACAAGACTGGAGTGTAGAGGTAGAACAGAGTCCACATTGCCTGATTTGGAAGTGCAACAATCAGGGCCACATTATGACTTTCATGATCCCTAGGCACTTTTGCCTTCATGGACCTCTTCCTCCACTTAAAAAAAAAAAAAAAAAAGTATTTCATAGACTGCAATGGTATGGTATTAAGACATTTAATTCAGGCTGGATGAAATTTTTTTCCTCTGACTTTATAAGAAAATAAAACTTTGTGGAGAACATCTAAAAGTATCATGGTTCCTAGGACCAGTCAGTCCCATGAAAAATCTATCAAGGACGTAGGTTCCATCCATGTGTGGGCCATTCACAGATTGTACCACCTTCCAGATCAGGCTGTCTTACCTCCAGGTGGTAATATGGTTGCCAGTGGTGACTGAAGCAAAGGGCTCCATTGTTGCCCTCTACTGCAAGCTTAAAAAACCTTTCCCCTAAATCTGGAAATGAAGTACTTCCTTTGAGTTCTGATTAATTTGAAGTGGGACAATAACCTACCCCTGAATCAGTAGCCCAAGAATGCCATTAACTAATTTCACTATTTTTCAACTAGTAAAGAAATACCCTATCGTCAGAAATAGGAAGGATGGGGTGCCTGAGTGGCTCATTTGAGTGTCTGACTCTTGACTTCAGCTCAGGTCATGATCTCAGGGTCATGAGATTGAGCCCCATGTCAGGCTCCTCGCTGGGCATAGAGCCTGCTTAAGATTCTCTCCCTGCCTCTCCCCTTACCCCCTACCCTTCTTCTCTCTCTAAAAAAAAAAAAAAAAAAAAAAAAAAAAAAAAAAAAAAAAAAAAAAAAAAATTAATTTAATGAGATATTCACAAAAGAAGATATATTGATGGACAATAAAGAAATTAAAAAATGCTCAATATAATTAAAAATGAGATCAGTGTAAAATAAAACCACTAATGAGATGTTACTTATTTACCCACCATAACAGCTAACTCTAGAAATGACTGACAATACCAGGTATTGGCAAGGATGTGGAGCAAATGGAATCTCACATGTTGCTGGTAGGAATGTAAAATGGTACAATCACTTTGGGAAACACTTTGGCACTTTCTTTTAAAGTTAAACATATCCTTACCACATAGCCCAGTAGTTCCTCTCCTAAGTATTTACCTAAAAGAAAGGAAACCATGTATCCACACAAAAATTTCTACATGAATGTCCATGACAGCTTTATTCATAAACAGTCCAAATATTTATCAACAAGTGAACAGGTAAAAAAAAAAAAGTCAGGGTATATTCATATATTGAAATAACATCAGCAATAAAAAGGAGTGGATTTCTGACGTAAGGATACATCTCAAAAGCATGCTAAGTGAGGGAAGCCAGATATGAAAGAGTACATACTCTAGGATCCATCTATATGAATTTCTGCTGAGAAAAAAAAAAAACTGCAGGGAGACCAATTAGGAGGTTACTGTAATAATCCATGTGGAAGATGCTGGTTGCTCAGACCAGGGTGTTAACAAAAGAAGAGATGGAGAGTGGATATATTTTGAAGATGGAGCCAAGAGAATTTTCTGAAGAACTGAATGCAAAGTGTATGAAAAAAAAGAGAAATCAAGGGTGACTCACGATCTTGGAGCTGAGAAAACTGAAAAAAATGAAATTGCTGTTAATTGAGATGGTGAAGCAGGTGGATGGAGAAGGCTGGGAGAGAGAGTAAGACTCAGCAGACCTAAGTCTGAAATGCCCATTAGGTGTACAGATGAAGATAACAATGTCAACAGTTGGATATTCAGGCAGGAAGAGTTCCAGGCTGGAGATAGAAATTTGGGAGTTTCAACCCACTTTTTCAGGGGCTAGTGCTGAGGATAGAATTTTTTTAAAAATGAGAAGAAAGTGTCTGGGTAGATTTTTTTACTATACAAAGACAAAGTTCTTCTCTCTCTCTCTCTCTCTCTCTCTTTTTAAAAAAAGTTTGGAGGTCTTTAATGACTAAGAATACAAACTTATTTGAATTTTGGTGGTAAAAATCTTCAATACTAAAAAATAAAATAAAAATAAAATTTAAAAAATCTTCAATACTATTAGCAAAATCCCACATACTTATGTAAGGTTCAGGGCCATGAAGCTCCTTTGATCTTGCCCAATATTGTATGGCTTGCAACCAATCTGGCAAGGTCTAAACAACCCACTGCATACCCCAGAGATAAGGAGAGAGGCCTCCACCCAACAAACAGCCTCTCTGTCTTGCAGTGTCTACCACCTTCTTCCCTGGTGGCCAGCAGAAAAGGGAAAGGAGCTGATCCTCTCTCTCCCACCCTCTCTGTATCTCATTCCAGGTCAAGGTCCTTAGCACCTTCAGTTGGCACATTGTCTCATTCATGAAGCTGTATTTGGCTGTTTGCTTCCTAGAAGACATGACTGAGTTGGAAGCAAACTATTAATCTGACTGTAGAGTTGGAGCCTTCAGAGATAACAGCAATCTGTGTGGTATGATTTGAAGAAGCCAGAAATTGTTTTTTTTTTTTTTTTCTCTCTCTCTCCAGATTCTGGAAATTCCACCATTAGTATGAAAGGTGAAAGTGAAATGCCCAACTTTCAATAACCAGTCCTGGGGGACTCCCGTGAGCAAACCGGTGGACAGAAGAGAAGCAGCAGGTAAGAAAAAGGGCCCATCAACAGGAGAGGTTTGTGAGCCCCAAAACAAACCTGACCTCACAATGTCGTTAGCCTGAGCTATCCTTGGCTCATTGCCCCTCCTAGCACATAGTAGGTCAAGAACGTTTGTTGAATGAACGGATTCTCTTTTTTCCTACATTTGAGGAAGCAGACCTCAAATCATAAAACCCATAAATAAAGCGTTTGAAAGAAAGGGCAAAAGAACCGGTTCAATGAGTGCGGTTAATTCGCTGTCCTAGGATCCACTTATTGGGGAAAAAAAAAAAAAAAAAGTTAAAGCAATTTCTCAGGACCCTGAGCGGCTGTCTCTGTCTCTCTCTTTGGAGAGACGTGTCCCCTGTCCCCAGCACGGCACCGGACACTGTCTGGAAGGCTGGAGCATCACCAGGGTTGATTCGAACCCAAGACCTCCCGTGCCCAGCGTGCCGTCCTCGGCCGGGGCCCTGGGGGGGGGCGCGCGGACCCGGCTGCGCAGAGCGCTCCCCGCGGGGCCTGCGGCGCCGGGCTCGGGCCTCGCGCCTCCCTCAGCTCCCTCCCCGCCCCCCTCCGCCCTCCCCCTTGCCCTCCCCTTCTCCTCCTCCTCCTCCTCCGCCTGGTCCCGCCGCCGCGGCCGCCGCCAGACCTCGCCCGTCCGGACCCACCGGGCTGCGCTCCCCCGCGCTCTCCCGCCGCCGCCCCGGCCCGCAGAGCAGCGCGGCCGCGCAGGTAGGAGCCCCGGCCGCGCGCGGGGACGCCGGGGGGGGGGCGGGGGGTGCCGGGCCGTGCGGGGCCCCCGGGCGGGGAGCGCGGCGGAGGTGCGCGTCCGGGACCGTGTGTGGGCGCGGGCGAGCCCGGGGTGACAGCTGCCGGGATGGGCACGGGTGTGCGCGCCGGGCCGGCCGCCGGCTCCCAGGTTTCGAGCGCTCCGGGGGCGCGAGGTACGAGCCTCGAGCCGCACCTGGATTCCAGGGCCGCTGGCTGCACGCGAGCGCGGCGGCTCCGGGGCTGCAGCCTGGGTCTGGCTGCAGGCACGGGGAGCTCACCCCCCGGGGGCGCCAGGCCGCCGCCCGCACACCACTGCGCACCACTGCGCACCACTGCCTCGGCTTCGGACCCGGCGCAGCCCGAGCCTGAAGGCGGCGTGTCGGGCACCGGAGGGACTAAAAAGCCCCCCGGGGACCGGGGGGAGGCGAGCGGGCGCTCCGGGCTGCTCCTCCGCGCAACCTGGGGCTTCCGCACAGAGCTGCGCGCAGAAATGCCCATTTGGGAGTTTGTTCTGGGGGATGTGAGAAGGAACCCTGGAGGGCAGGTATTCCACTAGGGGAGGAGGTTGCCCTTTGAGTTTTGTTTAAAAAAAAAAAAAAAAAGTTTGAAGCCAGGGTAATTCATACTGGTTCATGGGTATTTTTGCTGAGCTGTGCGAGGAACTTCAGGAGCCGGAGGTGAGCATACAGGGAGAGCCTTAATATTTCAAGGAATCCGAGGCTTGCCCCTCCACCTCCTCTGTGTGTGTGCATGTGTGTCTGTGTCTCTGTCTCTCATACACACACACACACACACACACGCACGCACATGCACCATCTCCTTTGAAATTCTTTCCCTTCCACCCCCTTGCTGGAGCCTGTTGTGAAGGTGCAGTATAAAATGCCCGCTGAATATCCTTTGTATATGTTCAGCGCAGCTGGATGGAGTAAAGTGAAATGTAATTCTGCAGCCGTTTTACAGGCTTTGCTGCCTCATTTGGCCCAGGGAAGGTTGGGAGGGGGGAGAGGGGGGGAATGAGAAAGTAGATTGGAAACTGGGTATAAGGGAACCTCAGCCTCTCCCTCCTGCCCTTCCTTGCTTGTTTCTGCACAGCTACGGTTTTGTTATTTCTCCAGCAGCAGATACTAAGCATCAGTTTGTCCTTTGTTTTCTTTGAGATTCACGATGTTGAAAGCCCTTTTCCTAACTATGCTGACTCTGGCGCTGGTCAAGTCACAGGACACCGAAGAAACCATCACATACACGGTAAGGGGCGATGGAATTTGAGATAAGTGTGGTTCAGCGGGATTCTGTGACACAAGGGGGACTTTATCCATTCCTGCCAGTGTATGTGGGCTGTAGGCTGTAGAGGGTAATAAATTAAACAACGCTTTAGTAGGATTCACATTTAAGATTTGTTTAAATCACTCGTGGTCCCTCCAAAAGTTCTTTTAGATCACCAATTGAGATAGGGACTGAAACTTAATGATTTCTGCAAGACTCAAAAAGGAGACCCTTTAAAAACAAGAACTAAAGTAAGCTACAGGTTTCCAACACATTTAATAAATGAATGAGGATAAGAATTGGAAAGCCTGGATTCCTATATGCATGCAGATAAAACCAAAACTTGCAGAGTAAGACAAGTCCAATAAGAACATACACTACAGGGGATCCTTGGGTGACTCAGCCATTTAGTGCCTTCCTTCGGCCCAGGGCATGATACTGGCTGGACCTTCCGGATGGGGATCAAGTCCTGCAACAGACTCCCTGCATGGAGCCTGCTTCTCCCTCTGCCTGTGTCTGCCTCTCTGTGTCTCTCATGCATAAATAAATAAAACCTTAAAAAAAAAAACATACACTACAAAAGCACATACCTCATTTGTGTATGTGACTTATGTTCTCATGTAAATGGCCCTTATTAAACTTATAAAGACTATATATTCAGTTATGGTATAACTGATAATTCATATACATGCCCTTCAGGTAAAATTTACGTGCTACCAGGATGCAGTATTGGCTAACGTGGTCTTAAAATACATTGTGTGGGGGATCCCTGAGTGGCTCAGTGGTTTAGCACCTGCCTTCGGCCCAGGGCATGGTCCTGGAGTCCTGGGATCGAGTCCCACTTCGGGCTCCCTGCATGGAGCCTGCTTCTCCCTGCTTCTCTGCCTATTTCTCTGCCTCTCTCTCTGTGTCTCTCATGAATAAATAAAATCTTTTAAGAAATTTAAAAATAAAATAAAATGCATTGTGTGAAATTTGGTTTTGCATTTTCTAATTAATTTGCAATTTTTAATTAATTGCATCTGATTATTTCCAAGTAATATTTGACTAATTAGTTGATTGCATGGAAATAAGCAATGTTAATAAAATATTGAAAACTCATCAGACCCATCCTATTATCAGGAATGGATGTGGCGAAAACAGGTGACAGTACTTACCTCACTTCCAGTGAGTTTGTTTGCACCTCTGCTTTGTGTTTTCTTTTGTTTGTTCGTTTTTGTTTTGTGTTTTCTAGTCTTTAACCGGTGTTGTGAGGCAAGTGACATTTGTCCTGGATCAGAATATGAAAAACATATTTTTCTACTTGCTCCCAATTTAAAATTAAGTAATCCTACTCAAAAGAATGTGAAAAATTTTTGAAAATAAAACTCCTAAAAGTGAGCTAATGTCAATTACTGATAATAAACATTATCTCACTTTTCGGTATCCTATTATCCCTAGAATGTTAATATTCATCTGGAAAATGTTCCTTGTTGTTGTTCAGATCAACTATAAATCAAATCGGGCTTCACATAAATATTTTGTTAACTTAATGATAAATATAGTTGCTTCCTTTGCTGAAGATAAATAAAGCATGAGAAATGAATACATGTGTTGTTTATCTTCAAATGAGAATGTTTTATTATTCAGGCTAAACTTACTACCTTCTTAGATAAAATTAAATTAACTACCCATTTTTATATTTATCCAATAAAATATTTTATTGCTTTTAGAATTGCCTGTCTTATACCCCCTTTTCTTTCGTTCATCAACTAAATCACATTCATCTTTAGCAGAGAAAGGTCACTGTGCATTAAACACTATAGTTTTAGACCACTAACTAGGATTCATTATTATTATAGCAGATTTTCCAGATATGACATCCTTTTTGTTCTAAAATTAGGTCTGTTTTCTCTTCAACTGGGTATGACCTATAATTCATGGTTAAAGAATAAGATGTAACTACTTTGTGAGTACCCCATTGTGGAGACATTAGCTCCTTTCATTTTCACAGCAAAGTATGAGGTAAGTGGTATCATCTTCCTTTCACCAATAGCAGAACTGAATATCAAAGAGAGCATCTAACTTGCTGAAGGCTACACAGCCAGCAAGTGGTGAAGCTAAACTCAGCCTATGCTTGTTTAATAACAGGCCTATATTAAATGTACTGGAACTAAATACCTAAAACAATCTGCATATTTTCTCTAGCTAGCTAGCTAGCATACAGATTATTCAAAATGAACTGTCATTGTGCCTGGCTTGAAAGATACTTTTTGGAAGATTGAGCTCATATCCATGAGACAGCCTCATATTCCCCTTCCATTTTAAAGTTAGGGTCCATTCAGCCATTTCCTTGCCAAGTAGCTGCCATGTACATAAGCATTTCTTACCACCAGCAAAATTTAAGTTTGTTTACTAAGAAAACTCAGACCTTCACCTCAGGGAATTTGCCCCAGGAAAATACTGTTGAGAACTACAAAGTTCCTAAGCAAGTACAAATCATATATACTATACAAGTTGCTAAAGAGATAGAAAAGCAAGTAAATAATTAATGTCAGTACTGGATGGGGAAAAGTCGAGTTCTAGGCTGAATCTTGAAAGAAGTAATGATGTCAGACTAATCCAGAAAGGCTAAAGGGGCACCTCAATCAGAGAAAGTGTCATGATCAAAGTCTAGAGGTAAAAATAACCAAGACACGTTGAGGAGATGACCAGGTTAGATGGGCTGGAGCTAGGTAGTGCGGGGAACCTGAAGATGACAGAAGTGGGAGTTGAGAGGTCTGCAAGCAATGTGAGCTCTTAAATGTGGGAGTAACATAATCAAGAGAGCAAGAAAGATTGCTGTGGAGGCTGTGTGTGGGGCACAGAGACATGGAGGACACCCAAGCAGCCTTGGCCATGCTTGAAGCCAGGAAGGCTTACACCGGTGTGGTAGATATAGACATGGACACAAAGTCAGCAGAGCTTGAAGGAACACAATTGGAAAAGTCAGTGTGGGTGTTAGGATTATAATCCAGGGTCCCAAGAAAGGTAGTAGTGCCTTGGACAAGTGGGAGAAACTAGAAAGAATTAGCCTAGGAGATAAAGTGAGTTTAGTTTTCACCCTGAGAAGTTTCAGATATATCGCTAAAATATTTAAACTGAGCTCCCCGTCTCCATTCAGCTATTTACTTGCCAAGCATCTGTTGTGTGTGTAAGCAACTCTCAGCTCTATTAAAAGGATTCAAGTGTATTTGTTCACTCTACTTTTTGCTCAATCTTTCGTGAAGCGTCTTTCTCAAATCTGCATCTGGTCAAATATTTTCCTTAAAAATGCTTTAGGGACAAAATAATCAATTAAAAAAACTATTCTGGGGCTTCATCACCTATAGCTGCGTTTCTCAAGAAGTAGCCTGTAGGCAACCTGTGTTAGAATCACCTGGGATGCTTGTTAGGAATTCAGATTCCAAGCCTCCTACCTACACCTACAGAATCTGATCCTTTGGGTCTACGTTCATGGACATTCAAGGTAGGAATTGATTCCTGCCTGTCCCTCTAACTGCATCCCCCCACCCAGACTATTTGCAACTCCTTCTCTCTTTAGCAATGTTGCACCTTTGCTCACATGGTCCCTCATCCTAGAATTCCCACATTTCCCTGGGAAGAGCCTGTAAGGCCCAATTCACTTGTGGCCTCTCTCATGAAGCCTTCTCTTGCACCCTGTTATACCCCCACACAGCCCTGGACAGAGTCCATCACTCCTTCCACATGCATGCTTGTGTCACAGCACCTGACATCTTACTCCAACTTGTCTACCTCTCTGTCTCCTCTTCTGATCTGTGAGCCACTTGAGGATGAGGACAAGGCCTTCATGACTTTTGCATACCCAGGGAACAGAATGGTGCCTTGTAGGAAAAGGTACTCACCAGATGGTTTGTTCAGTGAGTGAACTAGAAAGGACCTGTAGCAACTGAAGCTAGGAGGCAGGCCAGGGTGTGAGTAGGAGGCTCGAGACTCAGCTGAATAGGAATAAGGAAAGGCAGGTGCTAAAATGCTCCAAAAGAATTAAGAGAGGAAGGGAAGGGTCAAGGGCTGATAAAAGGAACTTGGTTGAATTTTTTTTTTAATGTAAAATGTATAATGTGGGAGAAGGGCAAATAAAGCAAAAAGGACATTCAGAGAGTTTAGAGAAGATCAGTATTGAGTCAGAGAAAAGAATTCTGAGATGGTGACGGGCAACTGTACCAAATACAACACAAGTGTTAAGGCAGCTGGTGATTGAGAACGGAACCCTGAAGTGGTCCAATGCACAGCTTTGTCCGAAGGAAGGAAGAAGGGAGGAAAGCTGGGAAGGAAGGAAGGAAAGAGGATAGGAAGGAAGGAAGGAAGGAAGGAACGAACGAACGAACGAACGAACGAACGAACGAACCACGAGAACTACCCATCTCATCATCTATCTAGGACTCTAGAGCAAAACTTGTTGCCATAGAATGCAGCTTTTAGAGTGACTTCTTAGGAAACGGATATGCCAATTAACTGTCTCCTGGTCCCATCTTTGATGTTTTCTTCACAGCAATGCACAGATGGATATGAGTGGGATCCTGTAAGACAGCAGTGCAAAGGTGAGCCAACTTCAAAGACTTCCCACCTGAACATAGCTCTCTGTCTCCATCTCATGTTACTCCTCCTGTCCTGTTTGTATTTTACCAAAAAGGCATGAACATATTTTTACATGTTCAGATTTCCCTCTAAGAAGATTCCTGATTTATTTTATTGCTGACCACAGATATTGATGAATGTGACATTGTCCCAGACGCTTGCAAAGGTGGGATGAAATGTGTCAACCACTACGGAGGATACCTCTGCCTTCCTAAAACAGCCCAGATTATTGTCAATAATGAACAACCTCAACAAGAAACACCTGCAGCGGAGGGCGTGGGTGCAGCAGCCAATGCAGCCGCCGCGTCTGGGACAGGCACCGGGACCGTGGCAGCCAGTGGCATGGCCACCAGTGGGGTGATGCCCGGCGGTGGCTTCGTTGCCAGTGCTGCCGCCATGGCAGGCCCTGAAGTGCAGACTGGCCGAAATAATTTTGTCATCCGGCGGAACCCAGCTGACCCTCAGCGCATCCCCTCCAACCCTTCTCACCGGATCCAGTGTGCAACGGGCTACGAACAGAGTGAGCATAACGTGTGCCAAGGTAAGCATGATTTATGTTAACGAGAATGTTCTGATCCCAGTGCACCTCGGGGTGAGGATGATAACAGCTCGCCTTTACTGAGAAGCTTCCCACATCTCACAGTTGTGCTGAGTGCTTTGCCTGAATTATCATTTAATCATTGCAAAAATCCTAAAAGATGGTTGCTGCCTGTATGGTCCTCATTTTATAAATGAGGAAGCAGTGGCTCAGAGAGGTCATCAGTGATTGTCAACCTTAGCTGCACTTATCTATCTGCAGCCACTTGGGAGCTTCTAAACTTCTCCATCTCCAAGCCACACCCCAGCCCCATTAAATAACGGTCTCTAGGGGTGAGTTCTGGGCACTGGTATTTTTTAAAGCTCCTCACAGTGGTTCCAGCAGACAGCCAAGTTTGAGCACCAGGGCCCACACAGGTGGTGAGAGCAGAACTAGCCTCCAAACCCAGGCATCAGAAGGAGCAGTCAGGTTATTCATTTGGAATTTGAAATTGTGCTGTCAAGCTACTCCATAAATGTCCACCTTTGGGTTCTCAAACTTTCTTTTCATTGCACTTGCCACTAATTTATTTTTCTCGCTGAGGAATAAAGAAACGGGATTTCTGTTTCTTGTTACCTTTGCAGGAATCTCCCCTACTCACATTTATATCTTGTTAAGTCCTCATCTGAGTACATTTTGCTTGTATCACTTGCACCATGGCACCATCTGCTTGGACTTTTCTGTTTATTTTAACAAGGAGTACACATCACTGTGTATTCTAGAAACAGCTGTAGACTCATGCTAGCAAAATGATAAGAATCTTGGGCTTTGAAGATGTGTAGGATATTAGCTAACTAGACTGTGCTTAGAGATTTTGTTTCCCTTTTCCTATTTAGCAAACCCTTTCAGATCTGCCTAGTGTGGAGCTTGTTACTGAAATGGGCCATAGGAGCCCCCGACTCCTTTTTTCACCACCAGAGGCTGACAGAGTAGATCCCATATGACACCACAGGTGCCTGGTACACACTGGCCCATAGAAAGGGTCCAGTTCTTACCTTCTACCTGTGCATAAGTGAGGAAGAGATCACTTTCCTCCCTCAATACTAAGGGGTTGAATCAGGATCACCTAAGTAAAGGAAGCATCTTCTGTGTCTCTGATATGCTGCCCTTTATTCACCAGTGTTGAGTTTTATCTTCTGTAGGAGATAGATTTCAAATGGCTTATGAATGAAGGACACCTATCATGCCCTGACTTTTATTATTTTGTATTTTGTGTTCAATTTTTAAGTACCCCACATCAAGAGCTTACCCATGCTGTGATGGTGTCACTTTTCAGAGGGTGCATCATATCAGCATCTGTTTCGTGTTACTGTCATGAGTCAGAATTCCAATATTGATGATGAATGCTTCAGCATCTGCTTGATATTCCAATATCTAATTTAAGGATTATGTCAAGGAGATAGCCTTATGAGGTTACCTTACGTATGTGTTTGAATGAATATCGATAGGAAGTTATCTTCAGTTTATTTAAGATAGCAACTTTTAATTGTGTTATTTAAATATATGGTTGGAATAGATGGTTTGGTGGTATTTTTCTGAAACTGGAAATCTATGCTGAAATCTTTTTAAGTATTGACTTTTATATGCTGAATTATTTTTCATGCTTAAAATGTATATTTTAATGGTACTTAAAAGAGGGAAAAAAAACAGATAAATGAATGGGTCATTTCCCAAAGTGGCTTATAGTCTTATCACTGATAATTGTGGTTGAATTCAAGAACAATGCCTAGAACTGAATGAAGAAGTTCCAGGACAGAGCATATTCAAGACTTACAACATTCATTGGTTACAGTAGAAACTGTGTAATAAAAGATGAATAATAAAAATGAAATCCTATTTAATTTTCTTAAAAAGATTTAGACTTTAGAAAAAGTTACATTTCACAGATTAAAACATTTGTAATTCTTACTTTTATGAGATTTTTTTCTTATAAGCTAAAACTATTAAATGCCTTGCTTATGATAGATGCTAAACACATACTTACTGATTGTGTACACACAAGGGTATTTCTAACCCAACTGTTCTACACAATTCAACCAATTTCTATAAAGTTGGGGTTGGGGTCAGTATCATTGAAAGCAGGGTTAAAAGTTTTTTGGATGACTTAAGGCTTAAGTTGGATTTCTTCCCACCTCACAATTTTGCAAAGTGCCCATAAATGTGGATTTACTTAATTGTTGATAAAAGGGGGTTATTTCATATGATAACAACAGGATAATCTGTCTAGGGAATCTGACTAACATAAGTGGAGTCACACTTGTGCCCGTTTATTATTGAGCTAATCAAACATGCAGTCCAGCTTCTTCTAATTGCCTGCAGATGTATGACATTCTCATTCCAGGCCAGCAGCACAAAATAATGTTTTATAACCAATGTGAAAGTGCAGGGACCTCCGCTTAAAACAATAATGTGCTCCAAGGACCTATATTTCTGACATCATTGTGGAGTTTGAAGAGCCTTCTGTTTTAATAAAGATCTCCACTCCCTTTTAAATGTTTCATACTATGCCCAGTAATCCAAACGCATTTACCATGGTTGCTGGATCAGAATAAATGAATGTCTACAGATGAGTCATATTTGTATTAAAATAATTTCTTTTTTCCACATATATTTTTCAACAGGTACAGTTTATCATTATATAATCTAAAGCTGAGGGCATTTTTTTAATGTAATGGCTGAAATCTGTACTGTCTTTCAATGTTAAAGTCAATTGTACCTTTGAACACATTATTACTAGTTATGGATGGTGCCTAATAATTTAAATACCAGTAGATATTTTAAGAGTAGTTCCTTTTATAAATATATTTTTTAAAGATTTATTTATTTATTTATTTATTTATTTATTTATTTATTTATTTATTTATATGGTGGGGGAGAGGCAGAGAGAGAATCTCAAGCAGACTTCCCGCTGAGCCTGACTTGAGCTCTATCTCACAACCCTGACCAACTATCTGTGTTTTAACATTCAGTGAAACATATTTTTTATTCCTTTTCATGTATTTGTCTATAGTTTTTCAATTTTGTGCAAAAGCAAGAGATTTAAAAAGCAACATTATATCCAAATATCAATTCACACTGAGCAATTTTTTTCAGAGAATTTTTGCCAACCATGGATAATGCTGGGGGGAGCAATTTGCACTGAGAATTTCAAATGACAGACACCATCCTTGGCAGCTATAAAACTACGTGAATATCATTTTATTGTCACATACCTGGAGTCATGTATAAACAAAGTTTTAGAAATTGTTCCTCTATGAGCTATCACCTGCAAAAAAGACAACAGACCTTAATCTGCTCCAAAAGGGAGCTGAGTGAATGGGGAATATATTATAACGCATTGATGGGTCACTTTATTTTTCTACAACTTTATTGCAAGTTTCTGTTACTCTTCCTCAAAAGTAATGGATTTAGAAATCACTAGTTCAAATTAAGAAAGGAATTTTTAAAATAATATATAACTTTCTAAAAGCCTCATTCTTGTAGGAAAAAAAATCATTTGGGAACTGGCAAGTAAGAGCATCAATTGCCCAATGTGAAGGAATTTGTTTACTTAATTTAACTTTCAAACATTTAAACATAGGGTATTTTGTATAGCTAATAACTAATCCATTACTAAAATCAGTCAGGATTTACAGATATCATTACTAACTTGCCAAAGAAACTCCAACATCAAAAAATCAACTTGATACAAATGCCTAATGAAGCCGATTATGGAGCCAAGCCAAGTGTAGTACCTGGCTTGTATTATGTAAGGTATAATTGAGAGATGTGAATACACAACCTTCTGACAGTCTCTGTTTACCCAAGACTATCCTGGCTTGAAAACTGAAAGCCCCACGTTCTGAGAAATTCCTCGGTCCTAAGCAAATGGGATGGTTGATCACTCTAGCACACCCGCAATAACCAAATCTCTTGCACCTCCCAGTCAAGAGTGAGAAAGTCTCAACGTTAAAGCCATTTTTTCAGATCAGGGCATTGTTTGCCCAGTGAAATAATTCTTTCCAATCTATTTTAAACTTTCAAAAACCAAACTTCACTGATTGTTAAGTACCTGGACAAAGTCTTTCTTTGCTGTTGTCAGGATCCCACTTGCCAGCTTGTCAATAAACTGGATTCCACATTGTTCTAGACTTTGCATGTGCAGAGTACCTATACATTAGCACCTACATACTTAGGTAACTCACTTTCCCACATTTCTGCTGGTGAAAAAATGTTACTACACTGCCAAATTAAATACCATGCTTCATCTATAAAATTTTGTCAAATTAAAAAAAATGTTAACTGTACCTTAAATGATTTTATTTTTATTACTATTGTCTGTGATGCAGGAGCAACTAAAAAGGTAAAAAGAAAAAATTCCCTTTTTTAAGGCCTAAAGGAAAAAAAAATTATGCTCAGGGTTTAAATAGCTCTACACTGTTGGAGATCACCTATTATCTTTTGCACATTTCTTTATAAACATAAGGATAACTAAAATATTATTTTGTAAAGGAAAGAAGTTATTATATATACATATACTTTAAAAAGGAGAAACTTGAACTAACATGTACAGATTCTCAGATGCTAGGGACGTCTTTCTTTGTTTTCTTTCATTTGAAACAAATGATCTCATATCCAAACGAGGATTTATAAATTATAGTGTAATCAAGTGGCTTAGCATACCTCGCATTGTCATAACAAAACAGCTTTCAAACACTACCCTTTTTTTTATCCTCACTAGTGTCATTAGGGTTTCTCATTGCTTTGCTTAGTTTTGTGAGGAAATGCGTAATTTTTGTTACGTATAATTATACAACCCAGTGAAAAACTCTGATCTCAGAAAATACATATTTTGCAAAAGGAAGACTATAATTGAGTAAAATATGATATTAACAGAAACGAATACTTCAAGCAGAAAGTAAAGTAGGTATTTAGCCTGCTTACTGCTTTTCATTGTTTTTAGTTGTTAATTGCCTTTGAGTATCTAAAAATTCTCAAAAGCCATATAAATGGATAGAAATTGAGTTTATAAGGATAATTTAATTACTTTTTACAATAAGCTGGTGCAGTGCAATAGAAGTAATTGATTTTCTCTTGAAAAATCTAGCATAGCTTCATAATTTACTTTTCCAAAAACTATAGTCACTGAATATCTAGTTAATTAAGATAAGTCTAGTAGGGGCACTTGAGTGAGTAAGTTGATTAAGCCTCTGACTCTTGGTTTGAGCCAAGGTCATGATCTCAGCGTTATGAGATCAAGCCCTACTTCTAGCTCCAGGCTCAGTGGGGAATCTGGTTGAGACTCTCTCCCTCTGCTCCTCCCCTCTTCCTCACATGCACATGTGCACTTGCTGTCTCTCAAATAAATCTTTAAAAAATATTTATTTCTAATATACATTTGTGAACAATATGTATATGTACCTGATTTGTGCAGTCATAAGTGTCCTTAAAATTACTTCATAAAAATTGAACGGCAACTATTTGAGGTGAAAGGATGAAAGTATGATCACACTTCTGCAACAAAAGACTATGCTGTATAATTACCTAACTCAATGTCTTCCAAAGTGTAATCCCTAGACCAGAAGCATTAGCATCATCCAGTAATTTATCAGAAATGCTAATTCCTGATTGCTATCAGACCTACTGAATCAGAAGCTCTGGGGATGGCACTCAGCAATCTGTGTTTTAACAAACCTATGATTTTGATGTGTGCTCAAGTTTGAGAACCAATGCCCCAACTTAATCTTAACATCAGAAAATTGCATTCAGCTACAAAAATCAGAGGGTAGGGTCATAATACTTTACATGGGAAATGTGAAGTAGGAAAGACAAATCATCAAAAATATATATTCTGTTCCTAGGATATAATATTTCTATTTTGGGGATCCCTGGGTGGCTCAGCGGTTTAGTGCCTGCTTTCGGCACAGGGCGTGATCCTGGAGTTCCAGGATCAAGTCCCACATCAGACTCCCTGCATGGAACCTATTGTTCTCTCTGCCTGTCTCTCTCTCTCTCTCTGTGTGTGTGTGTGTGTATGTGTGTCTCTCATGAATAAATAAATAAAATCTTTTTAAAAATGATAGTATTTCTATTTTACTTCTCTCATCTTTCTTATTGTCATCATTAGCACTCTGATTCCTAAACACGAGTGGTCATGAGTCCTAGTTAGTAGGGTATGATATGTGCAAACTAGACTGAAAGGAAGTGTGTAAAGTGGGAAATGAGATCTTGCTTGCATCTTTCTGTAAAATCTGCAAATGCTGGAGCACCTGGGTGGCTCAGTCAGTTAAGTATTTGCCTTCAGCTCTGGTCATGATCCCAGGACTTTGGGATTGAGCCCCACAGCAGGCTCTCTGCTCAGCAGGGAGTCTACTTCTCCCTCTCCCTCTGCCCCTACTCCTGCTCTCCCTCCCAAATGAATAAATAAAATCTTTAAAAAAAAAAAAAACCTGCAAATGCAAAATACCGTAACAGTCCTTAAATTGTCAGGTGAAACTCTAAGTTCTGCTCTGGCTATGGTAATGGTTGGTGCTAAGAGATACTCATACCTTCTATAAGCATCCTCCATATGCTCACAGCATGAACTGATGACATGAGTTAATGCTGTTTGGAGATGAAGTTCATGCAGAGTCACAAAAGAGGAGATTGACTCTGACTTTGGTCTTAAAGCATCTTTTCATTTACCAAAGTGATAGGAGATCCTTCTAATACCAGATGCTCAGCTGACATCTCAATATATTTAGATTCTGTGAAATCATCAGATATTAGAAGAGTGTTCCCATAGTGTCTTCTGTTAAATTTAAACTTGATCAAAGATTTCCTTCTCATCAAAGACGAGATTCTTGTTAAAACTAGTTAACACTTCTTCTGTGGAATGGATTTCTGTCTCCCCATAGCAGCAAAAAAGAAGCATATGAGAGTAGAATTGCAAGGCTGGGTAACTTCAGGAATGTGCACTGATACTGGCTCATTATTTCTTTCTCCAGCAGAAAGTCTAAAACTGTATTCTCTGAAATCAACAAGTTGCCCCATTTGTAGGGATTGCCTTCACACTTGCTGAATTACTGGCACAATTCTAGTCTTTGAAACCAAAGATTAAACAAAATTTGTCCCAAATGTGTTTGATTTTGCACGAATGTACAAATAAGTAATTCACGCCACATCTGAAATCCATTAGCATGCTTCTTTTTTCCAGGAGGTAACTGCAAATTGCACACTCAAAAACAAAACTGATCAAGAAAACTGCATTCAAATATTGGCAGAAAACCACAGCTGTCATTGCAAGCATTTAGCTATAATTTCAGGCTTGTAGCTTGAACCTAACTGATTAGTAAACATTTAATAGAGATGAAGTGAAGAAATGACATGAAAGGAAGCTGAGTGGCAAGATACTGGCAGCAGCACAGATCACCTATTGCTGTCCATTTCATATGACCACAGATTCAAAGGAGGGAGAGACAGTGAATCAATGTTATGTAAATGTGTACTAAATAGACTGAAAAACTTGAGATTTGGACTAAATCAGTTCTTAAACCTTGAACTGCTTTTCAAATTGTTGTGTATCTGTACTAGTCAAGGGTAACCAGGCAATAATGCAAGTGAAATGGGATCAAAGAGAACACAAATGCATTCAGTTAGTGCTCAATAAATTCAACCAAGTTTGAGGACCACTTTCTATTGTGAGGCACTTTGATAGAATCAAAGAGGAAGGAAGGAGTGGTTATTGTCCTAAGGGAACTTGGCATCATTGAGCTTTCAGTTACCAAAAAAGCAATAAAGGAAACCGACAACAGTCCAGCAAAGAAGGACATCACAAGGAGTGCATAACAAACTGCCAAAAGTATCACCAGTGAATGATACAGGTATCCTTCCAATTTACTAAAATCTGTATTTGGACAGAAAAAGAAAACATGTCCCCAGAAATGTGGTTAAGAACAAAAGTTTGGTTCCTCCCCAGATTGGATCATTTAGAAGAGAATGAGGAGGGGAAGTTGAGAGGTATCCTGAAGAAATTAAAATCCAAATGGTAGAGGAAGTAACAACCATCATGTAGACAAGCAGAATAGGTGAGAATCAGCATTGTGTCCATGTTCCTTCTACCCTAGAATGGTCTCCCAGGAGAGTCCCCCAGAAACAGTGTGCTACTAATAGTGCTAACGAGGAAACGCATAGGGGTAGGTGGAGGAAAACCTGATCACAGAGTACACATCATGCTGAGCCACTGCACAGCAAACATCTTTGACTGGCTCCATCCTCAGTAGCTCTCCCTGTCAAAATACTAATATGTTCCTCCAGCTGTGTCTAAATATCTTCCTAAACTGTGTCCTGTTTCATTTATTATTGAATAGACACTAAGCAAATGTTGTTTGTGCATGTGTGTGTGTTTAATTGAATAAATGAATGGCTTTTAACCATCAGAGAGCTCAGGCTTACAATTTACTTTGAGTTCTAAAATCATCCTTGTAAATAAGCTATTAAGTACCAAATGTGTATGAGGTATATTTCCCAACTATATATATATATATTATAAAATTTCTCAGTAATGGGGGTCTTAGATATCTTGTTCTCATTTTAAGCTTAAGCCACTTGAAAAGGACAATAAAGTCTATTCTTTTATATCTTAGATTGTTAGGTTTTTAATAAACATGGGTGAATAAACAAGAATTATTCTAGGCATTCTATTATCCCTATAGCAAAACTAGTAATTGGAAATACTAGATTTTTTTTTTTTTTTTACTTTCTGGCAAGTCATTTAACTAGTGAATGCTTCTTAGTATCAAATATGTAATTCCTCAGAAATCTAATGGTGAATAATGAAAATACAGTTGTTTGGGGGAAATGTTAATATTTCTGATATTTGAAGTAACAAAATCATAAGGCTGGACAATATTTATGTAAACTCTCTGATATTGTGAACAAATTCAAGGCACTTGATAATGCTCTCTAAAATAGGAATAAGAAAGGAAGAAAGGTTCAGAGCAATCTATGTTGGTCGTTTTCCTCAACTACCAGCCAGAAATTCAAATGCTGAAGGGTCAAATCCAGGAAAGTCACTTAGTTGAGTGTAGGTGACTTAAAGAAATACAGTTCTTGGGCAGCCCAGGTGGCTCAGCGGTTTAGCACCGCCTTCAGCCCAGAGTGTGATCCTGGAGATCTGGGATCGAGTCCTGTGTCAGGCTCCCTGCATGGAGCCTGCTTCTCCCTCTGCCTGTGTCTGTGCCTCTCTCTCTCTGTGTCTCGAATGAATGAATGAATGAATGAATGAATGAATGTAAATAAATAAATAAATAAATAAATAAATAAAATCTTTAAAGAAAAAAAAAAGAAAGAAATACAGCTCTGAACTGGTCTCAAGGAAGGAAGAGCTGAATTGCTTGGGAAGTGAAAAGGAAATCCATGGATCCCAGGGGCCCCAGAATAAAGAACCCAGCTTACTGAGGGCTCCTTGGGAGCTAATAACTAGCTTATACTTAAACTGTGGTTGAAATAAGAGTGTGAAGTAGGGAACGGAACCAGAGACAACCATAAAAGCTGTGTGTATAGCTTTTATGTATGTCCAACTCAAATAAGAACCATGATGGGAACTGGAACTACTTTTGTGAATATAGTTAAATCCCAAAAAGTTCCAGCAACTGTAATGAAATAAGTTTTGCACCTTAAACAGCTATGCGTACTATAAGGAATCTACTCCTAGTCCCTTGAGTGGAGGTATAGAACATGATCCAAAATGGGAAACAACTCATGGAGTTCTATTCAGTGTCCTCCCTGGAGACCAGGGTCTATCACAATATGGATTAAGGAAGATTTTTTTTTGTTCAGTAGTGAATAGATGTGCAAAGGTTTTTGCAGCAGAGCTCTCCTGTCATACATACATTCACAAATGAGTATGCCACTAAGTTGTAGTTGACATTTTTACTATTCAGTAAAAAACTTAAATATCTCAGTATTTTTAACCAAATATTGGTTAAAAAATAAGTTTTTTTTTACTAAAAGTTACAAAAATTTTATTCAGTATTAATTACCAAAATTATGAAGAGCAGTATGTCTGTTTTGTGGAGTCTGCTATTCAGTCAATTCAGAAGCCTCTTAGAGAATTAGTTCAGCTCTAATTATTCTAAAATGTGGGAGCTGTTGAGGTATCTGGCATCATTTAACTTTACTAAGCCCACTGATGAATTTTTTTCTAATCACCACATTTCATAATTTGAAGCCTGAAGAGAGATGGTTATATAAGATGGTTTTCTCTCCTTATCCATCCATGTTCTTTCCTGAGCAGTTTGTGATATCACAAAACTCCTCCCCAAAAAGAGAAAAGGACATTCTAAAAGAAGTTGTTAAAAGACACCTCAGAAATCTGCCTCTGTAGGCTCAACACCCCCTTTCTTGCCTAGATTGCATTTATTCCTGCTCACATGCATGTATGCACACACACACCTACTCAGGTTCACACCCATACACATGCACAGATATGTATGATGCACCATCCTTTTTGGTAGGAAAGTAACATGTATCCAAATTAAACTGATGGAAGCCAGTAAAGCTTCTAACATGATTCCGTTACTCTCTCATTATTTCCTGGAAAACCAACACTGGAAACTTCATGTGTTTACCTATCATAGGAGAACAGAACACCTTGGACAGCTACTGCATTATTTAATTGACTAGTAATTTTGTTAGATGGAGTAGAGACAGGGTCAACAAAATAGAAGTAAATGTGTTAGGGTGTGGCCATCTCAGCATTCTACAATGAGAATGGAATTTTTAATAAAATAAACTTTGCAGATAGACCCTCGTAGAATGGATTAAAAAACAGATTATTTGGGCCTGACACTGAATCCCCATGCCCTTTCATTCTTCAGACTTTGGAAAATTACATAGTCAAGAGGTAACCCAGAATAAAAGTCTACTCAACAACCAAGGCAGAAAATTCCAGTCATTCATGATTAATTAAACATCCCAGTAAAAGCTGTGGGTCCTTTTTGTAAAAATAGTTCATGACCTGGTGTATCAGAAGAACCCTAATCCAGGAAGGTAGCCAGAGAAAAAAAAGAAAAATCCTTCTACACAAGCTGGTAAAGATGCAGTGCTTTGTTCTGAATTTCAATTGCATTACCTCCCTTCTTTAGTGATTGAAAAATAAATAAATAAATAAGCTAATGATTAAAAAAAAAAAGCTATATGAAAGAAGGAAACTTAATCATGGTGCAATTTAAGCAGCTAATGATAGTTCTGAAATACCAGGAAAGATTATTTGGTGAATAGCTCATTCAAAAAAAAATGTTAAATAACAAAACCATTGTAAATTAGAGTTCAACTCTAAGTAAACTAAAAAAAAATCTTCTCATTGAGTTTTCAATTTAAGCGTAAAAATGGATTGTGTAAGCATGCCAGAGCCATAGTTTTCAATAAACCAAGCTGTCACAGATGGTTAATACCCCAAATAGACCATCAGAATATCGCTCTATTAGAAGATCTTGGGCTATTTGGTTATCATTGTAAAAACCGAGCCGCAAACAATATTAGAGTCCTAATAGAAAGTTTTAAAGAATTGTTGGAAAATCTGGTTATAATATCAAAGTCAGGGGTAGACAGATTACCAAACCAAAACGTGGTTTTTCTTGGAAAAATACAGTTTCTGATCTCATGTTAAGGGAACAGTTTATAGTGACGAGAAAATAAAGAAGACATCAAAAAGGAAGATTTCATGAATTATTTGATTAAATATGAGTAGGGTTTGGAATTTTCTCAAGAGCTAAAAACATCAAATAAAGGTCCTGAGAAGTAGGTAAAACTACCTGCTAGTTAATGGAATCCTCAAGTTAGGAAGAGTCAATGCAGATTCAAGTTCAGACCACATCTTCGCACTTGATTTAGAGAGCTACATTTACAAATTCTTCTAATAGATGACACATCACTGGTATGTCAGTTCTACTACTCAGCAGGAAAAAAAATACCATTTTTCCTTAAAGGAGAAGAAAACTTCTCTACGCTCTTAGGTGAACCTATGATCCACAAAGATCACAACTGAGTAACTGCAGTTGCCAAAAATTCAGGACTTAAGTGTTGCTTATTCATTGACTGATTGCAAATATATATATACCAAATATTTATTAGAATGGATTGGTGAGCCTCTTATGGGACTTTCCTGAATCCCCTGCTGAGAGACTCAAGGAACAGTGACACCCTCCTGCAACACTACCTAGAACCACCACATACCACTCAGTATGAAAATCAGTCATCTAGGGGGAAAAAAATGCAGCAAACACCTATTAGGGTAGAGGCCAGGACCATATTCACACATTTGTGGAGGAAGAAAAGCAAGATAGGGCAAACAGCTGAGCCATATCCTTCCCTTCTAGGAGTCTCCTCCTAGACCCTGGGAGTCAGGAGCAGCTGTAAAAAGAATAAGGGACAGAAAAAAAGAGATGTAGAATGGAAGTGGAAGAGAGAGAAAAGGAGAACAAGATAGGAGCTTCAAGGACAAAGAGCAAGTGTAGACTACCCTAATTGAAAATAGGTTCTACTGAAGTTTCTCATAAAATAGTATTACAATTACCAACTTCCTACTTGTGTTCATACATATAAATGCATACTTTCCTCAAAAAGAAAACTGATGAAGAAAAATGAGAAGGTGATTCAATTTTCTATTATGTTTTTGAGAATCTTCTATATGCTATGTGTGATAGGCCAGTGCTTCTCAAATTTTAATGCACAACGAATTACCTGGGGATCCTATTAAAAGGGAGATTCTGATTCAGTAGGTCTGGGATGAGACCTGAGATTTCACATTTCAACAAAGCCCCCAGATTTTGTGGATATAAGAGTCTGTTTTCCAGTAGTTGACACTTTGTGCTTTCCATCAGGAAGCTGATATGCCTAGTGATTCTTCAGCCTCTGTTTTCTGCCTTTAGCAAAATGTAATATAATTTGGATAATTTGCATGAGGTGGGATTTTGTTTGCTTGTTTTTTCAAAAAGATATTTTTTCTTCTGGTTAGTACTCAATTTCTCCCATGTAAATTCATTTGTAACAGCTACAGCTGTAATACATAGATGTTTCCTTTGCTTACTAATTAATAGAATTTTCTCCTGTGGTGGAATGTTTTTATGCTTGAATGCTCAGGAGGATCCCAGAAAGTAGTCTTTGGCAGCAAAGAATGGCAGAAACCCCAGGAAACTCAGCAAGAGACAAAGGTTCCCATCTGGGTCTTCCTCTAAGTGACTCTCACTGTATTAAGCCAGTTAACCTCTCTGGGCCTCAGTTTTCTCAGCTGTTAAAATTAAGAAGTTGTCCTTCCCAGCCTTTTTTCAAAACAATTTTAAAAGAATGAGAAAGAAAGTAAAAGAGAGGTAAGCAGAGTGCACTTTGTCTAGGTTATAAGCTTTCAAAGTATTATAGCTATATGGCTCTTGATTGATGCATGTCTGGCATTTAGACTGCTTCTATTGATAGGCGTTCTTCTGTGCCTTTCAGGTGGCATTTTTATCAAGAAAACATACCAGAGCAAGTTAAAATCTGCCCTGGGAAGAATGCAGGTGCATTCTGTGATTATAATAGCATTAATGACTCAGAAACAAAAAACCAGACAGTTCTAATGACGTGAAGCTTTATTGACAAAACAGTTCACACCTAGTACTGGTTGTTTTTTAAAAGTCTGGACCAAATCACTGAAGCTTTAAAGCTAGATCACCACGGTCTTTTCCCCAGGCCCTGACAGGGATAATTATTGTGGTTCACGTACAGCCCAGGACTCCACTTTAATCCTAGCAGAGAAAGGAGTTATTTTTATTTTGGTGCACAGTAAATATCCTTTTTTACATGTTTTAATAGAAACTGCCGTAACCTGTGAAGGTGCAACACTACTGTTAAAGGCTCTGTGTTATATTCTTGATTTTGAATTAAGATTTCCTGCCTTCACTTAAGATTTCCTGCCTTCCTAAGTATCTTTCACTAAAGAAAAATCTGTTTCAGTTCTATAAGTCTGTTCATTTCACATTTGGAGATTTTTCTCAGCCTCAGACTCAAACCAGGTTTACAACCATAGTAACCAGTCTTTGCTGAGCATATGCATTATTATCCATCACATAGAAACCATAAGGAAGTCTACACGCTAGTTATCTGTTGCCACGTAACAAATTACCCTAAAACTTAACAGCTTAAAACAACAAACCTTTATTATCTCACATTTTTTCTGGGTCGGGAATCAAGATGTGACTTAGCTGGGTCTCCTGGCTTAGGGTCTTTCACAAGGCCAAAGTCATCTCTAGGTTTCACCGGGAAAGATCCACTTTCTAGCTCCCTCACTAGTGGTTGTTGGCAGGATTTACTTCCTACCTCTGTTGGTCATCAGTTCTTCCCCCCTTCAACTCCTGGCTACATACACCTTTTCACAGGCCATCTCACAACATGGTAAACAAACAAGAGAGAGAATGCTACTAAGATTGAAGTCACAGTCTTGTGACTTAATCATGGAAGCAACAACCCATCACTTTTCTCATATTCTGCTCATTAGAAACAAGTCACAAGGATCCCTGGGTGGCGCAGCGGTTTGGCGCCTGCCTTCGGCCCGGGGCGTGATCCTGGAGACCCGGGATCCAGTCCCATGTCGGGCTTTCTGCATGGAGCCTGCTTCTCCCTCTGCCTGTGTCTCTGCCTCTCTGTCTCTCTCTGTATGACTATCATGAATAAATAAAAAATCTTTAAAAAAAAAAAAAAAAGAAACAAGTCACAACATCCAGTCTACATTCAACAGCATGAATACCAGGAGTCTGGAATCTTTGGGAGCTATGTAAGAAGCTGCCTACCACAATCCATAATGAAAATTCCCCCTCCATTGATTCCAACCAAACCTTTAGAGTTAAGTCTAGAATTTTGAATGGTTTCAAAAAGTAAAATAGGAGTTAAAAAGCAAAATGTACCCACCTTCCCAGCAGTGCAGGAGACTGGATGACTCATTCAGATACACAGCCTGATGGGTGTGGTTGAAATAGGCAAAGTACTGTCTGTAAGAAGAACCTCACTCTTCTGACAGCTTCTTCTGAATGAATGTACCCTTCTCTCCTTCATAGACTTGGAACTTCTGAAACGCTATCCATCCTCTCCAAAACCATTCCTAAATAATTATGACTATATCCTTTGATTTTGAAACTTTGTAATTAAAAACTCCTTTAATCTACTCTATAAACAATATCCCTGAAATAAAAACTTTTTGCAAAAGTTTTGCAAAATAAAAACGAGCAAACAGAACTACCTTTATTCTTGCAGATTAGCATATACCTACAAGCCTGTTACATAAAATAAATTTAATAAACATCCTTCTTGCTTTATGTTAACTTTTGTCCTAGACATCTGTGATATTTGTGTGTGTGTGTTAGGGAATTGTAGAAAATGTTCTCCACCTCTCCCATAGAAACCTCTGTTCTGTTTTGGTCACATTTTTGTTCCTTCAGCCTAGTCAAAAGCCTGTACCTAGAACCATCATTTTTATGTTTACACTTGTTTACATCTTTTTCTTTTACCTCAAAAATCTACTAGGAGACCGTGCTGAGCATAACCTAAGATTACAATAAATAGGTTAGGCTTAAAAATTCAGAAATCATAAAATCCAACATGGATTTTCTTAGGACTCTAAGGAGTAGGTATCTTGATAAGGAGGCAGGATAGTGGCTTGTTTTTCAACAAGAAGACAATAATAATGTAGAAGAGCCCTCTAAGGGAAAGAAAAAAGAGAAAAGATATATGAGCAAAAACAGAAAAATCAGAGAAGATGGAAACCAAAAAATTGAACAACATATAGGAGAACCTGTAAAATCAAATGGTGCATGTAGGGAAAGCCACCAGCCACATCCAATCTCTCCTAAAAGAATATTCTAGTAGCTAAATTGTAAACCCAATGGAAAGAATAGATAAAAGGCTGATGTAGCTATTAAAAGGAGTAATTAAAATCCAAAGGAAGTGTAGGGGTTTTTTTTCTTAAAATGAAAAAGTACCAAATGTTTTAAATTACTTTTTAAAGTACAGGATACAGCTCTGTGTGGAATGCAGTACATTTTCTCTTTGGTTCACTCTCCCCAGAATCAGTCTCCAGATTTGTCCAGGTGTCTCTGATGCCAATGATAAAATCCTCTCTGGGCCTGTTGAGAGGATGGATACAGGATAAATGGGTGCTTTAGCAACCAGGTAGAGGCTAGCCTCTGGCCTCAGGCCTGTAGCATCCTGGGGAGGTGGGTTTGGTCTTGGGAGCAGGCAGTGAAAGCTGGGGAAGCTTCAAGGGGGCTGTCAGTCAGATCTGGTTCCCCTTACCAGAGAGGAAAAAAAAAAAAAAGCATTACGCTCATAAGATTTCTTCATATTCAACCATCCATTTGCTAATACATTCTCTTGACATAAGTAGCCCCACTAAATTCCTCTTTCCTCATCACTAACTCTAAAATGACAGCTTAAGGATTATCCTCTCTGCCATTTACCATGAAACACAGCTCCAGACCAGTTTGTTGTAGGTTTCTGAGCTTAACCACATAGCTCACACTGAGTGGATAATCAATCATTCTATGACTAAATCCATCTGGAACAAATTTGAAGAAGTGGCCATGTAGGTTTTTTTTTTTTAAATTAAACTGAAACCAGAGTTGATCTCTTTTTTCAAAGGTTTAAAAGAAAAAAATATATATATAAAACTCAGCAATGACTTTAACCCCCAGAACTCATGTATGCTCTCTGAGTAAGATTGGTTCTATCCTACCCCCATTTTGGATTTCACTTAATTTTTCAGAGAGATGGTCTTTGAATGCTTTGGAGGAGAGTCCCCTTCCCAGAGAATGAGGTCACAATCCCTCCTTGGGTAGAAGGAAAGGGGGATATTGTGTAGCCAAGTTATCACCATAACTTCATGTTGGTCTTAAATTCCCAAATGCGCAGGGCTCAACTGAAAGATTATGGAACTAAAAGAGCCTGTTTCTGGCCATTCTTTCTGGAACCACTACTTTTTGCCCTGTAAGCATTAAAGGATCAGTTAGATATCATGAGCCTTGGCTTTAAAGAACTCCACCCTTCCCTCATCAGACCCCAAATTGTTCGTTTAAATTTAGGTTATAGCTTCTCGTGTCTACTCTGACATCTGCACCATTCATGCATTCATTTGTTCAATTTTAAGTCATTTATTCATCGATTCATGCATCAATGTATTCATTTATTATGTAATCAAACTATACTAGATGCCTAGACATACCACCTTTCTTGCAAGGACTTTTCAGGCTATCTGAAGAGGTAAAGTAAGGTTGGATTTAAAAAACATTAAATCATACAAATAATTCAGCTTAACAATTCAGGTCAGCAAAACTTTAGTCAAGAGCCTCAGTCCCCACGGAGTCAATGGTAAAAGCAGTGGTAGAGTCCAGCGGAAGGACTGCTTGCTACAATCCGGGGCCATCATGGGCTTTTCAGAAGCAGTGAATGTAATCTGGGTCATGAAGGTTGAACTGGATATAAATAATCCTGAGAAGAGAAAGGGTAGGCTTTGCTGGGTGGATGCCCTATACACAGAATAATAGTGACAATATCTTGTTGCTGTTTGGGGTAAAGGAAAGGGGGGCTATTGTGGGGACTGCCGGAAACAAGAAAAATCATTGGAGGGACAGTTTATATGAATCCTGAATTCTCGGTTAAGCCGTTTAGATTTAGTGATGTCATAACTTGTGAAAGATTTTGAGCAAAGAGTGACATAATAAAAATGCTACCTCCAGATAGTTGTAGGATGAGGGGGAGAAATAAGTATACACATATGGTTAAATGTGTTAAATCATCTTAATAGGACTGGGATGGGAGATGAGAGTAGATCTTACTTCTTGTAAAGTGAGTGAGTTCCTCAAAAAAGAATTGCATTAATTTTCAAGTACTATACATATGATAACAATGCTGACAAGTATAAAGAGTTTTATCCACAAGGACTATTTTCAGGATCATAATTATTTGTTTAACACCATTTCTAACAGACATATTCACTATTTTGCATGTAAGTGATGAGTCAAATCCAGAGTCAAAGACGATTCTAAACAAGTTCCACTCCAAGTAGGGTAAACAGTTTATAATATTGTTTAACAATATATTTATTCATAGGTATTACAAAGGAAAACATCAAATAGTCAATTAATAATATTTTGGTGTGGGATCCCTGGGTGGCGCAGCGGTTTGGCGCCTGCCTTTGGCCCAGGGCGCGATCCTGGAGACCCGGGATCGAATCCCACATCGGGCTCCCGGTGCATGGAGCCTGCTTCTCCCTCTGCCTGTGTCTCTGCGCCTCTCTCTCTCTCTGTGACTATCATAAATAAATAAAAATTTAAAAAAAAATAATATTTTGGTGTAATTTCAGCTCCTATGCCCCATGAAATAACCAATTAAGAGCTAAATAAGCCCTTAAATGATCTTCTGAACAATCAGCCTTTCTGCCTCTGCTCACATCCATTAAACTGTAGAATGTTTATTAGTCATAATATATGGCTGTAGGAATACAGAGCAAGTCTCTAACCATAAACTACGTCTGAACATAGACCTTTAACAGCAGTTGCTCTTATTCTAATATGGCTAAGGCTGAGATGCTGTGAAATGCAATGAACGTAACCTAAGCAGAGTCATGCCCTGATTAAAACAAGGTTTTTGCAATTACAGGAAATTATGGCAAGAGGTAATTATCCATAGGCCCACTCTCTCCCTTATAAGTTCCTTACCATCCATTTTGCATATAAGCATGAACGAAGGAATAATCTCATTATAAATAGAGGAGAGCAAAAATTTCTCCCAGTATGGCTAGGGGAAATGAATTTCCTAGTTAACAATTACCTTCATTAAAAATAAGAATTTAAATAGAATACAAAAATGGAAGGAGGGATTTGGGAGTGTTGTTTGGGATTGAGGGTAAAGCTGAACTGCTAAGTGGATAAAGCAAGAATTTAAAATCCTAAGAATATATAGTTTACCTTATGATATAATCCAAAGGAATTTTAACTGGATTTAGATCTCACTTTACTTAGTTGTAATACTATGTGTGTGTGTGTGTGTTTAAGACTTCCCAAGAGCTAGAATTTTGCAAAGGTAAAACTCGTGTTCTGTTTATTAACCTATTTAAGTTTCAATTCTAACTTCATAAGCAATAGTCATGCCTGTATTTCTCCCAGAAGTGGGGTCTTCTGGAGATGATGCGTTAGTTGCCTAGATTTACTTTATTTTTTTATACTGGATTTGGGAATGAGTTGGGGAAAGAAAATTTTAACATTTGCTTTGTTAATTACAGTTCGGGAGATGGTACAAGACCACAGACCAAACATCCTATTAACTCTAAGATAATTCAACAAGCCTGAGTTGAGTAACTATTGTGTACAAAGCATAGTAGGTGCTGAGAATATAAAAATAAAAGAACTTATAGTGCCTACCCTAAAAAGCTCACAGTCTAGGAGGGAGTGGGTAGTAATTACAATGTGGCATTTTGAATCTCATTTTAAAGACTTCCCAGAAAAGGTGACACCAGGCTTCAGTTTAAGGAAGTTGTAGGAATTAGCCTTAACAAATGGGGGAAGGGAAGGAGAGAAGGAGAAGAAATGTTCCATGCCTGGAGAACAGCATTTGCTAAGGTCCTGAGTAAGAGACAGAAAAAGGGAGCAAGTACTCTGTATGATTCAGTGTGTAGTACGTGATGATAAGCAAAGATCAAATCATAAGGGCCTTGAATGTCACATTAAAAACTTTGGATTTCATCCTGAAGGTAGTGAAAGTGACATGAGTTTTCATCTGCACTAAGTGAAAGATATCCTATACAAATATGAAACTTCTCCAAATCCAAATGAAGTCCACTCTTCACTCACGGAGGAGAGAAACATCATTTACTTTCAAAACATTTCTGAATCCTAACTTTATAAGTCCAGTTAGATAATTTCCTTGTAAGTAATTAGGACAGGTTTTATTCTCCGCATATAACAATGCTACAAAGGCAAATTAAGTATAAATTTCTAAAAATAGCACAGCTCACATTTTAACCAAATAAAATGCAGTGGGGAAAACATCTTAGCTCAAAGAAAAGTTGAAAACATCAGCATTGGGCAGCCTGGGTCACTCAGCGGTTTAGCGCCACCTTCAGCCAAGGGTGTGATCCTGGAGTCCCAGGATCGAGTCCCACATGGGGCTCCCTGCACTGAGCCTGCTTCTCCCTCTGCCTGTGTCTCTGCTTCTCTCTCTCTGTGTCTCTCATGAATAGATAAAATAAAATAAAAATAAAATAAACAAAAAAAACCTCAGCATTAAAAATCCACTTGGCATTTAGTGCATTGTTCTAGGCCATTATGATTTTATCCACCTAGAATATAACTGTAACTCTTAAAGGATTTTTACTGCTTGGGGTTTGTTCCATCTTAAAGTTTATACTAAAACTTATTGGAAGACTAATTTGAAAGTAAAATTTAACTCGGCCTTTGCAGAAGCTATGAGAAGTTCTGTACATTCACCTTACTTGGCACGGCATCCCTTAGTCTTGTAAAAAAAATGTAATAACAATTGTATAAGTACTATGGAAGCATTGAGTATTATTTATTATGTTTTGCAATGTTGTAATATAATGGTGCCAGAATTTATGCATCAAATCCAATAGAGAGCTCAGTTGGTACCTTCAACACATCAGGGCCATAAAATTTATATAGGCCACTGATGTGTATGTAGGGTAATCCAGAAGATGGTTTCCTAATGAAGAATGCCAGAAATCAGTAGTTGGATCAAAACTTGTTTAGGACCCTGAATCATAAAGTGCCAGGGGCACACCTTTACCCTTAAGATGGCTCTACTTAAGGAGACCTCTCAAAAGCAGTTGACTTTCTAGAGATAGCAAACTTGCTGCTACTGCTCTTTCTTAACAAGATTACATCTGTCCCAAAGTCAGCTGGATAAGCTGCTTTCTGTAGTGATCTTACACTGACCAAAGGAACCTAGGAAAAGAAGCATAAAAAAGGTAGATGTGAGCCGAATCTTGAAAAGGAAACTGTCCTGTTAAAGTAGAGGGGTTAAGGAGTGGCTCATGGACAAAGTTAGACAGGTAGCAACATGTGTCTTACACATGGCAATATGTAGCCTCGCCGATGCAGAGGATCATACAGGAATGCATTGATAAGGGGCACCTGGGTGGTACAGTCTGCTGAGCGACTGACTCTTGTTTCCACTCAGGCCATGATCATGGGGTGTGGGGGTGTGGAGAGGGGTGGAATCGCATCGGGCTCTATGCTCAGAGAGGAATTTGCCTCTTTGCCTCTGCCCCTTTGCCCACATGCACTCTCTCCCTCTCTCTCTCAAAGACATATATGAAATCTTAGGGAAAAAAAAAGTACATTGGCAAATTGGAATCTAAGGAAAAGGCTAGTTTTTATATTAAAACCACCTAATATGCTGCAGTGAGGCTCAAAATAATCTTATAGGACCTTCTGCATTTTATCAACATCTAGGTGAGTAGTGATGAGACTAGCTGCAGGTATAGGGAGTTCAGGGGCCTGGACAGCAGCCTACCTGCACTGAGGAAATAAAGATGGCAAGGGCACCCTGCTGAGCTCCCAAAGGGTGCACTGGAGAGTCACAGCACTGGGCCAGAGCACTCACCAACCATTGCTGAAGCAGCAGTACCCAAGACCAACAACAGCGGGAGATGTCCTAACACTACCTCAGATGTGGCAGCAGTCGGAGCTCTCAAGTTAAAAGAACCGTCTGCCTAATCAGGATGAAACTGAGGAAGGGCAAATGCAAAATTGAGTATTTAAAGAGGAAGGAGTCAGAAATGCAGGACAGAGAAAGAATAAGTAAGAAGATGACAGAAGGAAGTCAGCCTAGCCGTCTGCTGGATTGTCATACTGTCACCATCAGCATATTCTTTTACCTCATGCTTTAAATTCTTTTATTTTTTTCTTAATTTTATCTGTCAAAGCCTTAATCTGGAAATAAGAGTTTGTCATATCCACATACATAATTTGCCTATAGCTATAATAAAAGCACCGGGAATAGGTCATTTAGCTTTTGGAGAAAACCAAACTTAGTATTTCTAAAGAATACTTTTTAATATGCCATGGTTTTGCCATATCACTAGCATAGCATTACAAAACAAAAATTGGCTCCACATCAGACTCTCCTGTATGATATGATTGATCAAATGCCTCATCAACTACAAATGATTATGTAGATCACTGTTATGTTTTGTAGAGAATTCTGCTCATTTGAAAAGTCAGACATCGATGTTTTCACCTTAGAGTCTTGTCCTTATGAATAAACAACCAGAAATACTTGTGCTGATTTTTTACATGCGGTTATTTCCACTACATTTGAAAATATTACCCATCTGTTCTTTAGGTCTGATTTATAACTTCATCACTGCCTTGAAAGATGATGACCCCAATGTCCTTGACATGGCCAATATAATAAAAATTGCTGCTGAAAATTTATATTTTCATAGATTTTTCATAGTTGGAACTTGTTGACAGAAGTTCTTTCTCAGAGTTACATATAGGTTCTAGTTAGAGCTACAATTGTTTTTTTTAAAGATTTTATTTATTCATGAGAGACACAGAAGGAGAGAAACAGGCAGAAGGAGGAGAAACAGGCTCCTTGCTGTAGCCCGCCAATGTGGGACTCATTTGGACCCTGGGATCACATCCTGAGCCGAACAGACACTCAACCACTGAGCCACCTAGGCATCCCTAGAGCTCCAATTAAAGCTATGTTTGCTAAGTAGTCTTTATAAACCTTAACACTCCATTGCTGTGAAGGGGGTCCTATAGCCATTAACTGTCCTTTCATATCACAAAATACTGTGAAATGCAAAAGTTGCTAGATATTTCTTTGCTTTTGTATCTCTTTTGTTTGAATGTTTGCAATTTCCCTAATGAGAAGTAGCTTTAAGAAAGAAAGGCTGGTTTTGCCTATTCTCCTATCTGTTCATCTGGAATATGCCAAAGGAAGGGAAGTCCTTCAAGGCTGTGATGATCTTCCCGATTGGATTTCAGTCATAACCGACCACATTCAAAATATGACACTGAAAAAGGAAGCAAAGATAGGATGTGTAATTATATACAAGTGCATAGCAAAATATATTAAAAGCCCTGACTTTCTGCAGTTTTTTGCTTCCTTCAGTCTGTAAACAATAGTAGTACCAACCTGATTTACACCAACTCATAGCCATGTCACAATGTTAAGTACAATTTATTGAGAACTTAATGTCAACCAGATACCATTTGAGGGGTGTGTTATTTCAATTAGTACTCACAATAACAGTATGAAATAGGTATTATCCCTACTTGACAGATTTTGTCATTGAAACTTGGAAAAGTTAAATAACTTGACCTGAACACACACCTAAAACGTGGTGTTTCTTGGATTCAAACTGAGACTTATTTGATGCTAAAACCTGTGATCTTACCCACTCTTCTGTCTCAGTCATATTTCATATCATTCTGTCTCAAGTTACGTAAGAAAAAAATTTATTCTCTGGTTCTCAGACTTTCTAAAAAGATCAACAAGTCCTCCCATAAACTCTCATTCTTGGAATAATAAATTCTTGGAGTAATAAGGTTTAAAAAAAGCTAGCACAAACAACTAAAGAAACGATCTCGAATAAAATAATTTAGAATTAAAAAATCTTATGAAGTAAGAAAATAGTATGATTGTTGTCATTGTGAAAGCCCTGAAAGAGATCCTTAGTTGATAGGGCCTACCTATCTGGCAGCCTCACAGTCATCCACATTAACCACATACATGCCTGAAGCCAAAGATTTTCATTTAAAGGTTTCCATAAACAAATTATTACATTTCTAGGGAAAAATAATTCCAGGCTAATTTTAAAATTAACAATATGAATTGCTCAATTTTTCCATTTTCTTCTAAAATGAAAACTTGGAATATGATAGACTCTACGGATGTGTTCCATGCAGTAACCAACTAAAAATATATATATATATATATATAGGGATCCCTGGGTGGCACAGTGGTTTAGCGCCTGCCTTTGGCCCAGGGCGCGATCCTGGAGACCCGGGATCGAATCCCACGTTGGGCTCCCGGTGCATGGAGCCTGCTTCTCCCTCTGCCTGTCTCTGCCTCTCTCTCTGTGTGACTATCATAAATAAATAAAAATTTTTTAAAAATAAAAAAATAAAAATATATATGTATATGTTCTTAGATCTGTATATGTCTATATATACAGATCTAAGAACATAGTCTTTTTTTTTCTTCTGTGTTTATGCATGCCAAGAAATTCCCTTAAAAACTGACTTAGCTTGGCATCTACCTTTAACATATCAACTGTATAACTGGAACAGGTCCATCTCCCTTTGTACTCTATAGACAGAGAAACCATGTATTGGGCGTGTTTCCCCATGAGATTTTTTTCAGAGTTTATGCTGCCAAATAGACATTAAGCAAGTCTAAATTCCTGAAAGTATGTAACTTTACAGGTACACAGTAGTGCATTTAAACATTTAAGAGAACTTTCTATTCATCTCACTCTGCTAACAGAGCCATTTAATCCTGAAAAATGAGCCCATTTTTAGACCCTCCTTTGATTCTACAGATCAGAAGCCACTGCTGAAAAATGAAAAAAAGGAGGGTGGGGGAGAAATAGAGATCTATGATCATGATCCCCAATAAAGCAAGAGCATATTTGTTCAGATTTCCCAGGATCCAATATTTTAAGGTAGAGAAGGCAAAAGAGGTAAGAGCTGGAAAATGAATATTTTTTACAACAGAATCCAGGAATTCAGTAAAATGAACCTTAATTTCAGATTTTTAAAACTGAAAGAGATTTTGGGATGCCTGGGTCGCTCAGTGGTTGAGCATCTGCCTTCTCAGGTCACGATCCCAGGGTCCTGGAATCAAGTGCCGCATCACACTCCTTGCAAGGAGCTTTCTTCTCCCTCTGCCTATGTCTTTGCCTCTCTCTGTCTCTCATGAATAAATAAATAAAATCTTTAAAAAAAACTGAAAGAGATCTCAAAGGACATACAGTCCACAAATTTACCAGTCATCCTTGCACAGGGGCCCTGCTAATCTTCTCTGTATCATTCTAATTTCAGTATATGTGCTGCTGTAGCAAACACAGAGAATATATAGTCCAAACATAATTTTGTCTCTGATGGAAATGTAAGGTAAAATGCCCCAAATTCATTTAAAAGTCCAAAGACTATTTTATATATGCTAGCCTGAGAAATCTGTAGGATTGAAACACTCATAGGGTCAATAGTTTTATTGAACAATATTTTCTTTAGTTCTCTATTGCCTTTAGGTACCTTGAACTCATGGGAGTTATTTGAATGCTATTACTTCACAGCACTGAAAGTGCCTTCACATAGACAGGAGGATATCCCATAGCCTATATATGTCAGCACAATTTATAAGCAAGTTAAATTCAAACATGCATGATAATTCATGAATAACTTGGGAAAAAGTGACAACTATAGTATCAATTTGAAACAAAACCAAAAAGTCAAATCTCACTTAGTTTAATGGTATATGTCAGCTATCACTATTAAGTAAGCCAGCATTCTGAATTTCCCTGTCTTAAACCTTGTAGTTAAATTGAGATTGTAGGGATCCCTGGGTGGCTCAGTGGTTTAGCGTCTGCCTTCAGCCCAGGGCTTGGTCCTGGAGTCCCAGGATCAAATCCCGCATCGGGCTCCCTGCGTGGAGCCTGCTTCTCTGTCTCTCTCTCTCTCTCTCTCTCTCTGTCTCTCATGAATAAATGAATAAATCTTTAATTAATTAATTAATTGAGATTGTATAACTCTAGAAAAAGTCTCTCTCTCTCTGTCTCTCATGAATAAATGAATAAATCTTTTTAAAAAAATAAATAAATTGAGATTGTATAACTCTAGAAAAAAAGTTTTAAGAACTGAGAGTGAAACTGAGGAGGAAATTGCTAAAATATGGACTATCATTGATTTTTACACAACTATTTTAAGAATATTCTAATTATCTACACCCCTAAGGTTCATAAATGTAGATACATATTCATGAGTCCACATAAAGACTTGACATTTCCAAACCACATCACATTTGACACTTCCAAAACCCTTCAATACAGGCATCAGAAATGTAAAGAATGAGAAGATACAGCTTATAAAAATGCTTAACAGATTGAAGTAGCAAATAAATTTGCAGTCAAATGCCCTCTTTCTTAAAGAGGAAAGCAGGGATTTTTTTATGATTCTAAGGCAATACTCTAATTGTTAAGGATAATTCCCACTCCTGATTTGTAAGTTTAGTCCTTTGAGGACAATTGAAATAATGGTGTTTCTGTAAATGCCAAATCCCAAGGGTTACAGAAACCTAAAGAGACATAAATTAAAGTAAAAAAAGTAGTTGGAAAAAAAAAAAAGAAGTTGGTAACTCTGGGAAACAAAGGGTTGCAGAAGGGGACGGGGGTGGGGGGAATGGGATAACTGGGTGATGGGCACTGAGGAGGGCACTGGAGGGGATGAGCACTGGGTGTTATACTATATGTTGGCAAATTGAATTTAAATTTTTTAAAAATGTAAAAAAAAAAACAAAAAAAAGAAGGTTCACAGAATGCAGATGGTTACAGAAAAAAAAAAGTTTAATAGTATATGAAGCATTTGGATATAAGCCGATAGTTGTTCAAATTTAACATTTTAGTCACTGAATAATCTTATGCCTTAGAAAGCTGCAGAGCCTACCTTCCTGAAAAAACATTCATACAGGACAAGGAATAATAAGTCTGGGTTTTAACTGCCACATTGTCAAGGAAGAGGGATAAAATAAATAACTGTTTAAGATGAGATCTTTCCTGGCAATACTTTATCATAGAGCAAGGTTTTCAGATATTAGAGGATAAATTATGAAAGCATCAATGTCAACATGGCAACTCTACAAAGATATATGTATGTATGTCCTGTGTCAAATGAGAGAAGGCACAGATATTCATTCAATGTTGTTGAAATCTTACAACTTTCTATATTCAGGTCGATGTGGCTTCTATTTTTCAATTTTTTAAAGATTTTAGTTATTCAACAGAGAGAGAGAGAGAGAGAGAGCTAGTGGAGGTGCAGAGGGAGAGGGGCAAGGTGACTCTGGGCCTGAGCACAACTTGGGGCTTGATCTCAAGACCCTGAGATGGTGACCTGGGCCAAAACCAAGAGTCAGACCCTTAACCAACTGAGCCACCCAAGGGCCCTGTTTTTCAGTTCTTTAACATTTTCAAACTCAGAGTAGAGTGCACAGTACAATGAATATGGAACACCCACCATCCAGATTCTAAAATCATTAACATTTTGCCATGTTTGTATGCAGTGCCTTAACACCATTTTTAAACACAGATAACTGGTCAAATCCCCACCCACTATGGACATCCACATTGCACCACTTGCATATTTCTGGTAATAGGAACCTCACTACTTCCTAATATATTAAAGTGTCTAGTAACCATGTTCCTCTCTCAGACTGAACTAAAATCTGCCTTCCTTAAATTTCTACCCTTTTATTCTAGTTCTGCCCTTGGAAAGATACGGTCAAGACTTTTTCCTTCTTCTCTAAGTGGCCCTTCAAAACCCTAAAGTTCACTTTCATAACAGACTATCTCAGATACAATACAAGATAACAATCAATACAATACAAGATACAAATCTTATTTGTATTTTCTTCTCTCTTAAATTGAATAGAGTGGGGGCAAAGAGAAGGAGATGTAAAGAGAGAAGGAGTGGTTATCAACCTTCTGAAGGGCTGGCCCTTTTTTCCCCAAAAAGGTTTCATATGTGATATTTTCATTTTCATTCAGCTTGATGTAGTCTCAAATTTCAGTTTTATCTTCTTTAACGCATGAGTTGTTTGGAAGTGTACATCTTCTTTTCCCAAAAAAGGGGGATTTTTCTAGTTTCATTGTGGTAATTGCTGTCTTTTCCATCACATTTGCCTTGTAGTGAGGGAACAAAAATCCATATATTGTAATTTTTGACATGTATTTAGACTTTCCTTAAGGCCAGCATATAATCATTTTCTTTTAACATTCTCTCAATGCTTGAATAGGATATGTATTCTGTCCCGTGTTCTATATTATGTCAAGTAGGTCAAAGTTTGTCATCTGTTATTCACATTTTCTATTCATTTCTGAAAATGTATGTTTGTTCATTTAGTTACTAAGAGAAGTATGTTAAAATCTCTTAATGTAATTGTGTGTATTCATTCTCCCTCTAGTTTTACCTATTTGTGCTTTGTCTGTCTATATGGAGGCTGTGTGATTAAATGCGGTTAAATTCTGAATTTCTGCATTTTCCTGATAAACCAAAACTTTTGTTACATAGTATTTTTTATTCTTTAGTAATCTTTTTTCCCTTAAAGTCAACTTTGTCTGATATTAATATTGCAAAGCCAACTTTCTTTTCATTAGTGTTGGCATAGTACATTTTTCATCTTTTTTCCTTCAACCTATCTTTTCTTTTCATCCTTATATTTAAATGGTTTCTCTTGAAACAGCATATTTAGGTTTTGTTTTTATAATCAACCTGAGAATTTCGGTTTTTAGTAAGATCTTTCAATCTGCTTACATTAATGCAACTATTGCTATGATTAGGTTTAAACTACCCTTTTACTATTTGCCTTCTATTTGTTCTGCACATTTTAGTTTCCTTTTCTTTCCTCTCTTGCCTTCTCTCTAAAATAATGGACCATTTTGTATTATTCCATTTCTCCCCTGTATTAGATTTGTAGTTTTATGCTTTTACTATTCCTTTAGCTTTTCCCGTAGGGGTATTTTAATATGCATATTTGATTTATCAAAGTCTAAAATAAATTAGTAGTTTTACCTCTTTCCTAACAATGCAAGGATCTTCAAACTCTATTTACCCTCCTGCCAACTTATTATTCTCATGTATTTTAATTATAAATATTTTATAAATCCCAAATATGTTATAAATCCCAAATATGTTATAAATCCCCAAAGACCTTCCTATTATTGTTTTATACAGTCAGTATTCATTTAGATTTACTCACATATTTATCCTTTCATTGCTTTTCATTGTGCTGGAATTTTGAATCAAAAAGAGAAAGGAATTTAGTGCAAATTTGGTGAGTTCCACCCCTCCTTCATCCTACCTCTCTGCTTCATTTGGAATTCAGAAAAACATAAGGGCCCTGAGGCATATGGGGAAACATTGTGCAGAAACATCATAAGTAAGATGTAATGAAATGGGTAGGAAAATATACACAAGACAGTAACATGCTCTGAAGGCAAGAAGCACAAAGATACGCTTTATTTAAAAAGCCTTAAGCAGTTAATGATTTGGAGAAGTATTGCCAAATTACACTCAGCAAATTTAGTAGTATGCCCCAATTTAGTGGGCACAAAAGCTGTTTATTGTTGAATGAACAACAAGTTTAATGTAATTGGTTTCATACAATTAGGAGGTCACCAAGCCATGCTTGTTATAATTGGCATTGCCATAGCCAGGGGCTTGTGCGACCTCAAGCGATGATTGGCCTGAAGGAGTAAGCCAAGAATGTGTGTGCTTTGGGCTAGGGAGACTGACTAATCTGGCTGCAAGGCTCACGGAGGGGGCCAGGAATCAAGTCACAGTGCTTAGGCAAGGCCTGGTGGACTCAACTGAATATAGTCTCCCTTCAGTTCATTGCACTCCGGGGATTTGATCTAGAGCTAGGGATGGAAGGTGATCGAGAGGATCGAGGTAAAAAGGTAAGGCACCAGGAAACTACAGTTATTAAAATGTCAGTTCAGAGGCATCCCATAATCAGATGGGATCATAATTCCTCTGAAAGCCATCCAGTTTGAAGCTGGTCTCCAGCTTGTATAGACTGGGCTTGAACTTTCACACAAACCATCTTTAATTCCTGGTATCAAGCCACTCTAAAGCAAAGATTAATGGTGCTACTTATTACAAAATACAGTTTTTTTACCTCCACAAGGTTGTGGATTGATGACTAGTTGTAATATCACTCCAAATACCAGAGTCATCTTTTCCCAAACATGTTTTTAATGGATAATTAAGTTTAAGAAGCAAAAAAAAGGAAGTTTAGCTGGGAATGACATACTGAAGAGATGCCAGAGAACACTCCTGATGATTAGCAATCATTTATCAGTAGAAAATGTTTTTCCTTAATATTCTGAAAACAATAAGCTTCACTTTGCCAGTTGCAAAAAGAGCTGAAGAATAAGTAAGGCCTTTGTTCCCTTGCTTGTTCTGTTTTAGCCTATGAGCAGTTGGTTCATTTGGTCTGTGTGTAGTACAGATGAGTCACAAATTGAACTGGTCATGTGTGCCACTTGGTTTTCTCCCCATGTTCATGAACTGCATGTCTAACCTCATCCCATCGTCTTGCAGATGAACCCCACTAGCCACAGAGGAGACTGGGTGAGAAAAGGTCAATTTGCAGTGCAAATCAGTCATCATTGCTGGAAAAGCAACTCCGTACATATAGCATAATTTTTCCATATGAGAACAGCATATTTCAAGGTTCTGATAGAACACAGTGCAATGACAAGGACTTCCAGAACACTGGATTCACCACTTTATAAAACAAAGAAATAAACTATCAGTGAGGCTGATATTTGTTGATTTTGGTGATATTTTTGTTTATCATTTAAAGCACACCAAATTATTAACAATCTGTTTTGCCAGAACAGATAAGAATCTAGAACTATAAATCTACTGCTGGCCATAGATGAAGACAGTTCTCTTTTGTTACTTAATATCAGTATTTATTTTCTCCACGAGAACTGCTTAGCTTGGGCGAATTCTAGCTGATAATTTCAGAAGGGTGAAAAGCTAACTAGAACTGGGCATTTAGCCCAGATAAATCTGATTCCAGTACTATGAAAGAAGCAGCAAGGGAAATAGAAAGTCTTTGACAAAAATTGTTGATAATTGGCTAAGGACTGGGGAGGGAAACAGAAGACTTGGAGAGCTATGAATGTTATTCTAATGTAGAAGAAAGACACAAGGGAGGAATCTAGGCACTACAGATGAACGACCCTCTTTTTACTTCTAAGAAAAATTAAATATATATACATACATATATAAAACTATAATTAAAGGCCTGCTATCCAGAGTTCTTAGGAAATAGTCTTTCTGGAGACCAAAATTGCAGGGACAAAAATGGAAATCTGGGGTTTGAATTTCTACTCTGGGTGACCTTAGGCAGGTTACCTCACAAATCTACACTTCAGTGACATCCTCCTGCCTCATCTGCAAATTGTGCATGATGTGACCACTTATTCCACTGAGCTGTTATCAGGATGAAATCAGAGGCTCACTGATCTAATTTTCTAACCAAATAATAGATGTTTAAATATTGCTAAGCATTTACCTATTTTTACACCAGTTAATTTTAGAATTTTAACAAATTTGTGTATGGTTATATAAAATATCACACACCTCTTTCTTAATCAAAATTTAAGTAACATAATTTGATGTCTTGAATACTCAGATTATCATTAATAGGAGCCATGAATGGATGAAGCAATAGTAAAACAGCAATGCTCTCAGCACTTGTTGAGATAGCTCCCACTTTCCAGGATTGTACTGAAAAATAAGATGAAGACCCAAAATAACAATAAGATCCTTACCCAATGAGTCCTTTTTATTTGAACAGTTTTATAGAGTAAATGGAAAAGGTGCTGAGAACTAATTTACCATCCTGTCATGAGAAAGGATTAGGACCAATTATTCTGAACAGATGGGTATCTATCTAAGTTGTTAAGAAAAGGAAGAAAGAAAGGAAAGAAGGAGGGAAGATAGGTGGGAGGAGGGAAGGAAAGTGGCTAGGAATAAAGTAGCTCCTTCTCACAGCAAACATGAATCCTTGACCTTTTTTTCTACTTTACTCCATTTATGAGATTAAATTAGTATGGTTGCAGAAGATATAAGAATGTAAATCCACACAGATGAAGAAATAGCAGCGACTTGAATTTAACCACTGCCTTTGCTTTAACCACAGGACCTCAAAGGACAGCACCAAGTAATATTCACAAAGCATGCACAGTGCTCCCCACAGACCTAGTAAAGATGTGGATATTTTACTCTGAGGATTTACAGTCTAGAGACAAAAAGATATATTTTGAAGATTCTGAACTTTAAAAAAAAATCTTTGCATCATTAAGGATGAACAGTCTATTTTACAGACGGAGAAACAGAGAGAAAAGAATTGATGTCGTGGTCCTAGATCACCTGGGCAGTGACAGATGCAAAATCATTTCAGTCCCTTCCTTCTATTCATGGTGTACTCCTCCCTGGTCAGTGGTGGCTTATTCCAAAGTAGTTCTGAACTATTCCTTAAACCTAAAGCAGCGAAGTCTAAATGGTAATCTAAAGCATTTAAGGTACAGAAAATGTTTGCCCATGAAAACACACTGAATGTCCATGTCGTGGTAAGTTATCAAATTATGAAAAGAACATTGCAGAGATTAAAATGTTGCATAAGAGAGAGAAAGCAGCATGAGTCAGGGGTTTGGGAAATATGAGTCAGAATGACGGGAAGGAGCCAAAAACATAGAGAATGAGGGCCTAAGCAGGGACTTAATGGACACCACAGAGATGTGGACACAGTCACCTCCATTAACTTTTGAGAGGAAACCAAATATGTGGTTCCATAGACTGCGGGTCAGCGTGATAAAGAGGCTAGGAGTGAGAGCTGAGCAAAGATCAGACTGCATTATTTGAAGCAATGATGGTGCCAAAGTCAGCAAGAAAGGGACCTACAACAGTATAAATCACTAGGAGGGAGAGTGTGGGCACATTTTTGAAAAATGAGGGAATCACCAAATACTGCCCTTAGCTATTCTTAATGCATTAGAATGATGAAATGTGAGTTGATTTACGTGTTGTGATATTTTAGGAAGCACACTCTATTATTTTGTTCTTTGGCTATGTTTACATTAGGCTGTGTCTGCATAGTTCAGAGCTGCTCCCCGTGGTGTCCAATTCAAATTCCAATCCCACCTTTAAGGCCCTGCTTATGACTTGAGCTACCACTTTATGAGCACCTTCAAGCAGGCACTGCAGCAGGCTCCTCACACACAGCCCCTCCAGCCATGCTGACTCCAGCTGTCCTGCAGACCACATTGGTTTTATTGGATGTTTTCTAATGCAGCCTGCCTCCTGCCTAGAAATAGCCTCCTCGCCTTCTTCAAAATGCAGCTCAAAACTCCCCTGGCCTGGCACACCTTCCACAGCCACCCACCTCTGCTGCTGCCTATGCCTCCTAGTTTCTGCACCTCTCAACACCATTGCTTTCCTACAGTTTCCATGTGCTGACATCTTGCTGGTTTTACTGTTTCTCACATATTTCCTGTTACTCTTTCTTGTAAATGATTAGTTCCATAAGACAAAACACTGATCCTACTTCCCTCAAACTCTAGGCATCAGTTCCCAGCACACGGTTATCATTCACTCATCCATTTATCGAACAAACATTTATTGAAAACCCACTGTTTCATGCACTCTGCTAGGCATTAGGAATACAGAAAAAAAGTGAGATGTAGACCCCATCCTCAGTGTGCTTGGGGCCAGGGCCCAGGGAAGGTGTTAACTGATTGCTTAAGAACCTAGTGAGCTTCACTGTCGAGGATAAATTATAGTTTAAAAGCAAAACAAAAACTCCTCTCCCTGGAGTACTTTTTCCTAGATTACCAGGGAAATCGACTGACCTGAGTTGTTTCCTTATGAATAAGGTAGTGCTTTTGCCACTCAGGATACTCCTGCCACAGAAGCCTTTTCTAAATGAAAAGCCTGGGAAGGGGGATCCCTGGGTGGCGCAGCGGTTTGGCGCCTGTCTTTGGCCCAGGGCGCGATCCTGGAGACCCGGGATCGAGTCCCACGTTGGGCTCCCGGTGCATGGAGCCTGCTTCTCCCTCTGCCTATGTCTCTGCCTCTCTCTCTCTCCCTCTCTCTCCCTCTCTCTCTCTCCCTCTCTCTCTCTGTGACTATCATAAATAAATAAAAATTTAAAAAAAAGATATAAAAAAAGAAAAGCCTGGGAAAACGAGGTCTTCTGGTACACCAGCACAGGAATGTATATTCTGCTTCAAGTCTCTGACATAGATGTATGTTTTAGTGACTCATCACGTTAACTCTGATATTTAAGACAAATAGAAATGCATACAGGTAGAAAGGAAGAGTGCAGAGGTGCTTGGCTGGCTCAGTTGGTGGGACAAGCGACTCCTGATCTCCGGGTTGTGGGTTTGAGCCCTATCTTGGGTGTAGAGATTACTTAGAAATAAAGTCCTGTAAGAATAAACTGTAAAAGACTTTAACAAGGCATAACAATTCTTACATGACTTTCTCATATGGCATATGCTCTATGAATAAATAATAACAGGGTCTCAAAGGGCAACTTTTAAAATAATAAAATTGTGTCACTTAAGTAATGGTATGAATTGACAGTATAATCGAAGATAATACAAAGAAATCCTATTTGTCTATGTGTTATTAGATAAACTGCTAAGAGCAAAGGAGAGGACAAATATTTTCAACTTGATTTAGAGAAGCTCTCAATGAAAATGTAGTCAGTTCATTTCCTAGAAGATCCACCTCCAGGTATATGACAAAGCACATGCTTAACTTCTTTGGAATAATTTCTTGAAGGGGATTTCATGAAGTTGTATTTTATTGAATTTCAGGAAGTTTCCCATCCGAAAATTAAAGTGAGTCCAAGTATGTACAAAGTGTGTTAAAAATATCATCCATCACTGTTAGGTGCAGTGAGTGCTATTGCAGCTTTGTTGGTTGTTGTTGTTGTTAATAGAGAAAGGAAAAGAATATAGTGACAGTGAAGGCAGTGATTTTTTTAAATTATTAAGTTATTTTAACTCACCGAATATTTTTATTCAATAATCCTTTTCAGAAGGTAAATGAACCTGGTTCTTAAGAAGGAGTAGGTCCAGGTAGCACAATTTTTATGTTTAAAATCTATTTAATTGATATATTAACTCCACTGGAAATATTGGCTTATTTATCAAAGAGCCTTAGAACTGAATAAGAAAGTAGGAAGGAAACTGTAGGATATAGGGAATGCAATGGGGTGGAGGCAGTTTGCAGAGAGGTCTCAGAAAGAAAAGCCACAGTCACTGGTGAGGCCTCCCTTAGAAAATGCAGCAGACAGCCCCAGTCCTTGATCTTTTGCCAGCATGCACTGAGGAAACTTGCCACATCTGAATCTCACATTTCGATATCTCTCAGGGCTGTTATCACTGCAAATGCTGGCAGATGCTCTTGACATAAAACAATAGGAATTCTGCTGTCATTTCTGCATTAGCGAGTCATAAAGCTCTGAAAGAAACCCCAGTAGAAATGTTTTCATCAAGTGCATATGAGAATATAATAAAAGACAGAAAAAAGACCAGATAATTTCAAAAAAAGATCGTGGCCCCTCTGCATGGTACCTTACAAAGGACAGAGTTAGAATCGCTGATTTGAAAATAATGATGATGATGATGACGGTGGATTACAAAACAAAAATAAAAAACAGTAACAAAAAAAAGTTCACCAAAACTTTAAAACCAGGTTCAAAGAATCATGTTAAGTAGTTGCTTTTATAGGGTATTATCCAATAAATGGCCATACATCCCTAAAGTATTTTTCACCGCCCCTCTCTCTTTCTTTTGGGAAAAATGTCTGTTATCATTCAAATCCAGTATCAGAGGACAACTCTTACCACAGGAATCTCCCACATTCTTACACTGGTAGTGTGAGTACAGCAGTTCTCCCTGAAAATAGAGTGAAAAGCAGCAGAAGCCACTCTCTGAGCTTCTTTAAAGGAAGGCAGGAATTGAGAAATACCTTCTAATTACTGATGGCTCATCTTTTGTATTGAATTTTAGCCCACTGTTTGTTCCAAAGCACCACCCTGGGTTTACCACATTGATGATCTAAGGTTCCCTAAGCCGTCTTAGTTTTTATGCAAAATTTGTCATCTAGGAATTCCAAGTTTGATGATATTTTTTTAACAAAGCTTAGACCCTTCAGTTGTTGAAGAATGCCAAAATCACATAATCCTTTCATCTTCTTAACTCACCTACTTAACTTGGTAATGTGAGAGAGTTATTGAATGCGAAGGTAATGTTGAAAAGGCAAAATTAAATTTCACTTATAAATCACCGTAATATAAATGCACATGCATAAATTCATATCACCTTTGATTCCAAAGAAACTCATTATAACAGATTCATTATATTGTGACCAAGCATTTTTTACTTTTCTAAAACTATAATCTACTACTCCTTTGGGCACATTTAGTAAATTAAAGAATCGCTTTGGGAAAATATCTTTTTTAAACTGAAATGAGATGCTTTGGGAAAATATGTATTTTAAACTACACCAATCTATCTCTCCTAGAGAAATATGATCAAGTTGAATCCTTTGCATTTTGAAATTTGCAATGAAAGGGTTTTTTTTTTTTTTAAGATTTATTTATTTGAGGGAGAGAAAGAGCATGTGCATGAGCATGCTGTGGAGGGAGCGGCAGAGGGAGAGGGCAAGAGAATCTCAAACGGACTCCACACGGAGCGTGGAAGCCTGACACAAGGCTCCGATTCCATGACCCTGAGATGATGACCTGAACTGAAATCAAGAGTCAAATGCTCAACCAACTGAGCCACCCAGGCACCCCTGCAATTAAAGTTTAATTAAAAGGCAACAGGAAATACATAGTATTAAAGTTTGATTTATACCTGGTTACTGGACAGTTCTTTATAGACTTGTCAATGTAAATGATCTCAAATGCAACATATTGTGTAGAAAAAGCAAGTATTATACAATTCATTTATGCTTTAAAGCACGCAACACAACACTGTATATTCTAATGGATGCATATCTATATAATTAAAGTATAAAAACCTTTCAGGGAAGGATTCACACCTACCAGAACAGTGGTAGGTGAGCAGATAAAAAGATAAGAATACAGTAAAGCTTTAGTTATGTCTCGAATGTTTTATTTCTGAATATAAAGTGAGCCAAGGCAAACATGGCTAATGTTAGCATGTGTTAAATCTGAGTCGTACACACTGGCATCTATGAAATTATTTTCCAAATGTTTGAAATCATTTATCATTTTAAACATTTCTAATATAATATTACAGAGTATTGCCTTAATAAAGTGAAAACTTTATTTCTTTTTAAAAAGTATGATGGGCACCTCTGTGGCTCAGTCAGTTAAGTGTCTGCCTTCAACTCAGGTCACGATCTCAGGGTCCTGGAATGGAGCCCTGCATCAGGCTCCTGCTCAGTGGGGAGCCTGCTTCTCCCTATGCTGCTCCTCCTGCTTTCTCTCTCTCTCTCTCTCTCTCTCTCTCTCTCTCTCTCTCTCTCTCTCTCGTGCTCTCTCTCTCTCTCTGTGTTAAATAAATAAATAAAATCTTTTTTTAAAAAAGTATGATGGCAATTCAACATAGGGAATATAGTTAATAATACTGCAATAGTGTCATTGTATGGTAACAGATGGTAGCTAGACTTGCTGTGAATATAACGTAATGTATAGTGTTGTCTAACCACTATGATGTGCACCTGAAACTTATGTCATTTATGCGTCAGCTACACTTCTTCGGGTTTTTTTTAAATGGAGGAAATAGTAACATCTGCACAACCAACTCAAACTTTGTGCTGGCTGTCTTTACCAGACATAGACGAGTGCACTGCAGGGACCCACAACTGTAGAGCCGACCAAGTGTGCATCAATTTACGAGGCTCCTTTGCCTGTCAGTGCCCCCAGGGGTACCAGAAGCGGGGAGACCAGTGCGTAGGTAAGTACAGCAGAGCAGTAAGCAAAATTCTATCCTAAACCTCTTCCTTGTTTAAACCCGTCATTCAAAGCAAAGCATTCATATTTATTTGGAGAATGATAACTCCAACTGCTTGTTCTGTCATTGACTACTGAACCATTTTCCACATTAATAAGAAAGAGCTAACCTTAAAGGGTGAGCACGTTCTGGATTTCAAAATGTTGGTTCCATGTTAGACTAAGCAGAAGCAGAAATTTGGAGTATGAATGAGACCACAAAAGCAACCAAGGAAATAATTTTAAATTAGCTGTTTGGTGGCCACAGCACCAAAACATTGACGATGTGACCTTCATTCACTGGTTCATAAAATAGCATAGCTTATAGGGCACATGAATGAAGTTCAAATCCCAACTCTCCTCCTAACTCATTTTGAGGCTTTAGACAAATGACTTACATACTCAGGAGCTCACGCGTGGGAGTGCTCAGAGCTGAGGCAAGTATTGCACGGAATAGCTGTGTGCTATTATTGTGTGATGAGTTAACAGACGTGTACTAAACATTCGGTGTGTTGCAAGTGGGTGCAGTGCTGGAAAGGCAAAGCCAAGTATAGCGTGTGCCTCTACTTGAGAGCTCTACTTGAGCTACCTGAGGACAGGAGCCAGGTCTGATTTGTGTCACTGCTGTCTCCCCGGAACCTGAAAAAGTGCCTGCCAAGTAGATGCTCCGTGCATTTTTTTTTTCAATTGGCAGGAAGAACACAGTATGAAGAGGCTGACTGGCGAATAAGTAAACAGTAAAAAGTAAATGTGTTCCAGGTTCTGTCATGGGGTCCAGCACTAGGAGTAAAACGTCCTAATTGAATCCCTATGTCAGTTGTATTCATGTGATATTCATGGTAATTTACATACTACCGTTTAACATACATCAGTGAAGAGTCCTTATTTTCTCTTTAGAGCAGAGGGATAAGAACATGGGGATAGGAAAAAAAAAAAAAAGAACATGGGGATAGGAAGCTAGAATTAATTTTCGCCTGAGAATGTTAGCTCTTGACATCGAGATGTCAACACTGAGCTCCTTGAGGGCCCGGTTCTGCCCGCCATGGGGCTGTGCCCAGGTGCTGGGGTGAGTGCCCAGCCTCTGAGGAAGGCCCAGGGTTTGTGTGACTAAAACTGTGATTTAGAAGATTGTGTGGAAAACTGGACAGGCACCAAAGTTTTGCCCAATGGATTAGTCAGGAAAATAAACAATTGAGTGTATAAAAGGTAAAGAGAAAGAACTAACTCAACTTACTATGGGAACAATTAAAGGGAATAAAATGTGTGATTATAGCCCTATAGGATCTGGTAGCAGGAAACATTCTTAAATCCAGATCTAATCATGGGGCTTCTCTGCTGTTCCCGTCACCCACATTTGCCAGCAGAGTATATAAGGTCTTCCTCCATCAGATCCTTGTCCAGTTCTGTTGTACCAACACCATTCTTCCTGCAAACATATTACACTGAAGCCTTGTCTACTAAAGTTCCACACAAACATCATGCAATGTCACACCTTATTGCCTCTACCTAAGCTCTTTTAGCACCAAAAACATGTTTGCCCTGGCAAACTCCTATTCAATTTCCAAATCCCAGTTCAGGGTCACTTCCTCTGGGAAGTCTTCCGTGATTTACCCAGATATGATTAGTTCCTCCCTCCTGTGCATCACTACTTCTCAAACCTTGATGAGTGTTTTTTTTTAAATTTCCAGTCTATTATAGATCAATACTACTATAAAGTAAAATAAAAAAATGTTGTAGCAACACCAAATTGCTATTCCTAAACACATATTCTCAACTTCTGTACTTATTTGTAGCAGGCTGTTCCAAATAGTCCATGAACCAACAGTGGTCAGCAGGCCACTTGAGTAGAATGGTGCTCTGTCTGTCCCTTGTACAGCTTTCTACTGTTGATCCTACCATTCCTTGCAATAATATGTTTCCATGCCATTCTTCATGCTAGACAGAGTATAAAGTATGTATTTATCATCATTATAAGACTATAGTGCCAAACACAATGCTTGCAAATAACAGTGATTCAGTGGGTATTCACTGATTGAGAAGACATGCATGATTTATTTATCAAGTATTTACTGATACTGTTCTAAGTGCTGGGCCTTCATGGTGAGCAAACATATTTTACAGAATCATGTCCCTCGTGGAACTATTAGGAGGGACCATTTTTACAAATTAGCTGTCAGTAGGGGCCCCTGGCTATAATACTGGGTACAGGATGAGCTATGCTGAAATTGCCCTTAATCAATATGAAGTCTGCACACACATTCCACTGATGTTTATCGAGCACCTACTATGCCAGACCCTGTTCCAGGCGTTAAGCACATAGCAGTGAACCAACAAAAATACTCTACTTTCATCTGAAGAGAAGACAGGTCTTATTTGCCATGCATTATAGTGAGGGAGACAGACAAGAAGCAAATAAACACATAACACAATATCAAGGAGTGTCAATGGCCACAAAAAATAGAAAGTAGGAAAAGGTGACAGATGGGACAGAAGAAGCCATTTTATATGGATGGACAGAGATGGCCTCCCTGAGGTGACATTTGAGCAGACACTTCAAATAAATGAGGTGGAAAGCCATGTCAATGCCATTACCTTTGATTTCAGTATTCAAGTGAAATCAAATATATTTTGCAGCCTATTAATAACAGCTGCCATTTATTTTTACCTGTTTTTTTGCAAGGAAATTTGCCTATAATTTCATGGTATCCTCCCAATGAGTCTACCACATTGTTGTATTATCACTTACAGAAGAGAAAATTGAAGCTTTGAGAAGACCATGCTAGTAATTGCCAGAACAAAGATTCATCTCAGGCTATCCTGAGGCCACTTGAGCCTACCACTTCCCACAGTTTTAGTCAGAAGAACTCAACATAAAGTATTGTTTTGTTTTTGTTTTTTACCATAAGGAAGTGTCAGTCTTATATTGTACAGTCTTATATTGTACAGTGTACAGTCTTATATTGTACATGAATAATTGTTATTTTTTAATTACACACGTCATGTTAACATTGTCACAAAGTGTAGAGTTAATGAAATTTTACTATGCTTCTAAGATGTTAATCCTACTCCGCAAGTTCTCAACTGACCATTTTATAGTTGGAAATATTTATCTGAGAAGAACACAGCCTGGAACACTTCATCAGAGTGTCAGAGGGCAGTCTCAAGAGGTAATTTGTTTAGCATCCTATTCCTTTCACAGTGTTCTTTCATTTGATTCTCATGGAAACTTCATAAGATACACATAGCAAGCATTACTATCCAAATTTTACAAAAGAAACAATCAAGATACCAAGCGTTTATTGCTCAGCAATGTCAGCAGCTGAGCAGTAGACCACACCTCCTTTCTCTTGGTTTTATGCTACATCAATCAGTTCTTCCATAGTGCTTTTTTACTTCTGTCATTACAAATAACCTTTTAGATCCCAGAACTGATATATATATTCTCATATCTATGTGAAATAGCCTTAATTACTTTTCTGTCTTTAAATCTCAACCCACTCAACCAGCTTTATGAAGTCTTTGTTTTTAACATCTCACTCAACTGCAGAATGCAAACCAAAGCTTATTTTTAAAAGAATATTTACCCTAATTTTTAAAAAAATGACAGAATACCTTTTAAAATGAGATTTTTCTTTGGCCAGGTTTTCTAGATAATGTTCTGCTGAGAACTAAAGAGCTACCAGCTCTGAATAGTCAATAACTTGGTTTTCTTTGTGTGTGTGCCTGACAACCCAGACATAGACGAATGCACCATCCCTCCATATTGCCACCAAAGATGCGTGAACACACCAGGATCATTTTATTGCCAGTGTAGTCCTGGGTTTCAGCTGGCTGCAAACAACTATACCTGTGTAGGTAAGCTCTGGGCGGACTGCCATCCTAACTGATTTCTGTCTTCACAAAAAATGTCAGGGCGCATTGCAGTATTTCCAGTTTTCTGTGCTCTTGAGTGGACTGGTCTCCTTTATCTTCCCTGCATAAAGCTATAAAGACAATAACCAATCTGTCTCTTAAAACACATCAAGATGTGAATGGAAAACTTTATTAACCGTGGTGTTAGTCCTCCTCTGTGAGTCTATCAAAAATATAAAAAAAAAAACTACAGATCAATGGATACACATACACCAATTAGTCAACAGTATGTGATATAAATGCTGAAGGTGCCAGTAGATTACTGTAAGTTCAAGTACATAAACTTTCCACTGAGAGTGCATCTGATTTTTACATGCTTCTTCTCCCCTTTCAGAATGCAGTGTCACGGCCCACAATTTTAAGATTGGCATGACATGGAAAGAATCTAGTGCGGGAAAAATGCCTTTTCACAATATTTTCAGTGCCTTAGAGCATTGCAAAACTCTGTATGGGTCTCAACGGCTTATGTTATAATTGTAATGGAATTTAACAGAACCCATTTAAAAAGTAATAAATAGCACAGATAAATCTTCACCACAGCATGCTGAGAGACCGTATCAGTATGAATGTCTTATATCAATTATTTATAGACTTGGCACTTTGCATCTGAACAACAATAAAAGAAAATAGATACTGGAATGTATATTTATTAGAATCATTAAATTCTTTTGGAAAGATTCATCAAACACAAAACTAACTGTCATTCCCAGAAAGAAATATTCTGGTATTTCTAAAAGAAGTGCATGACAGACGTTTGAAGTCACTCCAATAAATATGAAACCTGAATGGATGTTCTCCAGTGAGCTTCTGCAGGGCAAAGAATCCAACCCAGGAATTATTCACTTATCATTAAATGGCATAGGTACAAAGGAGCAAGGATATGTTTAAAGACATAGATATATAAATGTATATAATATTTCCTTTCAGATATAAATGAATGTGATGCTAGCAATCAATGTGCTCAGCAATGCTACAACATTCTCGGTTCATTTATCTGTCAGTGCAATCAAGGATATGAGCTGAGCAGTGACAGGCTCAACTGTGAAGGTAAAATATTTTCCAAATAATTTGTAACAACAGTTCAATCTGTATAATTGCTGTTGCTTTATCCAATTACGTACCTGTTTATGAAAACAATCTTTTTCTCCATGCAAATTCTATTTTAAAATACAGTTAATTAAGTTCAATTATAGTATTTTCTTTTTAGTATGTTATCAAGAGAAAGGAGAAGGAATAAAATAACTGAAATAGTAGATGTAGGCTGGGTCTAATAATTAGAAGGGGTGTTCTAGTGTCTTGCTTCTCAAAGTGATGTGATGGCCAGCAGTGTTGACACATCCTTGTCTCTACTTGTGAGAAATACAGATCTCAGGCCCCAGACCAGACCTACTGAGTCAGATGCTGCATTTAACAAGAATCCCAGGTGACTGGTATGCACATTTAAATTTGGAAAGAGCTAATCACATGTCAGAAACATTAGAATATAAACCAAGGGACCTGTCCTCTAGTCTCATTCCCGCCACTGTGTGACTTGGACACATTTCTTTAAGTTGCCTGCGTTTCACTTTCCACATGAGTAAAAAGAGGGCCACTTAATTGGAAGGATGACCTTCAGAGTCCATTGCCTGTGCATGTTCCACTGTGCAATTCAAAAGGCATACGACATCCTGAGGGGAATGCCATTGACACTTGATGTCTCTGACTTCTTTCCAGCTTTACTTAAAGCCACAAAGGTCATACCCCACCCAGAGAGGCCTCATATCATGCCACTGTGCTCAAAACCAAAAGGGGCTGGTTCTGGACAGCTGCCTCTGTCCTTCTGAGCAAACTATAAGGACATCACCATTGAGAAATGCAAAGCATTCTTTCCCTGAACTCCCAATTCATTCAGTCTGCTCAGTCAGTATGGTTAAGTCCAAGATTCGCCAGACTCTCAGCAATCATTGAGTAAAACTGATAGTCAGAAAAACTGTGTGGTGGAGTTCTGGAGGAAATGAGCTGATATTGTAGAATTTTCCCTCCAGGTTCTTACAAAGTTTTATATTTCTGTTTTATTTTGTTTAAGATTATTTATTTATTTATTTATTTATTTATTTGAGATGGGGAGAGATTTATTTATTTGAGAGTGAGAGCACACGTAAGGGGGAGGGGCAAATGAAGAGGGAGAAGCATACTCCTCACTGAGCAGGGAGCCTGGACTTGAGGCTCAGATCCCAGAACCCTGAGATCATGACCTGAGCCGATGGCAGATGCTTAACCAACTGAGCCACCAACCACCCTATATTTCTGGTTTAGAGTATGCAGTATTTTTACCCTTTTACCTTATCTTCAGAAATATTGTCAAAGTAGTGACCTATAAGTTTTTCAACTCTGTGTACCTACTATTGTCTGATTGAACAGACATTGATGAATGCAGAACCTCAAGCTACCTGTGTCAGTATCAATGTGTCAATGAACCTGGGAAGTTCTCGTGTATGTGCCCCCAGGGATACCAAGTGGTGAGAAGTAGAACATGTCAGGGTAAGTTTATTGTTTTCATATCTGTTAAGTGTTTGTTTTTAACCAGGAAAAGCAGGGAGAAAGTTACAGGATTCTCTACCATGGACTTTCATTTTTCCCTCTTATATATATAATTTGATCTCCTTTTTCCCTTGTTCATCATGTAATATGTTCATCTCATAAAAAAGGTATTATTCAGTTAGCACTGACTTTTTTTAGATTGAAAGTAATTTTTGCTCTTAAGATGTAAATAATTTTAATAAAATATTGATATCTCTTCTATATAGCCTACTTAATCTCTATGATATATATCTTCTAATCACCTGCCCCAAAGATTCAATTATTAAAATATTTCACCATTAGTTTGAGTCTAGGGAATAAACATGTGGGGTAGGCAAACCTCAAAACAGTCTCATATCCTCTAAAATACCAAGATTATAAACCTAAATGTGCTGAGAAAAATCAGCCTCAAGTATATTAAAATGTGCTTGAATTCTTAAGCAGAAAAAAAACAAAAATAGCTAATATCCTAGGGTCCAGTTTTAAAATAAACATTCAGGTGATCTTCATACTTACACATCTCCAATGCTACATGTAGTTTCAAATTTCTTTAACAGAGAGGTCTGTTCAGATAAAGCCAAAAGTATACATAATCCTAGAAAAGCTAGTATAGATACTTGCCTTTGCATAAAACAGTGAGTGGGAAAAAATGACTGAACTTGAAGACAGAAAATTTGTTTGAGTTGTACTGCCTTCTATCTCTACAGTCTTAAATAATATCAAACATCTCTAAACTTTAGCTTTCTCATTTGGAAAAGGGAGTTGTGAGCATGAAATTGATAACATACATAAAAATTACTCGTAAACAATAAAGCCTTACTATCCAAAATGTTTTCATAAAATTTACTTAGCAATGTAAGTGACTAGTAGCAAATCTGCTCTAAAGAGTCCTCTTTAATCAGAACTAAGAAAGGACATACAAGGGCAATAAAATCCTTTGAGAAAGGAAAAAGATCAGGGCAAGGATACAGTAGGGCTTCTCAGTCTATATCATGATTTTATAGAATATTAACTCAGAGGAACCCAGGACCTGGGATTTTTACGGTATGCATATGATCATTCAACTAGATTCCAACCACTAAGTATGAACATAATCAGAATGCCATTCATTGCACAATGAACACCTTTATACCCCTTTCCAGGAAAGTTACTAGAGACTCTAATATTAATTGTGGAAAAACACTGCATTCCAATGATTTTACTTTCTGAAGCCTGAGACTTTTAACATGAATATTACATGGAGGAAAATGTTAGCCAGTGGGATATCTTAACTAATTTCCCTGGAGTCCTTCAAATAAATGTGTCTGTGTTTTTTTATCATAAATATATTTGGTGCTCAGCAAAAGACAGAGGCAAATTAACATACAGGGAGAGTTTACCTACCTACTCTATTTGTATGGAAACATATCTGTTACAATTTAAGGTGAAAAATATACTAGAATTGCAAATAAGAGATTCAAGAGTGTTATATCTTGAAGATATGCAGCTCCAGAATGTTTGGTTAAGCCAAAACATTTTTTAAGAGAGAGGCTTAACATTCTTTTAAAGTACAAAGCAATTAGTTTTTTCCACTAAAACTATCTCTTCCCAACCTTGTCCATATGGACTAAAGTAAAACTGAAAGAGTTTGGAGTCTTACCTTTAATCAAAGGCTTATTTTCAGGATGAAATAACTGTTCTCATTTCCACAGCCTTGCAAAACTGAAAACTCTCTGTGTTTGAGTGGGGTGGGGGAGGCTAGAGAGTAGGAATGAGACAGAGAAACAGAGAGAGAGAATACACATACACACATTCATCAAATATTTTAATACTATTAATAATTCCTGAAAAACATTCTAGAATGATTAAGGTGTTGATTACGTTAGGCTCTAAATTAATGAAAGTAATAAATGAAATTATTACATAAAGTTTCTTGTTGTCATTCTTGGTCTCCATATAATAAACCAGTCCTAGTTTTCCTTGTAGCTAAACAGCATATTTATTTTTCAGAAAAGAGAAGAATATTGAAAGCACAAGTCAATTACGATTTCTTCTAAGAAATCTAAATTCTTTCTTTAGCCGTAGCCAGTCCAAAAGAAGACACTTCGTATAACTGACTCTTGGAAACTTCTCTAGTCTCCTCTTGGGTTCCAGATGGCTTTGGCCAGTTTGGAAACTAAAAGAAAAATTTTTTCCTCCAAAGACAAGGCATAAAAGTATTCTCATTTAGGGGATGTAGTACCTCACAGTGGAAAGATGCCTATGACTACCTGTATGAACTTGGGCTACTTACTTAACTCTTACTTGTTTTTCCTCCATGTCAAGCAGAGATAATCTTTCTTGTCCATGTCTGCATGATTTATGTGAAAAGCAACTTAGTTCATTTTAATATTTCTTAAAAACCAGGTGCCCCCAAGTGTATTAATGCTAGGTGATAAAGGGATTTAAAGATGGATACTATAGTCCTGCCCTCAAGGGGTTTATAAGCTAATAGAAGGGTTAAAATAAACTGGAATGAGTAAATTAATGAATGAAAATGTCTGGTTATTAGGTAGAAGGATTCAGGAAACGGTTATAATGGATAAAATCTAAATCATTATTCAAATGTAAAGGGAGGTAGACATAGCTAGGGATGTGAATCTTAATATAATTTTCATTGTTTGTTCTAGTAGTAAATATAATGGCTCTCTAGTGAAAGTGTTCTCTCAGATGTCATCTGGAGGCTTATAATTCCCAGATCCAAAATCAGTCCTTGTCCAACACAGCCCTCGTTTTCTGGGACTCTCTCCCCTTTTGGCTTCCTTGCACTGCCTTTTCCTGGCTTGCCTCTCACCACAGCCCCTTCTTTAATTCCCCTTCTTCAATTCCCCTTCTTCCACACTATTTCTAAATAGCTATGCCATCCGAGGTGGAACAGATTCAGGCAGATTCAAGTTTGCAAGGTAAGAGGTGTATAGGGATCTGGGCTAAGTTAAATGTGCTTTTAGACACAAAACTGAGTAGGACCTAAGTTCATTGCATTTAATTGAGGACAGATGTAGCTGAGTCATTCCAGACAGATTATTAGTATGTGTCATTTCATGATATTTTTATCAACCACCTATTGTTCATCTGTTGAATTCAAAGCCAAATGTTAGCCATTGACTGTGCTTATATAAACATGAAAGGCACCAATCCTTGCCCTTGGGGAGTTGTAATTTAGTTAAGAATATAGATATGGCAATAGTTAATTATAAAATAAAATGGAATTAAATAAGAGATGGATACGTGCACTTGAAGATTAGAAGCAGAATTAATTCTGCCTAGAGGGTTAGAAGCCTGCAGGAAGGAAGAAGCATCTCAATTGACCTTGAAGTGTGCTGGTTAGATGGGATTTTCATGGTTGGGATGGGATTTTCGTGGTTGGGTCGCGAGGGTCTTCTAGGCTGGGAAAGCAGCAAGCAAAACCAATGGGGGGAGCATTTGACTCTCTGGCTGGGGAGCTTCCAAGAGATTTACAGCCTACAGGTATGGTTTTGGTAAGCACGGCATGCAAGTGGAGACTTGATCCTCTGGGAGTAGATTACACTGTCCAGAGGAAGCACAGCAGAAGTGAAGCTATGAAGTGTTATATGATTTACTCAGATCGGTAAATTCTTTGACCCTATGTGTTTACAGATATAAATGAGTGTGAGACCACAAATGAATGTCGGGAAGATGAAATGTGTTGGAATTATCATGGCGGCTTCCGTTGTTACCCACGAAATCCTTGTCAAGATCCCTATGTCTTAACATCAGAGAAGTAAGAAAAAATCAGAGCTTTTGAAAGTGAGAACTTTCTGGTCTTACCACGATAAACTGGGAAATACTTTTGTTTTTCTCTGCAGCCGATGTGTTTGCCCAGTCTCAAGTGCGGTGTGCCGAGAACTTCCCCAGTCTATAGTCTACAAGTACATGAGCATCCGATCTGATAGGTCTGTGCCATCAGACATCTTCCAGATACAGGCCACAACCATTTATGCCAATACTATCAATACTTTTCGGATTAAATCTGGAAATGAAAATGGAGAGTTCTACCTAAGAGTGAGTAGTACCCTGTGGGCAGCTGTAGCTGTTGGGACAGGCACAAGTTTGCTGTGGTTTGGCAGTATTCACTTAGAAGGAAAGCTAACATTTAAGGAGTTTTTATGTGCAAGCATTGTGTAAGTCTTCCTGAGTGCATTATCTCACTTAATCTTCTTGGTAGCATTGTCAGAAAGATACTACTATTTCATCTCCATTTATACAGAACAGTGAGACTCAGATTTAGTAGCTTCTCTAAAGTCACTCAGATACCAAGATGAAGACTAATGGAGTTGTGTGTGACCAGCAAAACAAAAGCCCTACACACACTCCAAATAGATACCACAAATCAGTGCTGGTTACTTGATTGTACATAGAAAAAATAATTCCTGGAGAGCTTTTCAAGAACCATAAATTCCTTTTTGGTACATCTGCAAGATCATTTACATTCACACCAAAACTGAAACCCGAAAGTCCCTAAAGGGCCCCCATCTTTTTGCACCAAAAGGGCCAGTAGTTGTACCATTCTTGCAAACTTCCAGGCAGACAGTGTGAGGTCATCTTTGTGTTTTCCATTTCTTTGATTGCTGATATGAAATCTTTCTCTGAATTCTGCTATTTCTTTCTTCATGGTTTCTCCTTTCTTCATGGTAGTCTTTGTTTCCCTGTGCCCCTGCTTCTCTTCCTTTAAACTGGCTCTTAGTAGCCCCTCATCCCCCCAAGGGCTTCCAAGCAGATCTCCCTAACTTTGGTGCCTCAGCCTTCCAGGCAAAATCTCAGCAAGTTCATTTTAGGTGAAAATTCTGACATATTTTAAATAAGGCTCACCACTTCATGTGCAAATGATGGCACCCCACCAAGCAGTTTGCAGGGTTCCGGTAACTGTTTCACGCTAAGGATGTTATTCATCCAGTTACAATTTTCTCAAAACTCCTTTGGGCACTCTCCATTTTTAATCAGATTTTAAAGTCAATATTTCATTTTAAGAACATGAAAAGTAAATTGGGAAATTCATCCTTGTGGTAAAGTTTACAGATTTTTAATGTTTACATGTTTATCCCATTCTTTGATATATTAAGTTCCCTTCCAACTCCAGAATTTTGTGATTCTGTTTCTTTGCCAATAAATTAGAAATGATTAATTTCTCATGACCGACTTCTGAAGAGAGAAATCCAACCCAAAATCTATTATTGTTCTTTTTTTTCTAATAGCTAAGAATAAACCTCTCTAACATTAGATGCTTCAAATTTGAGATATACTAGATATTTGTAAAAAATTTACTCTAAATGCATTTCACACAGTTCAGATAATACCAATTTAATAATTTTAGCCCAAATAAATAACATTATTTGTAACCCATGGCAATAAAATAGGTTCATCTCAAAATCTTTCTTAAAAATAGTTTTCCACTTTGATCTTTTAGCTATAATTTAAGAAAATACAATTTCTAACATAATCAAGAGTTAAGCAAAGTTCCAGCATGTTATTTTCCTTGCAATAAACATAGCACTTTAAAAGTTTTATGATTCATATCAGTACATTTATCGACTTGATATTTTCAAATATAAATTCTCAGTGTTTTTCTCAAGTAAAATCTCTTTTTTCCATGAATGATATAAAACATTAGCAATTTTTATAATCCCAGAGTTGATTATTAAATTTTTTGAAACAAAAACTATTTGAAATAAAAAGTCATTTTTTTAAAGATTTTATTTATTTATCCAAGAGAGAAATAGAAAGAGAGAGAGAGAGAGAGAGAGCACAGCAGGGGAGAAGGAGAAGCAGAGAGCCCAATGTGGGGCTGAATCCTAGGACCCTGGGATCATGACCTGAGGTGAAGGCAGTTGCTTAAGCAACTGAGCCACCCAGTGCCCAATAAAAAGTCATTTTAAGATTACTTCTTATCATATAATTCAAGAAGTAATTAGGTTGAATTCTACAAAATTTCTCTACTGAAAAATCCATTTTTGTAGAGGACATTTGACGCATAGGAATCAGTCATCAGGCCTTAATATTGCTCCTACTGTATGCTCAGCCCCATAACAGGTGCATGTATTACATACTTCCTTATTTTAAAGGCTTGAAATATTACATGTGGCAAAAGTTAACATCTAGGAAGGGAAAAGAGAAGCAATTTTATATTCAATTCCATGATCCAAGACATCAAAGAATTAATGTTGACTGGAACAGTTAAAGAATGTATCTTGGGCACCTGGGTGGCTCAGTGGTTGAGCATCTTTGGCTCAGGTTGTGATCCCGAGATCCTATGATTGAGTTCTACACCAGGCTCCCCAGGGGAGCCCCTCTATGTCTCTGCCTCTCTCTCTCTCTCTCTCTCTCTCTCTCTCTCTCTCTCTCTCTCTCCGTCTCTCATGAATAAATAAATAAAATCTAATGTTTCTTGATGGTCATGATACTGGACCTGATCTTTGAAGGATCTGTAGAATACAGGATTTTATTTATATTCCTTTTGGGAGAATACTGAGAAAACTTTCATCCTTAGAAAAGAGGATATATTGTAATAGAAGTAGTACATAAAATTGTAGGTAGAATACCATCCTCCCCACCCATGCCACCCAATACCTATACTTTATTGAGGCTATTTTCTTAATAGCCCTTATCACCACTTTGCATAGTATTCATTTGTCTATATGTGTGGTCTACAGTGCAGGTGTAATGAAAGCAGACTTTACCTGTCTGTCCACTCTTCTATGCTCAGCAAAAGGAATATACCTGGCACCTAGCAGATGCTCAAAAAATATTTTTAAATGAGTAAATGAATTCAACTAATGCCTTCAAGGTATTACTATTACCTTCAAGGGACAAGCACCATGCTGGGTCCTGGAGACACAGCAGTGAATAAAACCAAGCCAATTCCTGCCCCAGTGGAGCTCATGGTCAAGGCACTAAGCAAGTGCTCACAAGTATGCTGAATATTACAATAGAGAGTTGCAAATGCTCATGAGTGCCTACCAAGTCAGCCGCTAAGAAGATAGGAGTGATCTAGAAGCCTCTGAAAGAAGTGAACTTAAGCTGAAGACTAACAATTAAAGACCAGCAAATAGAAGGAATAAAAAGCAGTCCAGTTGGTCTGAAACTCCAAGTGCTGCCAGTGAAGTGACTTGAGAGGAACCTAGAGAGATGAGCAGGGCCTAGATCACAGAATGCCTTACAGAGATATTAAGGTTTCAGGTAGAGGAGTTGCTGTTAGATTTTCATGTTAAAATGAAAATGCCTGGTATATTGCAGAGCCTGGATGAGAGTGGGACAGGAATGGAAATGAAAAGACCAGTTAGTAGTTCAAGAGAATGGGGTATTACACTAGTAGCAGTGAGCCCAAAAACAGCAGACAAGTTTATGAAGATACAGGAAGAACTACATGACTTGGTGAGTTCTGGGGAAATGGAGGATGAGGAGACACCAAAGATAAGTGTCTGTCTTGAGCAACAGTAAATAGTGGTGGTGCCATTTATTAATATGGGGAAGATTGAGCCAATGTAGAGAGGAAGTTAAGTTCAGTTTGGAGATCTTTTCAATTTGGACCCTTCTTTTTCAGTAGGGTCTCTTCTGAAACCACTGAAGCCAACAGACATGAATTACCTGAACTTCCCACTCACCCCCTACAAATTTAAGTTCATGTGTCCTCCTTCTTACCTTCTCCCTTGAGTTTTTCCAAAGATGAGGTTTTACTTCTGTCAATCAAAGCTAATCTACCACCTATATCCTTCCATCCATCTCCTCTAGAACCTTGTTCCATCAAACTTGTATCTACCTCTTAGGTATTCAACTTGCCTCCCTCTAGATGTTGCTCTCTCTCTCTTCTCCCAACCCAAGGTTCTTGAAAGCCTATAAACACAATCTCTGCTTTCTCACTTCCTAGTCACCCTTCTATCTTCTGTTCCCATTACCCTACTGGAGTTGCTCTGAAAAGGCAATGACATCTATACTGCTAAATTCAGAGGGCATTTTTCATTTCCAGTCTCTCTCAGCCTCACTATGCCATTGGATACTGCTGGCCATTCTCCTGTTTCCCAATTAATCATCTGTTTCTTCTCATCTTCCCTCAATGGCTTCTCCTCTGCCCACTCCTTAGATATTAGCCTCTCCCAAATCCAGTCTTATCACATATACATTCTCTCCCTTGGTTTAATGTCCACCCACTGAAGTGATTGCTAAATCCTAATCCACTGTCTCTACCCCCTGCTTTCCTCTGGCATTCAGATTCACACATCTACTAACCTGCCCCTCCAGCTCATTTTCCTCTACTCTCCAGCACCCATAACATTCTTCATCAAAATGAAACTACATCCAGTTCTGAACATACTTCTTTACAAAACTTCCAATTATCTTTGGTGACTCTCCTCAGAAATTCAAAAGCCTCCCCTCAATGCTTCAAGATCCCTCTTCTTTTTCCCCATATTTTTCACCTTTATGTATCTTTGTACATACACTACATAACCTCATGTATCTTAGCATTTGCTGTGTTCCATTGAAATGTGAAACTATTCACATTGTCTCTTCATGTACTAGAACGTAAACAAATGCATAATGCTAAGAAGAAGTGAAAGATGATAGCTTTGTTTACCAGTTCAAAAATTATCAAATTCTCACCTGAACTACAGTCTCTGTAAAGGCTGGTACTACTCAGTAAAAGTGAAGAGAAACATTAACAGAGAGGGATGAACCGAAAACACAGAACTATCAAAAAAGCAGGTCTCTGTAACTTGGAACTAATGACTATGTGTGCACAAAGGGAAAAGAACCAAGAAAGGTTGAAACCAAGAAGGAATTAAGTAGTGACTTTTATCCTACCCTCAAAATTCTTCCCCTAATTCTTATAAGACTAGGTATACTCACAAATAATAGAAACTCCAATTCAAGGAAAATTATTCTCTCCCTCCCTCTTTTTTTCTTTTATTTTAGCAAACAAGTCCTGTAAGTGCAATGCTTGTGCTTGTGAAATCGCTATCAGGACCAAGAGAATATATCGTGGACCTGGAGATGCTAACAGTCAACAGTATAGGAACCTTCCGCACAAGCTCAGTGTTAAGATTGACAATAATAGTGGGGCCATTTTCATTTTAGTCTTTTAAAAGAGTGCACTATAGGCATTTAAATCAGCCAAAGAATATTGTTACCATAAAACACTATTTTATTTATAGACGTATCTAGTACATCTACATCTATATGCTGTACACTCACCAATAATTCAGACAGTTACACCATGGTATAAAGTGGGCATTTAATCTGTAAAGATTCGAAGTTTGTCTTTATTACTGTATGTAAATTAGACATTAATCCACTAAACTGGTTTTCTTCAAGAGAGCTAAGCATACTCTATCCAATGAAACTTGGATTCTTTTCTGTAAAAGTGGGACAAAGCAATGATTATCTTCTGTGGTGCTTAAGGAAACTTACTACAGCTCCACTGGCAGTCTTATAAGGAGGCAACCATCATAACATTGAACAGCATGCAAGTTCAAGAATGAATTTTTTAACTGCTTTGTGAGAAAATGGAAAAAGTCAATAAAGATATATTTCTTTAGAAAATGAGGATCTACCATATTTGTGTTGGTTTTATTTTCATAAGCAGTCTTAACACAGTTGTTTATTACTTAGTAATAAACAATTATTGTATAATATGCTGGTTTATGTTGAATATTTTAAATTTTGTCTGAAATTTTTTATTATGAATGTAAACAAAAAAGTAAGCAAAATTCCCAAAGTGAATAAGGTATCCATAGAGTGATTCTTATATTGAGAAATCTACAGAGAGGAGATGAGAAAACAAATTCTTTTTTAACTATATTGGAGTTGACCTGAAGAAGCAAATTCAGTGTCTTCATCCGTTCAAGCTGCTATAATAAAGTACCATAGACAAGGTGGCTTGTAAGCAACAGAAATTTATTTCTTACAGCTTGGAGGCTGGAAGTCTTAGATCAAAGTGCCAGCATGGTCACATTCTGGTGAGAGCTGTCCTCTGGGTTGCAGACTCATATCTTCACATGGTAGAGAGAGAGTGAGAGAGCTCTCTTGGAGTCAGTCCCTTTTATAAGAGCACTATCTCATTCATGAGGACTCCATCCACATGATATAATTACAAAGGCCTCAACTCCATAATGCTACCACATTGGAAGTCAGGATTTCAGCATATGAATTTGGGAAGGACACAGACATTCAGTCTATAACACTCAGTAAAGGTAAGAACATCACTGAATTCAGGTCTTCCTCAAGATGCAGAACAAAATGAAGAAAAGGTATTGTACTGAAAAAGCTTTAGTTACTGAATAAAATTAAAACTCTAAAACTTCACTTATAACTAAAATTTCTCATCTTAATAACTGATGCTCACAGAGGGAAAAAATGGGAACAGTTCTTATTCTTGGCATCCAGAGTGACTGTGAACTAAAGCAAATTGCCCTCCCTCTGAATTCAAAGAAAAGGTTTTATGTCTTATTTGTTTAAACTGTAACTGCTTCACTTTGATGTGTTATATTTTTAAATAAAAATATTCTTTTAGAGGATCACTCTATCTTTGGAAGTTTTTTTAAGTGTAACCAATAACAGCCAATATAATTCTGTCTGGGAAAAAATTAGTTATAGCTGCCAGAGCAAGAATGACCATTTGATTTTTTTCTAATAGATAATCTAGGAGAAAAGGAAACAAAAAAAAACTGCCAAAATCATGCCACAAAAAGGTGTGCAGCCAATTTTCTCTTACATCAAGTTTAAAAGCACATAGAAATAACCTCTGACACCCAGGCACCTTCGACCCTGAAACAAGTGTTTCTCAAAGAGTTGACTAAATGTTCAACAATTGTCAAAAAGAAAGCTCAGAAGAAATCAAGAAAGAAAACACAAACTTCTTGTGTGAACAGAGGATGGGCTTTTGTTAAAGGAGCATTGAAACATAATGAGACAACAGATCTAATCAAGAACCACACAAGGAAGCAGAGATAACAGCCAGCCACGACACAGCTGGACTGTTGAGTGCATTCCTATCACTCTGTCCACATGAATACTTGTATGCAAGTATCAACACTATCTAGTCCCATACCCATTATAAACCCCATATCCATTAGCAGTAACTCCTCATACCCCAACCCACAAGCCCTTACAGGAGTTACCACTAATTTAGTTTCTGTATCTGGATTTTCCTATTCTGGACATTTCATATAAATAGAGTCCTATGATAGGTACCCTTTTGTATCTGGCTTCTTTCACTTAGCATGATATTTTCAAGGTTCAGTGTAGTAGCATGGATCAGTACTTCACTTCCTTTTATGACTGAATAATATTCCATATTGTAAACATATCACACTATCCATTTGATGCTGGCAGGTGGAGTCCAAGGATCCAGAAGAGGTCCTGCAGAACCAGCCAAGAGGGTCTTTGGCTTTGCACAGGATGGAAATCAAACATGAGCCAGCAGGAAGTGAGAGCAGAGTTTACTGAAGATTCAGAGCAGATACACATGGAGTGTCTTGGAGACTTAGGAAAGGAGGGAGTCTGGTCTTTGCTTGGAGTTTGGTGGTTTTTATTAAGGATTGTGGTTTGGTGTATGTGTCCTCTCAGGCATCCAGGAACCAGTTAGAACAGAGACAAGGGCCAAGGTGTCATTCCTTGGAAGCAGGGGGTCTTGGTGTTGAGATATCTAGCTACAGTGGTGGTCTGTAATATGCATATGATGGCTTCATTTGGTCATTCTCACATGGTCCTTCTTTAGATGTTATCTAAAGAAATCATCAACTGCTATATACTATTTGCATTCGAGGCATATGTAAGTAGAGGTGTAGGTCCTAATAAGAATAAAAGCAGGAAAAGGAAAATAAAAAAGCAGATTTTTTATGGAGTTCTTCAGTTTCCCTGTCCCACATTCATGCATTGAGAGACATAATTTGATATGTTGTTTCCACCTGTAATTCCTTTTTGTCTTACCCATCAAAAAGGACATTGATTCAATTCATCCACTAAAAATGAGCCTAAATCACTCATTTTTAGTTTCATTTTTGACTAAAAAAAAAAAATAGCAAGTGATAAAAAAATTTTTTTTTTCATTCACAGAAGCAAAATCCTGGAAAGAACTTTGGAAAGTTTACACATGAGTTCCCTTACAGGTACAACCATCCTCAGTAAACATAAAAATCTCCTGTTCTCTTTTTAATGTAATTTGAAATTCAAAATAAAGTAAACATCTTCACTAAAAACAAACCAAAGCAGTAAGACAAAGACCTGCTTTGTTTCCGAACTACACATGACTCCCTCCTCCCCTCCTCTATGAGAATCACTGATTTAAACCAGCTCCCAAAGATGGGAATTACAAGACAAATTCATCTTCAGAGTCATTTTTATTCAGCAGCAAACATTTATTGAGCAACTTCTATGGTAATCCTTTCCAGCACTTAAGAGTTTAATGTAGAATAAATGAACCATTTCTAACCTTAACCACTGTGAGACTTAGCTTTTGAGGCCCTTGGTTTCTTTATCCATAAAACTGAGATATTGAAATAAGGAGTTTTTCCAATTTTAATGACTATAACTAACTAATCCCTAACCCTGGGCTACATTGAGAGATAAGGTAGCTCAATTTGCCAAATTTTTTAAAGCATCTGAGCATTCCTTTTATGCAGTGGCTATCGGGAAGCATTGGACATTGGTAGAAGAGAAAACTCATACTGCTTTCATCAAAATAGTTCTTCACACTGTGGGTTCATTATCAGGGGCAAGGATCAATTTAGCTATACATTTTTAAATTACAATTCAAAATAATTTTTTCTGCTATTCAGTCTGTTAAATTGTGCATGTTTTTGCTCCTTTTCACTGTACTGAAATATAAATACTTATGTTAAATTAAAAGTCATTTTGCCTTTTTTCACCAGTGAAAAAAGTGCAGCCATGGGTTCCCTTACTTCCAAACATGCTTCCAAACATGCTTCCAAGGAAATAAGTACATTCTTAGTAAGTTTCAGTAATGAGGCCACAACTAGTCATTTCCGTCATTTCATCGTTCTTTTACCATACCTGCCCTTGGAGAAGTCCATGCTCTCTAACTGGACAATTACATTCTGACAGTGATTATGAAAGGCCTCTTGGTTGTTAAGACAGCCCCCAAAAAGAATAAGTTCCCTTCAACTGCCAAATTTCCCTCTTAACTAGTTTCTTTAACAGCTTGCAATCTCTACCCCCTCTAAACATAAAATTTCTTATTATGTGCACTTATTATTATTAATAATAATAACAACAGGATTCTAAATTTAGACACCACCTAGTCAGGGCATCTTATTTTTAAGACTTGCTCAAAGTCACAGTTTGTTGAGCAACAATGCTGTGCCTAGAATACAGGTCTTCTGACTTAGATTAAGCTCTTTTCGTTGGCCATTTCAACACCAACAAGCAAACCCCTTCTTTCCTGCAAATAGTCCACCCCAGATTGTGAACCAGCTTTTTGATTGCCATGACCAGTTGTCACCACTGCTGCTAGATGCAATTGTGTTGAAATAACACAGATACCAACCTGATTCTGATTTATTTTCTTAAACTTTAGCTGATTGTTCTCTTTAAAAACTCCAGAGAGGCAAAAGTCATCATGTTACACAAAATGCTCCTAAACTCTAGAAATTCAAAGTCAAGAACCAATCATGTGAACCTTACTATACTGGAGAGGACAGCAATTCCCAAAAGATAAAGTCTATTACTTACGATCCAGATGTAGCTGTCTGCGTGGGGGAATTTTGAGAACAACCATGGTGAAGAGGGATCGAAGCTAACACTCTCCTGGTTCAGAAGCTGGGCCAAAAAGCTTACAGGGTCCTTCCTTCCATAGGATTAGTGTAAAGTAAGGAGCTAATGTAAAGATTACTGCCATTCCTTGACATATTCATTAGGTGATTTTTTGAAGGAACAAACAATGAACATCATCACCTGGAATAAGATAAAATGCCTCGTTTTATTAACAACTCGGGCCTCAGTGGGGCTTTCAGTTCTTTCACAGTATGTTTAAGTAAAAAAATGGTAAAAAGTAGGGTTTTTGAATTGTAATTTTAAAATATAGATATTGAAGGGTAGAAATCAGCTGGAAACCAATCCCCACATCTAATAAATATAGTTAGTCATCTCTACCACTTTGCCTCTACAAGGGAGATGTTTTAGTGAATCCAAATAATGGAAATAGAAAGATTGTTCAGTATCCTAAGACCACCTGAAAACAGCCCAGTGGGATTATTATTTTTGGGGAAGCTTCACAAATAGAAGTTTATTGTTGAATCCTGTTTCCATGACTCCAAGCAGTTGCTTATGTTTTGAATAGCCGTGTATGCTTCTAACTTTCTAACTCTTCTTTTAAAATACAGAACAGCTGCTGGTCTGCTCATATGGTATGCATAAGAAGCCCACAAGGGACAAAACCTTCCATTAATATGTCGAATTATTTTTAACAGACTTATATTTCTATCCTGAATCATCATCTCAGAAAGATGGCACATTTCCATCCTCCCAGCTGGGGGGAGCACCTGCAGAATACAAACCCAAACTGTGACACATCTGGTACCAAAAAACCAATCTTGTTTCATCTGGCCAGCAGACTAAAATATCAAGATCGTTGAACAGAAACAAGGCAAAAAGTTAACTGCCTCTTATATGTAGTCAACACAGATGTCTAGTTAAGCTGTTTATATTGTAAGCGCATGTGTACTTTAACGGAGCACAGACCCCTTTAATAAGCCAGAGTTGGAATACAAACGCAAGAGAATTTTAAAGACCTGAATGCAGTAATTCAGTTCTTTTTTATCTTCCCATAGAGATGAAATTAGTTTCTGCAGAATCACAGCATTATTTTTAAAGAGATGCATATAACACAAATAATTTTATTGAGTTTCCTTAGTATCTTCAAATTATTTCCTTTAAAAACTGTATTCCACATTTTTGTATTTTAATATTTAGATTACATTTCTTTAAGTGGTAAATTACTTGCCTGTGACTTAAACCAGGTGTCCTAGTGTGTGTTGCCCCAAAAGCAGACCCTGACACAAGAATTGAGTGTGGATAGTTTGAGGGGTTAACTCAGAAAGAACAGGCAAGGAAGTGGGGGGGAAATGAGTCAGGGAGAGGAGAGATGCAAATAAATGAGTGAGTTAATGAGTAGATCACTTCTATGGGCAACTGGTAGGCATTTCCTCTAGGGAGCCTCTGAGAAATCTTGTGGAACTCACCTCAAAAGCATCCCACCAGAAGCTGCCTAAACTGGGCCATTTATCTACAACTTCCAACTCTGTTGTGAGGGTTGCCCCCAAGGACACTAACACCACACCCATTTATAACTGCCTGCGGAAGAGGGTGCTAGAGTGTCCCTAGCACTGGAGAAAGCCCTCAGGCAGATGGGAAGAGAGACAGAGGCTTGATGTAGGATGCTTTCAGTGAGCTAGAAATTTCCACTGCCGCCCCAGTAAACTCAGGTGGCTGCAGGGAATTAGGGGAGGCATGAAAATCGGCTGACCAAGGTCAGCGCATTGTGTGATGAGTCTGACACCTGAAGAACGTGTACCTGGCCTGATGGCTTCAAATCACATGAACTTCTTCCTTGACTTTTTCCTGTTGGTTCTCCATCTTTTTTTCCTTTCTTAACCTTTCTCTTCTTCTACTCTAGTTTTCTTCTCCTCCAAGTATCACCTCACAAATTAAGCAACAACCATACCCAAAATGCAATTAGATGCAAAGACACATAAGATATCATGTAAAATGGTATTATATAGTTAACACCATGAACCTATGTGATTTCAAAGCACATCACAAGTCCAGTTTGTATAAAACTAGTTGCCCTTCAAAGGTCAATTTTCAGAGAAGCTAATGAAATTATATCTCAAGACCCTTCCCATGCACCAGTCTCTTCCGAGGTCCTAAAGGGACCCTAGCAATGTGTTCACATGGTCATATTTTTGTAAAATTTGCAAAAGTGATATACTTTAGCTGACTTGATTAGGACTGCTCTTTCTGCTTAATGCCTCCCCCCCTTTCATCACATCATATTTCTCTTCATGTTGGATGGCATTGGAGTGGTCACAAGCATTTTTGGGAATCCAGCCTGGGAAAATTAAGTTAGGAGGGTATATTTAGTTTGAGTTTGGTGAGATATAGCTAAACAATTCATAGTCACTTCTATATATGGTTAATTTCAGTTCCTGTCTGTTTCTAGAAATATTCCTACAACCCTCTGTGTTGACAACGTGTACAAAGGTTCAAGGCAAGGATACTACCACAACACAATGTGTCCTACAGCATTCAGTACCAGAGTAAGTAGTAGAAGAAAAATAAGTTTTGATAGACTGGCAGAGGGCCAAAATGGATACAGATTAGAAAGTTATTCCAGCAGCCCAAGAAAAGATGTGTTCACTTGAATCAAGTGTTAGTGGAGAACATGAAGAGAAGTGAACAAATTCAATCCACATAGGAGACAAAATAAAGAATTCAATGATGGCTTGGATATGGACAGTGAGAGAGAAGGACATGTCAGGAATGAGCCTAGGTTTCTGGCTCCCATAATCTGATAGGCAGGCAATTGTTTTCAAGCAAAGATTCAGAAATCTATACTTCTTTCATTTTGGGGCTCTATCATCTTCAGAAGGTTTCCAAGGCCCTGTGCTCATTTACATCGAAAGATGGATCAATGACAGATGGAAAGTGAGAACTTTTTATGGGGCAGGCCTGGAAGTGGCTTCCATCACAATGCTCACCTTCCTTTGGAAGGCTGGGAAATAGAGTCTAGCTGTGTGTCCAGGAAGATAAGAAAATGGGTTTGGACACTAGCTAGCAGTTTTTGCCTAAATGAGGAAGCTAGCAAATGAGTATATTCTTTAGGAACGGAAGTGTTCCACTGGAGCAGAGAATGATTTTCTTTTCTTTTTCTTCCTCCTCCTCCTCCTCCTCCTCCTCTTCCTCCTCCTCCTCCTCCTCCTCCTCCTCCTCCTCCTCCTCCTCCTTCTTCTTCTTCTTCTTCTTCTTCTTCTTCTTCTTCTTCTTCTTCTTCTTCTTCTTTTTCTTCTTCTTCTTCTTGGAGAGAAAGAGTGTGTGTGCTAGTGGGGCAGGGGTGCACAGAGAGATAGGGAGAGACAGAATCTCCATGTTTAGTGTAGAACCCAACACAGTGCTCAATCCCATGATCCTGAGATCATGACCTGAGCCAAAATAAGAGTCAGATGCTGAGTCAACTGAGCCACCCAAGCACCAGAATAATTTTCTGTCAGATTTATATTTTAGCTCTAATTCTTCAGTTAGAGCTTCACTTATTTTTCTCTGTATTCCTTCTCTCTTTTTTGTTTCTTCATTTCTTTTTTTTTATTTTTAACAGCTTTACTGATATAATTCACTGATCATACAAGTCATCTGTTTAAAGTATACAATTTAATGGCTTTTAGTATATTCACAGATATGTGCAACCATCATCACAGTCAATTTTACATTTTCACCTGCTCAAATAGAAACCTTACATCCTTTCCCTATTATCTTCCTATCCTCTCCTTTACCCCATCCCCCAGCTCTAAATGATCACTAAGCTACTTTATATATCTCTATGAATTTTCCTATTCTGGACAGTTAATATGAATGGAATTATATAATTTTTCAAGATTCATCCATGTTGTAGCATTTGTCAGTTTTCCATTCTTTTTATGTCCAAATAATATTCCATCCTGTGCCTACACCTCATTTTGTTTATCCATTCTTCAGTTGATGGACTTTCCGCTTGTTTCCACTTTTTGATTATTATATATAATGCCACTATAAACATTTGTGTACAGTTTTTGTGTACAAAACTGACATGTTTTCAAAACTGACGTGTCAGTTTCTGTTCAAAACTGACATGTACAAAACAGACATGTTTTCATGTCTCCTGGATGTAGTGTCTCCTTTAACCCTTTTAGTACTCCTATGACCTGTTGTTCCCCCTTTTTTTTTTCCGAGAGACAGAAAGAGACAGCATGAGCAGGGGAAGGGGCAGAGGTATAGGAAGAGAGAAAATCCCAAGCAGACTCATGCCTAGTGCAGGAATGGAGCCACAACTCTAAGATCATTACCTGAGCAAAACCAAGAGTCAGACACTTAGACTGAGACACCTAGGCATCCCTGTTATCCCCTTTTGCACAAGTGGAAACAGAATTGCACAGTAAGGTTACTTGTCATGTGATCTGTACAAAGCAGAGCCAGGCCATAAACTCAGGCAGGCTGACTTGAATTTGCCATGCTACTTCTCTCTAGATCAGCTCTTCTCAGACGGGTTTCTAAGCTTTCCTTTTAAGGAATCTAAGAAATTGTACAAAAGTAATGACTACCGTTTAAATATGCCCACCCCCAGCCATGTATCTGTCATCTCACTAAATGCTACACATATTTCCTAAAGTGTATCCAGAAAACATAATTCTTAAAAATGTAATAGCTGCATGAAATTACCACCACTTGCATATTTTACATCATTTTAAGTCACTTTTTCTTGCTTTGCCCCAAATTACACTTATCTTTTTTTTTCTTCAAATTTTTATTTAAATTCTACTTAGTTAACATATAGTGTAATACTGGTTTTAGGAGTAGAATTTAGTGATTCACATTTATCTTTCTAATACACGGTGTAGGCAGACGTTTGGAATGGCAAAGACCATTCCCAGACTACCTATTAACTAATCCTCTTAGATACCCTCTCACCTTAAGTTTTCTTTGGAATAAATCAGTATTACATGTTAGTACCTTCCTTTCCATACTTACTCTAGGTTAAAACTATATTCTTTGAGATCAAGATTTTTTTGTGTGTGACTTTAACTTAGCTTCACATGCCCTTACATAAGCCCAGCAATTGCTTTGACCCATTTTAACCTCTTTTGAGTGTCATCGGCAAGGTGTACTGTCCTTGACAATGAAAGAGACCTCCCTTTTGTCCTTCTAGGCAATCTTTAGCATGAAGCTAAATGCCTTTCAGGTGGAAGAGTTGACCAGATGAAGGAGACAAAGGAAGCTCTTGCTCCTGAGTGACTTTGATTCCTCTTTCTCTTAGAATGGTACATTTCTATACAAGATGATGGACATTTGGACATTTTGATAGGTGCAGTGTGCTTTGAACTGTTGTGTCTAATAATTCTTTCGTCTTGGTTTTTCCTAGCAGAGTGGTATATCTTAGGATGCTGATATGCATATTGTTTGCTTTTCATTTAATGTGGTGAAGCCTTCCTTCTTGTTTTCCCTCCACCTTGCTCTTTAAAATGCATATCACTAACCCGGGTGGGAAGGCAGGCATTAAGTGCAGGAAACTTTTCCTTAACCTCCCCCTCAAAATTCTACGTCCCTTTTTCTTTTTCTTTTTCTTTTTACATCCCTTTTCTTTAGTGTACTTCTTTTGTTCAGGGATAAGTAGAATCCTTAAGTAGTTCCACATTTCCATTTATTTACTTTTAATGAGGGCAAGTCACCTTTTCAATACCTATTTATTCATTCAATGAATATGTAAATATCCACAATTGTTTCAGCCTAGTTGTTTACTTCTTATCCAAGGATGACAGAAAGAAAGAACACTATTCCTTTACTCTTTAAGAAAAAGGTAAAAAAAAAAAAAAAATTAAAAGCATTTAAATGCACAATAATGGGGGAATTGTTAAGTTAAAACTATGGCATATCTATATAGTAGAATATTATTCAGTGATTAAAATGTTTATCAAGAGAAGTATATAGAGTGGGGGATGTTTATGATATAGTGTAAAGTGGAAAATATAGGAGATACTATTGCAATCACAAATATATGTTTTGGAAGAAAAAAGCATGCCAAATTCTAACTGTAGTTATTTCTGGGACAAGGCTGAAAGAACATTGTGTTCTTCTCTCTATACTTTTCTGTATCTGCAACTTATTACCTTTTTTATAATGAGTTTCATGTCAGATTAAGAAGTTCTTTTTTAAAAATTCAAAGCAAACTCAGGAAGCCATAGGAGACTTGGAAAAATGCTAGATAATAACAGACATTAAACTAAAACTAGAGGCTGAAAAAAAAAAAAAAAAACTAGAGGCTGGAGGCTGAGGCCAAAATCTGGGAGTGGGTTACTAGAATCATCCATATGAGTGCTTGTTCAGTAGTATTTTGATATAAAGTCCACCAGTCCCATTAACTGAGAACTTTAACATCTTAGTGTCCTATATGGAGCCCATGGGATAGGTCCATCAATGTTGACCTGGTAACACAAAGCCAAAAAACAGAACTCAGGCCAGAGAGTCAGGCCTGGATAGATGAGGTGGTATAACAAAGCCAAACTTTCTGGAAATAGAGTACCAGGGGAAAAGTCCAGACTTTGACTAACACAATGGCAGAGGCAAGAGGTGCCAGACGTCAAATAAGTAGATGAAAGAGGCAAAAGCTGCTGGAACAGTTTGGATTCAAACATTTAAAGTGAGATTCAGAAACAAGGATTCAGGTGTTGAGCAGTTCACATTAATCTCCTAAAATGAGATTTAGGTTGGTGCCTCAGGTGAAAATCTAAGACATGCCTTTAAACATCTTCAAGGCAGAGCTTAGTGTCAGCAAATCTGTGTTAGCCTTTTCCAAGAAAGGCATTTTTTTAAATACCTAGATGATTTAAATAGTAATGATGAGAGCACTAAGTGCCTATTATACGCCATACACTGTGGCCTCCTGCTATGCTAGACATTTGATGTGCTTTACAAATATTACCTCATTTTATGATATGGGCATTTACATCCCACTTGAAAGAGGAGGAGACTGAGCCTCAGAGAAGTGAGAAACAGAGGTCACACAAGTAGAAAGTGGTAGAGCAAGGTCTATAACTCAGGTCAATTTGACTCCAAGGCCTGATTACTGATCAGTGGCTAATTCTGTGTGACCATTCATATTTTCTGTGCTTCTTTTTAAAAAATTTTGTTAGTAAAGCCAAAAACCCTGTCTACCAGGGATGAGAGTAGCAGATACCATGGATAAGCAAATTGCATCAAGTTCTTTGGTGCCTGTTAAAGGAATATTACTAATAAAATTATTATATATTTGAAGGTTATTAAGGGAATAGATCTTAAAAGTTCCCACCATAAGAGAAAAAATTCTGTAACTGTGTATGGTGACAGATGTTAACTACACTTCTTATGATCATTTTGTAATATATACAAGCATCAAATTATGATGCTATCTACCTAAAACCAATATAATGCTATATGTCAATTATACCTCAATAAAAATGTACTATTTATGAGAGTTAATTTGGGAAATAAAGAATTCTTAGTACCATTAAAATCACACCATGGGTCAGTAGATGACTCTTCCACATCTGTAGCCAAGATAAATAGAGAAGAAATGAAAAGTTCCTTTCATTTTCATTTAAAAGGGATGTCTAAGGTAGCTGTAAAAATTAATCTAGATTCACTAAGGATCTAAATGGAGTAAGTAAGGCATTAAACAATTAAGATTTCTACAACATACAGCTCTTTTGTGAATTTTTCTTTAAAAAAAAGATTTTATTTCTTATTTGAGAGAGAGAGAGGAGACTCCCTGCTGAGCAAAGAGGATTCTAAGATCATGACTTTAGCCAAAGGCAGTCACTTAAGGTGCTCCTTGTGTGATTCTTTGGATCACTGAGCTCTACCCCCTACAGACCAAGTATTTAAAGGACACTGTTAAATATATAAGCATTAAAAAAAAAATCTTTATAGTGCAGTAAACATTTCTGTGGACTGAAAAAAATCAATCGCACAAAGTTGAACAATGGATAAAAAGAGGAAATAACTCCTTTGTTTGCTTCTTAGAGATTAATGTAGAGCTGTTGAATATCAGTTGCAACTTAATAATGTCCTCAGGTGCTTTTTTTTTTAATTACTCAAGATTTGACATGTTTTCTTCTGTTGAGTGAAAGCTCATTCAATTAGCTGTACAAAAAGCTACAGACACACCTGGGCTTCTTTACTTTAACAGAAGTAACTGTTCACACATCAATGGCATTCTCTCCATCACTCTTTCTAAATCTAGCAGGCCATTCCAAAAGTCACCATGTAGCTTCAGCAAACATCATCCACTTCCTGTTCAAAAAAAAAAAAAAAAGTGCTTTCAACAGTAATCCCTTTCCCAAGAGATGTTTCAAACATTCTGTTATGAAATTATGCAAAGAAAATAGGAAATAAGTGATTATGTGAATGTCACAAAATAGCAATGGGGAAGTCTCACAGCAGCCCTTGATCATGTTGGAAAAAGGTGAAAATTTTAAACATCTGCTCAAAGACCCAAATAAATTTCTGTTTTTTTGTTTTGTTTTGTTTTGTTTTTTAAGTGCCAATCTGAAGATTTCATTTTGAAGTTATAGCATTGATATCAAGATAATCCTTTTTATTCTATGAATGTACTTAGAAGAGGGTAGGGCAAGTTTTGATGTCAAATAAATCGAAGTAGAGGATAAATAAAAACCAAGAAATGAAGAATGATGTAATACAAAGCTATTTAGCTCTGCCAGCTGCTTCTGTAACAAACAAGGGATCCCAGCAAGTCAAATGCATGCCCTATTGTATTCCCAATAGCTTCAGTAACAAGCTATTTGGTGAGGAAGCAAATTTAGGCCCCAGCTCTTGACAGTTTTATAGCCCTTGGTCAAAGTTTTCAACAGGGTTTGGGGCAGGCGTGACTAGGCAGCTAGATTACACATACTGACTTACCACTTGCAGATACACAATATTTACTTTTCAGGGTGAGCCAGTACACCAGCTGACCAATTAGGCCGCAGATTCTTTGCACTTCATGAAAGCTAAGCAAAGACTGAATATAAAAGCCACAGAAATACATGTAGACTGGACTTTTCTTTAATGTGTCCTCATATAATCTCCATAAAAAAAAGAATGTCAAAAAAAAAAAAAAAAAGAATGTCAATGACCAGTAGTCTTCTACATTAGAGCCACTTAGGTGTAAAAAAACACAGAGGGTATCTCTCAAGTGGAAAGTTTAGTTCTGTGGTTTATGGACACCTACATTCAGCAGTAAATAGGACCAAACTTCAGAAACAAAGACAAAGTTTTACATGAAATCTGAATTCCTGGGGTGCCTGGGTGGCTCTGCCAGTTGAGCATTCAACTCTTGGTTTCTATTCAGGTCATGATCTCATGGGTTATGGAATCCAGACCCACATTGGGCTCCATGCTCAGCGAGAAATCGGCTTGAAGATTTTCTCCCTCTGCTCCTCCCCCTATTCTCTGTCTCTCTCAAATAAATAAACAAACCTTTAAAAATATATATATGAATTCCTCTAACCTCCCTGTCATTCAGCCTGTAACTCAATTCTTCCACAGTCAACTGTATAATTTTCAAATCAGTATTTCCTTCAATGAATCCTTTCTTCTAGCCAAAATGATCTTCTTATGGTACCATGAACATGTGGTATATATTCCTATCTCTCTGCCTCTAATTAAGCCATTGCCCCCCCACCTAGAATGTTATCATTCCTCCTCCCTCTCTCCTAGATCCCATACCTCCATCTACCAACTCAAATGCCAGTTCCTCTATGATGATTTCTTGGCCAGTGATTTCTCTCTCCTCTGACCTCCCTTAGCATTAACTGTTTATTTATCTATTTAATACTCATACCAGTGCATGACCATCCTCATATAATTATATAATTTTTTATTTATGTGTGTTTTGCCCTCCCAAACAATTTTCTAGTCACCTGTGGGCTGCTTCTACTCGAGTGGCTGCCATCCTGCAAATTCAACAAACTTACTACCAAGGCCTATAGTCTTCTTATTCTTCTATTACCAGCACCTTTATTTTTACATTTCAGCTAGATTCAAAACCTTAGACTCACTTTTGAGTTTCCTTCCTCTATTATACTTCCCTGAATTTAAATCAGGGCCTGTAAATTCTAGCATTGCTATATCTCTTATAACCAACCACTTGTCTTTCCCATTTCCAATGCCAACACCCTTGCCTTTATTTCCTCACCTGGACTGTTTAAAAAGATTTCCACTGTCTTCTCTGTCTCCAGTTTCTCCATCTTCAATCCAATTCAAACACCTCAATCAGATTAATCTTCCTACATGCAGCTCTGAATCACATTACTATTCTGAGAGAATACCTTCAATGGCATCTTTACCAAATAAAGCATAAATTCCTCAGTCTGGCATGAACTAGGCATAGTGTCAAGGATGCTGTGGTGTGCCATCCACATTCCCCTTCAGTACCAAAGCATTCATTTCCCTAGATGCTAGCAGTGCTGGCTTCTGACAGGTCATAATTTAATTCTTCCCCAGAAATTGCCATTGACCAAAAGGAACTATTTGGCCCAAGGTTTGTTTCTCCCCAAAGTCAGACCATGTTTAATAAGTGATTACTATGGGAATACAAAGGCCCAGCCTCCTTGTCTCAATTCAGGACAATTTTGTATAGTTATGCTTCTACATGCCATGTGGGATTAGCTGAGGGCCCTGTTGGAACTTCATTTCAACTCAACTTGTTCCTCTACCTTTCCCTAACTCCTTCACAAGGGTTGACCCTACAAGCATTTCCCAATAAACTTCCTGCACTGGAATCTTTATTTCAGAATTTATGTTCAAGGAACCCAACCTAAGACACCTAGCCATCTCTCTTTTATATCTTTCACACCTGTCTTTTCTATATCTTACATTACAGTCAAACTGAGTGATCTGCCATTCACCAATACATAATACCTAACACATCACCACTTATTCATCCAAAAAATATCTACTAAATATCTAAAATATTTCAGATTCTATAAGAGGTATTGACTGATGTTAAGAGATATAGGCAAGTAAACAAGCCATTACAATCAGTGTGAACAGTGATTTCCCAGCTGAGACCACAGAAATAGCAAGAAAGAAGAATGTGATAGATAGGAAACAGTATACACAAGGTCTGAGAGATAAAAAAATAAAAAATAAAAATAAAAAATAAAACCTCACCTGGTGAGTCAGTGAACTGCAAGTGCACTTCAAAATGGCTGAAGCTCAGGGAGCTTGAGTGGTGGTGACAAGAGAAGAGGCAAGAGAGGTCAGCCAGACCAGGACAAAAAAAGCAAGTAGCCTTATTTAAGAACCTGGATACCATCCTTATGGCAAATTGAAGCTATTAAAGGGCTTCAAGGGTAAAAAAAAAAATCACAATGACCATATTTATGCCTTAGAAAGATGTATCTGGCAACACTGTACAGAAAGAATTAGCTGGGGGAGAAATTAAACGTAGATGCTATGTCAGTCATCCAAGCAAAAGATGATGGTGAGCTGACCCAAGGAGGTGGCAGTGGAGATGGAGAGCCCTGGGCAGATTCAGGAAATATTAATAAATTACAATATAAAGGGTATGATGGTTAATCATATAGAGAGTAATAGGGAGGAATCAAGAATTTACCATGTTTCTGACTTAAATGGCTGGATGTACATTATCCACTGAGACAGGAAACACTGAAGGAAGCAGAAGTGGGGAAAAAGATGGTGAGCTCGGTTTTGGCCATGCTAGACATAAGGTATTTGACTAAAAGTTGGATATGTGGGTGTGCATAGCAGGTATATAGGTCTGACCTTTAAGAGAGAAACCTGACTAGAGGTACAGGCCTGGTATCGTGAGCATCTCTGTGGTTATAGAGGTGAGACTGAAAAGAGCAATTGGAATAGCAGGAGAAAATCCAGTAAAATATGGTGTCACAGAAGCCAAGAGAACCCTTCAAGATGAAGCAAGTGGTCAAAGGCATCAAATATTAGTCACACCAAATAAAATAAAGACCAAAAACAGTGTCCACTGATTAGAAACATCTCTGTGCCTTTGCTCAAACTATTCCAACAACCAAAGAGCATAGAAATGTTTTCCATTTTTTGAGGATCAGCTCAAATTGCCTCACATTTGCATAGTGATTTACTGAACATCATCACATGTTACCTCATTTATTGACTAAGATTTTAAGAGTTAAAACTATCTTTTATGTATCTTGACTTCTTCCTCATTAAAATGTGGTTGCTGTAGGTTCAGGAAAGGAGTCAAACTTGCAGAGAAATTTTCACTGCAGAGAACCTATGGATGGGATGAGCTGGTCCATGGGTTGGAACCATTGCTTGTCCCTATTGGGAAAATGGAACAGTGAAGCCCTTGTCCATGTAGGATGAGTCATGAAGATATGCCCTTGAATGTTAGAAAGGAATATGAGACAGTCTTCACCCTTATACTCAAACTTAGTGAACGAAATGATGATGACAAAGCCATCCTACGTTTTCACTGTGATGTTAACCTCTTGGACATTTTAAAGCTAGATCTGGAGGAAAATGCCCACATCTAGACCCCGACTGACACTCACCCCAGAGAGAGGCCACCAGTAACCACTGATAAGCAGGCATTCATCCTCTGACTGTTTTTTATGGAGTGTAAACATCTAAAAACAGAAAGCTTATTTGAATAGGTACAACTGCCAACTTCACTTACCCCTTCATATTTAATGAGCCTATTTTGTTTTATGGGTGCTTCAAAATTGCTGACAGAGAAGAGCAGCTATGAATGGAAAACATGAAGCAACTTGCTGAGCCCTCATTGTGAGCTGGATGGCTTGCCTCATCGTGCCCTCACAGATCAACATTTCCATGATTCCCTTAATTCTCTTCAAATGAAAAGAGAAGAATTCTTACTCTCCTCCACAGTGTTAACATGTAAGAGTATTTTTTTTTACATGAAAGAGTATTTCAAGGCAGCCTGAGGGAGATGCAGGCACCAACATAGTAACAGTTCAAGTAGTAATAAGTGGTACATTTTTTGGAGACATTCAGCCCAGACTTCCAAAGTTCACTGCACAGCTACAGGGCCAGGCATCAATCTGCCCTTCCCCTATGGCTACCTAAGCAACATTCCTCTTAGGTTCTCAAGAGGCCCTGGCATTTAGAACATTAGCAAATATTGACTCAACGCCCAGAAGAGTAGCTTGAAAATGGTGGGTCCTTGATAGTGGTGACACTCAACAACTGTAACAAATAGTCCTTTAAGCCACAGATTTTTATAAATGGAGAGAAGACAGAGTAGTAAAGATGAAAGTTAAAGATTAAAAATTTCCAGCAGCTTCTATATGGAATATGTTACCTAAAGAAACTTCGGCTCAGGCAAACAGCCTGTCCTTTGCTGTCCTGCCCACTACAACCTTGTGGTGTACTCAATAAACTTCTAAAAAAAAAAGAAAGAAAGAAAGAAAGAAAGAAAGAAAGAAAGAAAGAAAGAAGAAAGAAAAAGAAAGAAGAAAGAAAGAAAGAAAGAAAAAGAAAAAAGAATCTTCAGCACAGTAAGAGGTTAGTAAATGCCTATTAACATTAAGCACTGATGGGACGCCTGGGTGGCTCAGTGGTTGAGCGTCTGCCTTAGGCCCAGGGCGTGATCCCGGAATCCCGGGTTAAAGTCCCACATCAGGCTTCCTGCATGGAGCTTGCTCCTCTCTCTGCCTCTCTCTCTCTCTCTCTCTCTCTCTCTGTCTCATGAATAAATAAATAAAATATTAAAAGAAAAAAAGCACCGAAGGATTTAGGTGATACTCTCTAACGTATCATTTTGTCATTTAGTACTGCTTCCATATTAATATTCATACAATATCTTATACTGTGGTTTCCACTGACAAACCTGAGTGGGTTAAAAACAGATGATATACTCTACCTTGGCCCATCTTATAAGTGTCCAAGGATGTAAAGCATAATTAAAATGATGTGTAAGGAGAGCACTTCAGACAAGAGAAGAGTATTACAGACCTGAAGCTTAGGAAGGAAATTGTGGAAGTAGTCCACAGCCTGCATTTAACATGGCTGAAAAAAATTTTTTAAACAAGCTAAGACATGAGAAAGTGCTTTACCAAGGTCACATAGTTCTAAATACCTTCTCATAATTAGTTTTACTGTCTGTATGTTCCTGCTGTTTTAATACCTGCAATATTAGATTCCTTTCGCAATATAATAGTATGCTATTTTTTTAATCTTAGTGACTGACCACACACACACACACACACACACACACACACACACACACACACAGAGGCCACAGCTTCTGAAACTCTTTCATGAAGATCAAATAAACATAGAAAATGATTTAGGTAACAAAGAACATTCTCCAAACACTAACTATATATTAAATTCAGAAGAAGGATATTTGTAATAGGTGAGAAAATTCTCTCCCGTAACTAGTAATAATGACAACAACAGCAACAGGTAAGATTTTTAGATGCATTGATTTAATAATAATAACAAATAGAATTTTTTAAGATTTTATTTATTTATTCGAGAGAGGCAGAGAGAGAAGCAGGCTCCATGCAGGGAGCCCGATGTAGGACTCGATCTCAGGATTCCAGGATCATGCCCTGGGCTGAAGGCAAGAGCTAAACTGCTAAGCCACCCAGGCTGCCCACCCCCTTTTTTTTTAAACAAGTAGAATTTTTTAGATGCAGTAACACATCTAAACTTGACAACAGTCTTATAAAGTAGGACTATTATGATCCCCATTATAGAAGTGAAGAAGCCAGGGCTGGAAGAGTTTAAGTAATTTTCACAATTGTTCACAAGTCCTATAGCTAATAACTGAGAAAGCAAGAATTTCTAAGCCTAAACTGTCAGGGTCCAGAGCCTCCCCTCTTAACCATTATGCGACTGACTAGGTTTAATATACACAATCATAAACATAAATATACACATGCATGAAATTGATTTGCAAATGATTGCCCAGAGCTTAAAAAAGAGTTTCATTCTATATACAAAATTTAGATTTTTTTTAAAGATTTTTATTTATTAATTTGATAGAGAGAGAAAATGAGCAGGGAGGAGAGGCAGCGAGAGAGGGAGAAGCAGACTCCCCACTAAGAAAGGATCTCAGCATGGGGCTCCATCCCAGGACCCTAAGATCAGGACCTCAGCTAAAGGCAGATGTTTAACAGACTGAGCTACTCAGGTGGCCCTAAGTTTTTCTTCTTTTTATAGTGTGTCTTGGAACTGTTGATCTAAAACAGTAGAATAATTCAACACTTACAATTCTGATGCTGCCTTTTCCACATTTCATCAGATAATTTTTATAACAAATTAATGTAAGATGCATCCAGTTTAAGAACTATAGCTATGCACTTAGTTTAACATTTTTCAAGAACTTTAATTTTTTCTCTAGAAGATTGCTCTTTTTTAAATAAAGATTTTATGTATTTATTCATAAGAAACACAGAAAGAGAGAGAGAGAGAGGCAGAGACACGGGCAGAGGGAGAAGCAGGCTCCATGCAGGAAGCCCAATGTGGGACTCGATCCCAGGACTCTAGAATCACACTCTGGGCCAAAGGCAGACACTCAACCGCTGAGCCACCCAGGAATCCCAAAGATTTCTCTTTTTGATGAAACATTTATCATCTGTACTTTTTGGTCTTCACTCATCACTTTTTCCAGTTAGTTCTCATAACTTATCAGTAGAAATTATACTTGGTTTGGGAACAACCCAGGAAGATTATAAATGGGGTATTTTCCTTTAAGGGTAAATGAAAAATTCCAAGAATTATGACACATTTTACCAGTGGGGAATTAACTATAACTTCAGGTGAGCACTTTTTAAAATAGAATCTGATTTTTTTTAATGATCAAGATAAGCAATGGCTTATTGCTTAAGCCATTATATTTTTAAGCTGTTCAGAATTTTCTAAACTGTCAAATTATAAATCACTGTCATAAATTACAAATTAAATTCACTATCAACTTACAAAATAATATAATCAAGTAATTATAATTGAGTAGAACTTAAGTGACTGCAAATGAACTAAATAATCAGCAACCATCCCAAACAAGTATCCATATTATTTACAACCAGAAATAAAAGGATTATTTATTGACTAAATGTGAAAGAGCCACCTTTTCTTAGCTCTTCCTTTCCAAGTAGCATATGGACCCCAACAGTTAGTTTTTCACTTATCTTCCAAATAAGATAAAGTAAAAATTTTATTTGAAAAGGATGAAAACTAAGCATACCTATGATGAACAGGATCTCATGTTAAATGCTGATAACATATACCTAAAAATGCAAAAACAGTCCAAAATAATTTTATCCATTTTTTATTTTATCATTTTTACTCTGTGCTGTCTTGACTACATTTTTACGGAGAAAGATATACCAAAGTAATTTAACTAAAGGGGTTAAAGATTTATGTACTGAAAATAACAGAACATCAATGAAAGACATCAAACAAGACACAAACAAATGGAAAGACATCCTGTGTTCATGAATTAGAAAACTTAATGTTGTTAAAATACGTATACTACCCAAAGTGAGCTACAGATTCAATGCAATCCCTATCAAAATCTATAAGACATTTTTTACAGAAATAGGAAAAAACAATTCTACAATTCAGATGGAACCATAAAAGACCACAAATAGCCAAAAAATCCTGAGAAAGGAGAACAAAGCTGAAAACATTGCATTTTCTGATTATATTTCTTCAAAATATATTTTGAAGCTACAGTAGTCAAAACACAATGGACGGCTATATAGACCAAAAAAAACAGAATAGAGCCCAGACATAAATTCACACACATATAGCCAATTGATCTTTGACAAGGGTGCCAAGAATACACAATGTGAAAAGGATAGTCTCTTCAACAAATGGTGTTAAGAAAACTGGATATCCATATGCAAACTGGATCATATCAGCTTAAACATAAGACCTAAAACTGTAAAACTCCCCAAAGGAAGCATAAAGGAATAGCTTCATGGCATTGGTATTGGCAATTATCTCACGAATATAACACCAAAAGTATAGGCAACAAAAACAAAAATAAACAAGTAAGACTCACTACATCAAACTAAAGCCTTCTGCACAGCAAAAGAGATAATCAACAAACTGAAAAGGCAACGTACGGAGTGGAAGAAAATATTTGCAAAACATGTATCTGATAAGGGATTAATCTCCAAAATAAAGAACTCCTACAACTCAATAACAACAAAAAAAACCTAATAATTTGATTTCAAAAAAGGGCTAAGGACTTGACTTAAAATTTCTTCAAAGAAGGCATACATATGGCCAACAGGTGTATGAAAAAATGTTTATCATCATTAATCATCAGGGAAATGCAAATCAAAACCATAATGAAATATCACCTTATACCTGTCAGAATCACTATTATGAAAAAAGAAACAAGCAAACAAAAGAAGTGTTGGAGAGGATACATAAAAATTGGAACTTTTTAACACCGTTGGTGTGAATGCAAAATAGTGCAGCTGCTACAGAAAATACAATGGAGGTTACTCAAAAAATCAAAAATATTAAAAAAAAAATTTTAATCAAAAATAGAACTACCATATGATTCAGCAATGCCACTTCTGAGTTTACATCCAAAAAAATTAAAATTAGGATTTCAAAGAGGTATTAGCACTCCCATATTTATTGCAGCACTATTCGCAATAGCTAAGAAGTAGAAACAAATTCTTTATTTGCCATTGACAAATAAATGGATTATTTTAAATGTGGTATACAATGGAATACTATTCAGTCTTAAGAAAAAAAAAAGAAATTCTGTAATATTTGACAATATAGATGGACCTTGAGGATATGGTGCTAAGCGATATAAGCCAGACACAAAAAGACAAATACTACATGATTCTACTTATATGAGATATATAAATGAGTCAAATTCATGAAATCAAAGCCAGGAATGATGGTTACCAGAGGGTAGGGAAAGGGAGAATAGGTTATTAATCAACAAACATAAAATTTCAGTTAAGTAAGATGAATAAGCTCTAGATATCTGCTGTACAATATCGTGTCTATATTCAACAATAATGTACACTTAAACTTTATTAAGTATATACATCTCTTGTTAAGTGTCCTGGCCACAATGAAATTATTATGCTATTATTATGCCATTATTCCATGAAGAGATACTCATGGGATTGGTGTATCAGGTACACTCCTTTTGTGCATTTAACTTCTCTAACTTAAAATGATACTCAATCCCATGAGTATCTCTTCATGGAATAATGGCATCCTTGCTTACTATAACATACAGATAAATATTTTTGACATGTAGGTCTGATCAGTTCTCCCCATAAAGCATCATCCTACCCCCAAAGCATTTCAATGACTTCCCACCGTTTTTAGAATTAAAGACCAAATCATCTATAACATGGCCTTTGAGCCTCTGAATGATGTGGCCCCTGCTGCCCATCCTTGTGTTGTCCCCCCCCCACCACTGTTACCCCCCCTCACTCTACTCCCACTGCACTAGCCCCCTCTCTGTTCCTCCTGTCACAGTATTCTGGCACTGACCCTAAGGAACTGCTCACTCTACTCTCGAACAACCTTCTCTTCTTCCTTTAGGCCTTTTCCCATCTCACAAATATGTCAAACTCACCTATTTTATGCTCCAATAGTTCCATATCCTCCCTTTTGTTTTTTTAGCATTTATTACTGACACCATTTTAAGTATATTTGTGTGATTATGTGATTACTGCCTGTCTCCCCCCACCCCCCCGCAACGCTGCCCAGCCTCTATATACTGCATGAAAGTGGGAACTTTATGTCTGGCTTTACTCACCATGGTTCACCACTGAGTAACAGTACACCTGGAAAAGAGTAGGTGAACTATGAAACAAATATTATTTTGCCTCAACAAAATAAATAGATTTGAATTTACACTCGCCTCTTGTGACATAGAACTTTGCAGTCTTCCTTTTTAGTAACTCCCATATTGAGCAAGTTTCCATATAGGCAGCAGCTTTTTTACCACAGAGATCTCAACACTGGAATCCAAAGGAGGGCATGGAATGCTACCTGTATCAATGACCTCCAGTTCTCCTGAGAGGATTTAAAATTACCAACAGGTTGGGAGAACCAAAGTGTACCAGAGAAAGACCTGTTAACTGCATTAGGAGTTTATCCTTCTACAGTTAGTCTGCCTTGTGAGTTAATCCCTTTCAGATAATATAAGGATTTTGGACTATGGACTATCTAACAATATTGTGATTTTTTTTTTTTTTTTTTTTTTTTTTTGCCTCTCTAAAAAGAGGCAAATTTTTTGTGGCTTGGAAATTTTTTTGTCTGTTTATTTTTTAGCTTAGCAGAACTTAACTTTAAACTATCATTTTAAGTTAGAGAAGTTAAATGCACAAAAGGAGTGTACCTGATACACCAATCCCATGAGTATCTCTTCATGGAATAATGGCATCGCAAGAGTGAAATGGGCCTAAGATCCTAACACATCCCTTTTCATGCTTGCAACTCCAAGTCATTCCATGCCTCTCACTGGTGTGTTCCCTGGAGCCAGGGCAATCTGTTCCACATAGTGTAAGGGGATTTGGAGCAGAATTTCATGAAATTTCTGTGATGAAAGAGCAAAGAAAGTTGTGTCTCTCCACAAAGATCTAGAGAAGTAGGAAGGAGTGGTACAGAAAATGGAGGACATGTGGGAATAGGAGTTGGGGAATGAATAACAGGAAAAGGAAGAACTAGAGAAAATAGTGAAAATGAAAAAACAATAAAAACCCAATTCTGGAAACATGCACAAATTGAGATAGCCCAGGATATGAGTCAGATGAGGCTTGCAAAAAAAAAAAAGAAAGAAAGAAAGAAAAAGAAAAAGAAAAAGGAAGACAACCAAAACCAAAGAAAAATAAGAAAAATTAGAATGGCTTTGCTGTTTTTGTTATTGTTCTCTTACAAACAGAAGCTTATAGTTACTAATCAAGGCAAAAATTAGAGTTGTTATACTGTATGTCTGGGGCTAAGTTTTTTGAGGTACAGTAGTACAAGGATATATGCAAATCAGATAAAAAGATTCAAGAAGCAAAATAAAGCATACCTTACATTTGTTTTCAAAGAAACCACATTGGGCAACTAAGTATATTCCTTCCATAATACTTAGTTTTCCCTTCTCTTCACCAGCTTCCTCACAGTGTGTTTACCCACACACCTTGATGTTAGTGGCACATAAATCAAAACTTTCATAAAAGTCAGAAATAAAAAATATATGAGCACAGGAGGTTCCTGATATTGGCAAGACTCCCACCCACATATAGTCCTGGGCCTGCTCCACTAACATTTAGAAACCAGTTTGTTCTTGGTTCAGTAACGGGGAGGGTGCTACTAGCCTCAGTTTATATGTACTCATGTACTCCCTGTAAGGAGCAAGATGTCTCCAACAGATTACTTCAGAATGGTCATATGAGATACTGCAGCAAGGTGTATAAAGTCTTCCACCAATTTGCAACCAGGCAGTGACTGAAGTATCAGAATATTTGGAAAATCTGGCTCAATATATCTGTGACCAACAGCAGTGTAAGGAAAGCATGTATCATTGCATGGGTGTGACATCTGTAGTAGGAAAACCATCTCTTAGCACAAGAAACTTGTATACTATATAGGACACTCTGCACCTGAGAAAGACCTAATGCTCATCAACAATAAAGCAAATAAAAGTTAACTCCAAAAAATAAATTAAAACTCTTTGATAGGGACAAGCTCCAGATCATATAGACTCATCTTAGCCGAAAAAAAATGTCAAAAAGGAGGCACAGTAACTCCCTTTCTGCCAAAGACTAACTCCCTGGGAGGGGCTCCCAGAGCAGTCTTCAAGTCTGTTGACTTGTTTTTTCAAGCCCTTAATGTAACTTGCAGCTACGTTGGTTTGTTTTGTTGTTGTGACATGGTCTCCATAGATGTGCATTGAAATTGTGCCCAGCTGCACTGAAGCCAAGAACCATGCAATCTGGAGGTTGTGCAAGCAAGATTACAAGGCTCCAAGGTATCCAGTGCCTGGGCTGCTCATCTCTTCCGCTTACCTCGAAGCTTGGCTTGTCCAGCTGGGGCAACGAACACTGCATTGGGACCAGATTCAAATGCTTTAAGATAGTGACTACATTTGCAGAGAAGAAATAGAGCCTTATCTTGACATAAGGGCTTTATTTGCATGTCTAGGGAATGGTCAGTAACCACCAGGACCTGTTTAAGTGCCTGATTATTTTTAGTTACCCCTTTTATTTCTGTATGTTGCCCAGTTTGGCCATTTGTACTCCTCTCAGGAGTCTATTACCCTCATGTTTTTCTTCATCTCCTGTCTCTCTCAAGAAATAACTTATCAGGGATGCCTGGGTGGCTCAGTGGTTGAGCATCTGCCTTTGGCTCAGGTCATGATCCTGGGGTCCTGGGATCAAGCCCCACAACAGGATCCCCGAGGGGAGCCTGCTTCTCCCTCTACCTATGTTTCTGCCTCTGTGTGTGTGTGTGTGTCTCTTGTGAATAAATAAATAAAATCTTGGAAAAAAAAAAAGAAAAGAAATAACTTGATCAGTTCATTCACATGATACTTAGTAAATAAAAAATACAGGACATCCAGTTAAATTTGAATTTCGGATAAACCACAAATACTTTTCTAGTATAATTATATCCTATACAACATTTGGAACCTACTTATACTAAAATTATACTTACACCAAAATTATCCATTGTTTATTTGAAATTCAAATTTAACTGCTTGTCCTGTTTTTTTATCTACCACCTCTATGCTAAAGAGTAAGTGACTTGTGATATCTTTACTTCTCTGAAGGTTATTGACTTAATATTAACTTTGGGTCAAAGTCCCAGAGCTTAACCCAGTTAATAATTAGGATATTTTTAGCAACAAACTAGAAGAAAGATATAAGACATATGGTAAGCAGTCACTTATTATGCCTAGCCATGAAGAGTTATCTTTTTCGAAATTGGAAAAGATCATAATCCAGAGACAGAAAGCATAGCTTGATTCTTAAGGCTACTTAAGAATTTGATTTAGTTCAAATCAGACAATATGATTATTTATGTTAATTGGTGCTCTACTCTTCTATGATTTCAAAGCTATAAGCCTCTCCCCCAAAATATCTATTCCTATAGGATATAGGAATAGAATATAGGAATATTCCTATTCCTTGTGTAGCTAGAGAGACAAGTGGTATTCATTGGGTATTCTAGGCCTCAGTTCACACTCCATCCACAAAAACTTTTTACATGTCATGTCTATTGACAAAACCAAGTATGAAATATATACTCAAGTCCTCAGGAAACCTATAATTAGGGTCAGGAAATAAAGACGACTTGTGAAAAGAATGGTAATCAGAGCAAATAGGGAGGAGAAAGGAGTAAAAGAAAAAAGCAAATTAACTCGATCTAAAAAAATGTAAATAAGGAGTGAAGAGGACACCTGAACCAACCCAATTACCTAGACTAGGTGGTTGCCTGGTGGTGTGAGTTAAGGATCTCTAAGAAGAACCCTAGAGATGAGCTCATTTAACATCTACTCCGACTTCCTTCGGGAATGCCCTACTGTGTATTACAAAGGCTGGTAAACTAAAAACTGCTTTCTGCTTTTTTCCACGACTTCCTTGTAACTAGAGTTCTGGGTAAAAGGTTGACTCCATAATCAGATTCACTTTCAGAACATGAATGGAAACTGAGTGAAACAAGAGAGAGACTGGACATGAAGCATCATTCTGCTCCTGCAGATGGAGTGTTAACTCCCCAGTGAAGCAGAAATGGCTTTCGACCACAGCATCTCCATTTGATGGGCAGCATCCAGATCAAGGCAAGCACAGCGGTTCCTTTGATGGCTCAGTTGTGGTACGGCTTTGGGATTCATTTCTGGAAGCCCATCAGCCTAGAGTCTGTTTCTTCAGCCCGCAGACCGGTTCTGTAGAACACTGAATACCCTGTCATTAACACATTTCAGTTTAAACTAGCTAGAGGGGGATCTGTTCTCTGCAACTGAACACTAACTGATACAAGCTGCTGCTCCAAAAATATCCTTTTCACTAGTCTAACGGTTCTCAACTGGTGATAATTCTGTCCCCCGCCTAGAGGATACGTGGCAATGGTTGGAGACATTTTGGTTATAACAACTAGAAGGCATAGATACTATTGGCACCTAGTGGTTAGAGGTCAGAGATGCTGCTAAACATCCAGCAATGCACAGGGCAGACACCTGCAACAAAGACCTATCTAGTCCAAAATGTCACTAATGCTGAGATTGAGAAACCCTTCCCTAGCTCAGAATTCCATTTGAAAATCTGTCATTAAAAAGACAATAGCTGGGGCTCCTGGGTGGTTCAGTCAGTCAAGCATCTGACTCTTGGTTTTCACTCAGGTCATGATCTCATGGTCCTGGGATGGAGCCCCACGTTGGGTTCTTAGCTTAGGAAGAATCTCCTTGAGAGAGAATCTCTCTCCCTCTCCTTGTACCCCTCTCCCTGCTTATGCTCTCTCTCTCTGTCTCTAAAATAAATAAATAAAATCTTTTTTTAAAGGCAACGTTTGCAATGTTTAAAAAGTACCATTTTCACAGTTCAAATAGCCCTCAAAAAATTATAGGTAAACTTTTACTCTCATACAACATAGTATTAAAAACAATATTCTCTTTATTCTATTATTTTCACATTTTAATATTTCTGAAAGTATGTCATACCCTAAAATTAAGCTGTCCTTTTAATGTGGTGATATTTTTTCTTGTTCTTTTTTCTTTTAATAAAAAAGCTGTTAACAAATCTATGGTATATGTCAGAACTTAACATGTCACTTCTATTGACAAAGCCATGTATGAAATATGTCTTTAGAAAACCTAAGTTAGGGTCACGGAAAAAGAAGACTTGTGAAAAGAATAGAATGGTAAAGAGAAAATAGAGAGGAGAATGGAGTAAAAGAAATAAGAAAATTAACTCGATCTAAAAAATGTGTACACAAAGTTATAAGGATATCTGGGCTGACCCCAATTATCTAGAATAGGTGGTTGCCTAGTGGAGTTCTTGCCTAGTTCCTGAAATCAAGGAACTAAGGATAATGTAAGCAGGCAACCTTCCTGAGGGCAAGTTTGCCAAATTGACATGGAGGAGAAATGCTGACAGTGGGCAAGGGGTACTGTAGTCTCAACCTCAAGCTGCACAGTAGAATCACCACAATGCTTTTCATTGGTTTGGGTGTAAGGCCCAGACATTAGTGTTTTTTCAGTGCTGCTTGCAACCAGAGTCAAGAACCACTAATGTAGGGGCATTTCAGTGGCTCAGTCGGTTAAGTGTCTAACTCTTGGTTTTGGTTTATGTCATGATCTCAGGATTGTGAGATCAAGCACTGCATTGGGCTCCATGCTCAGTGGGGAGTCTGCTTTAGATTCTCTCTCTCTCTTTCTGCCCCTTTCCCTGCTCGTGGGTTCTCTCTCTCTCTCTCTCTCTCCAAAATAAATAAATAAAATCTTTTTTTAAAAAAGAACCACTAACTAAAAGCATCTTGAAAAATTTGGACCCCTAAAGACAGAGAAAAGGGAGGGAAAGGAGTGCCACTGTGAAAAAAGATGAACAAAAGTGATGGCACATAACCAGATACATCACAGAACTTTACTGTTTTTTGTTTAAGATTTTATTTATTGGGATCCCTGGGTGGTGCAGCGGTTTAGCGCCTGCCTTTGGCCCAGGGCGCGATCCTGGAGACCCGGGATCGAATCCCACGTCGGGCTCCCGGTGCATGGAGCCTGCTTCTCCCTCTGCCTGTGTCTCTGCCTATCTCTCTCTCTCTCTCTCTCTCTCTCTCTCTCTGTGACTATCATAAATAAATAAAAACAAAATTAAAAAAAAAGATTTTATTTATTTATTCATGAGAGACACAAGAGAGAAGCAGAGACACAGGCAGAAGGAGAAGCAGGCTCCATGCAAGGAGCCTCACGTGGGACTCGATCCAGGGTCTCCAGGATCAGGCCCTGGGCTGAAGGTGGCACTAAACTGCTGAGCCACCCGGGCTGCCTGAAACTTACTGTTCTGCCCAGGACTAGACCTAGCTACTATTGCCAGGCAATTTGCTAACACCTTAGGCCTATAGCTCTTTAGTAACTTCCACAAGCTCTCTGCTCCCCCCCAACCACCACCACCAAAAAAATCACAACTGGAGAATTTAACTAATAATAGATCCTGACAAGAAAAAGGAATATTCTTAGTTACTCCAAATTTAGCACATATTCAGAAGCAAAATGTATCTTATAAATACATTTTCTTTACCTTGTAAACATCTCATTCTCCTACAAAGTCTAGCTCCCATCTTGAATGAAGAGGTGCTCAGTAAAGATTGGCTAAAGTGAATTAAATCCACTCCCTAAAAGTGCGACTGACTGAAAATACATGGAGAAAAGATATAAGACCCTTTAAAAAGGAGAGCAACACTTCAAGAGCAAATAGTAAGGAAAGACAAAGGAATTAGCTCATTCCAACTAGTTCCTGCCTCCACTAGTGAGAAGAGATCTACACTGGTCCAAATAAATGTTGCTTCTGAAATTTGCTACCACTGCCAGCCTAACATCCCTACTATTTCTTTGCTAACTTTTCAAAGTCAAAATTGACACAATAAATTCTACTGTATCCCCAATTGCCTCAAGACACAGAGTATAGACTTGGAAAGCCAGATATTGGATAAGATCCGGAAGCCATGCCATTACATCCAAAGGGTGTGTTTAGGTGACATGTAGATATTGTAGAGGGATTAGTTTCAAGCAGTAGAGTCTGAAAACCTCATCTATCTTTTTAGAAACAATCACTCTCATCATTCCAGCAGAGTCAGTTTTTCCTTGCTTTACATTTATTTATTCAGAGACTTCTAAATATATGCCGGTCTGTTGAAACAGCCTCTGGGCCCAAGTACAATAAAAACATTAATTAAAATACATGGTTAGAAACACCCAGCAGTGAGCCTGGAACAGCATCAAATGAGCTCTGCCATTTACGTGTCAGTCATAGAAGATAAAGCCACCTCAAGGTGACCTGTACCAACCGCCACCACCCTCCTCCCTGCTTCCCTATAGATACCTGACCAGCTGATGTTGAAGTGGCCACATCCAATTATTGCATTTCTACTAACCCCTGATTTGGCACAGTCTCTACCAGCTTCTCCTTTCATTCTGCAATGAGCTAATGAGAAATTCACAGAATTCTCAAATTTGGCAGAGATCTGGGCATGGGAACCTTACATAACTGTTGGGCTTTGGCAGGGCAGGACCTGAAGAGCTGAGTGCCCTCTTCAGAAATGCGCCCTGCATTTTGTGGGCAGTGGAACTCTCTCCCTGAGACCTTCAGTCCATCCTTGGTTGTGACTGTGAGCACTCCTGAATGAAGAAGCAGCAGCCGAAATAACATAGAATACACAATGGAAGAGTCAAAAGGACTACCATGCGGGGGGGTAGCATGGATTTCAGACAGTCTATACTATCAAATTTGGGGAGGACCCATCTACAAAATGGGTTCTAAACCTTCACTCCTATGTGACATAGAAGATTCCCTAAATTCCAAATTTGTTTACACAGCTATTAGGCATGAAAATTTTGAATCTAACACAGGCCTATTAAGAAGATCTTGCTAAAATAAGTCAACCAGAGAAAGACAATTATCATATGGTTTCACTCATATGTGGAATATAAGAAACAGCACAGAGGATTATAGGAGAGCGGAGGGAAAACTGAATGGGAAGTCATGGGAGAGGGAGACAAACCATGAGGAACTCTGAACTATAGGAAATGAATTGAGAGTTGCTCCAGGGGAGGGGGGTGATGGGGTAATTGAGTAGTGGGCATTAAGGAGGGCAGGTGATGTATGAGCACTGGGTGTTATATGCAACTGATGAATTATTGAACTTTATATCTGAAACTAATGATGTACTATATGTTGGCTAATTGAATTTATTTTTTTATTTTTTTAAAGATTTTATTTATTTATTTATTTATTTATTTATTTATTTATTCATTCATTCATTCATGAGAGACACAGAGAGAGAGGCAGAGACACAGACAGAGGGAGAAGCAGGCTCCATGAGGGGAGCCCGACATGGGACTCAATTCCAGGTCTCCAGGATCACACCCTGGGCCGAAGGCAGCGCTAAACCGCTGAGCCTCCCGGGCTGCCCGGATAATTGAATTTAAATTAAAAAAAGATCTTGCTTCTGTATGCAGACATGTTCTGTCAAGGGTACATATCCAGTGAGGGATGCCATGAATGGGCAATACAACTTTCTTTAAAACTTCTACCCTTTTCTCAAAGGTTTGCAAGTAAAATAAAAGCAAAAGATCTTGGCTTACTTCTTTTATGTATGATTTTCCCACAAATCTCTCATCTTAGAAAAACAAGAAAAGAAATTTGAAAGAAAACAATAGAAGGTCAATGCTAGGTAGGAATAGTATTTTAAAAGTGACAAGAACGTATTTGTTGTTCCACTGTATTCTGTATTATTCATTTCTCTTTTTTTTTTTCTTTAATGACAAACGTGTCCATATCTTTTTACAAAGAGGTTACCACCAAAGAAGATAAAAATGCCTTTTATCATGCATCTGGTCCAAATTATATCTCTGGAACCCCTTTTTCAATTAGCCATGGTGTTTTTCACAATTTTGCAATTTCATCATGTACCGCCTGCTACTATATTCTAAAGTGCCAGGCTGGTACCTAAAAGGAAAAATAACATTTTCCTTCACTTTTAACCCACATTCTGACTTCTCATGCTGAATTCAATCCCTAGCTAATTAGTTCAAGAGCAAGCAACTTTAACCAAGATTTGGTATTACTTTCCTGTTTCTGAGAGCTGGGCTTTCCCCGAATGTAGCTCTCTTGTTACCCTTTGCATTTTAAATAAGCCATTTTGGAGCATGGCTCTTGTTTTTTTCTTTAATATATGCGCCCCTTGGGGCTGCACTGAAGCTTGTAATGGCTCTCTGCCGGCAGTCAGGGCAACAGAATGTCTACAAGATCCGGCTTTGTCCTACAGTTGGCATCCATTGTGCAGCCCCAGCTGAATAAGGAGATTGCAAGTCAATTTTCTCACAAATTCAGAGTCCCTGGTATCCTAACATAGAGTCCTGAGTCTCGCTTAGGTTCCTCTATTTTGTTTGTTTTAAATATGCAGTAACATTTCCCTTTATTGTCAGTTCCTGGAGTAAAGTATTCCACAGAAGTCAACTTTTCAAGTAACTGAAGACTTGTTAATGTAAAGGTTTGGTGCAAACTCTTTTTAAGACGTTAAGTAGTTCTCTTGGGTCTCAAACAAGTTATGCTAAATGTACTTGACTTTTTCCTGATGATAGAGGGTCATCTTTAAACTATCCATTATAAAACAATAACAGATACATAGAATTATTTGCCCCTATATTAAATAGGCCACTATGTTTTCTTGGTTACTTTGGCAAATGTTTATGTTTTTATTTCTCTGTCTTTCCATACATCAAACTTTCAGTGTTCACTTTGCACTGATGTTCACAGTCAGCCCCTAGAAGCAGACTTTGGGTTTATTGCTTCCAGCTTGCAGATGACTGGAAACCCAAACAAGTTTGTTGACACAACATCTATGTTAAAAGTAAATTAGTTCTGGATGGTATTCTGAATCCTAGCCCTCTCATATAAATGCATAAACATCAGTGTATGAATGTGTAGCATCTATTCCGGTTGCTCAAAGTCCTTTGAGCTCTTCATCAGCTCTTCATCTATATCTCACAGCAGAGAGATTGCTTGTCCTTGGGTATTGCAAAGCCAAGCTCAGCGGTCAGCAATCAATTTGTTCACTCTCAAGAGTTCTTTTTCCCTCCTATTCTTGTCTTCTCTTTGTCTCTCTGATTTCTGCTTTGGGCCATGTCAGTAAGTATTAAATTATTCAGTATAAGGAAAGAAATCATAAAGGACAAAACATTTTAAGCCATACAAATTGAACTCTGATTTTTTTTGTGGAGGGTAGCAGAAGTTATGGGGGTTGGTGGGAGAAAAATGAAAGTACATCGAAAAGAAAGATTTTACTTTTTAAATTTGTCTCTCAGCAAAATGGAAGCAAAAAAGTTGGCTGTACTCACAAAGGCACCTAACACTCATATGTGGCCATCTCCCCCATTTATAAAACCCCAACTTTTTTGACTAAATTCCCAACAGCTGTTTGAAATGCCTGTCCAAGATGACCCACGCAAAGCTGACTTGGAATGTAAAAAGAGCCCACACCAAAAAAAAAAAAAAAAAAAGATAAAAGCTATTATTCAACACCATGCTATGTGATGCTGGCACTGGTTGGGGATAGGGTGACCAACTCATCCTGGTTTGCCAAGGACTATCCTGGTTTTGAAACCCAAAATCCCATTTCTAGAGAACCTTCTCAGTCTGAGGCAAATTGGGACATTTGGTCACCCTAGTAGGGGATGATCCCTCAAAACTTTCTCATGTTTTTCCCTCAGTGGTCAGTTTTACTTTTAGAGCAAATTTTTTTTATTTTTACGTCTAGCATTTCCAACAATTCAAAAATTCCTTCTCCTTCTCTCCTTCTGCCCAATCCAGATAATTCTTCCTTTTTTTTATTTTATTAAGACTTTATTTATTTAAAAAGAGATAGCAAGGGGAGGGGCAGAGGGAGAGGAAGAGAATCCCAAGCAGACTCTGTGCTGAGCAAGGAGCCCTACATGGGGCTTGATCCCATGGCTCCACGATCACAACCTGAGTCCAAACCTAGAGTCGGACACTTTACCAACTGAGCTACCCAGGTGTCCCATGGATAATTCTTTCTTAGTGACATTTCTACCATCAATCTCTTTTCTTATTGCCACCAATTTGGACTTTATCCCCTGATCCTGGGCTACTGCAAAACTTCCATAAAGTCTCCCAATCTTTACTCCAGTGTGCATGACCCTCTCAGATTAATTTTTTCAAAGTTCTGTTTTGCACAAGGTTCAGTTGAAGTCCTTTCTCCTCTCTGGCAGGAGGGTAAACATGACCAAGGTGGGAGAAAGGAATATCAGGAAGTGTCAGCTGCTCAGCACTGGTAGTAGTGTTGTGGATCCAATTTAGGCTGTCACCTTCCAGAAGCTGCTAAGGAACAAAATTAAGCCACGCTGCAAAGGGAAGAGACAGGCAAAACACAGAAGTCAATAATCCCAAAAAGGTGGTCTGCGTCAAGCCAAGAAAGCCTAGCCACAGACACAAAACCCCAGTGTCCATGTGGATATCCAAAAGCTAGGGTGTGCTTGTAGCACACCAGAAGCAAAAGGGTCATGCAGAACACATCCCTAGGAGAACAGACTTTGCCCCACAGTTCAAGGCAGGACAGGCTACATGAGAAATAAAGGGGGATTTCAGTTGCAGGAACTGCCTGTCCTGGACTTTCTGCAATTATCAGGTTCTAATTTGGAAAGTGGCTAATGTTTTAATGTATGCATCCCTTAAATGCAAAGATTACATCTTATCATTCTCTGTATTCCCCACACCTAGCACAATATTTAGTCAATAAATATTTGATTTAAATAATAATAAAATGCTCTCCAATGTTCTAAAGCCATATGCATAGGAAACATGAGAAGGTTGCAGAGTCTCCACTTCTTTTCAGGAAGTCTGGAAGTCATCTGCCTGGTTGGAGTTTAAGATGCACTAATCAGCAAGTTCAGAGTGGACACAAATCCTCCCTTTTCTCTTTTTAAAGCTTCAGAGCAAAGCATCAACTCTCCTACTTCCTTTTTTATCTTGATTTAAAACCTAAGCACAAGGAAAAAATAACACAATAAAACCTTTCACCAAGACTACAAAAATAACTCCATCCCAAAATATCCTCATCTTTTCATGCTATAGTGTTCATTAGTACTTGAAATTCAAACAGAGGGAATGAAAAGTTGATCTAGTTCAGTTTCTCAACTTGAGAGTTTTCAGCATACATGCTGAAACACTTCTCAAGCAAATGTTGTGGTGTGCTCATGCTGAGAATCCCTTTAAAATAGTCAAGTCATAAAAAGAGTTTCTGAGAATATATTTTTCATCCAAAAGCATTTTTGGAAAAAAAGATCCAATTTAAGATAAAGAACTATTGTGTTAACTTTATAAATGTAATCACCTTTCTTTTTTCACTGATTTATGAAGTCCCTTGAATAAACAGGGGGAAAAAAGTGATAGTTAAGATTTATAAATAATGTACTATTAGAAATGCCTCAAATGTAAGCCTTGTTCTAAGTGCCAAAGTAAATACCTGCCAACTATAAAAGGGGGCTACTGTATTTTGTGTTCTGTCAAAAAAGAAGTCAGGTGTAATTTTGGACAGTTGCTGGAGAAAATTTAAAAAAGAAGTCTTCAAAATGAATCTCTGATAAGAATCTGCATGACTTATGTATGTTGGAAATATTATTCACCTAAAGAAGGTGACTGCCCTAAACTTCCTAAATCGTCTAAGCCATGATTTCTCAATCTTAGCACTCTTGACATTTTGGACGATAATTCCAAATTCTCCAATAGGAAAAGTAAAAGTCGAAGTTGAAAAGACATGAGTTAAATCCTAGTGGCATTGGTCTTAGATATGTGACTTTGGTTCCATTTACTCCGTTGTACTCTATAGAATGAGTTCAAAAATCCTACCTCAAAGGACAATTAACATAATCATGTAATATAAAGAACATATAGTAAGAAAAACAAACTAGGTCTCTTGAACTGTCTCTCCAAGAAAAATGGAATTCTAACCACAAGTGTAGTATCTACCCAAATTAACTTTTCTCTTTGAAATAAGAAAGAAAAAAAATCTCAAATCAGTGCAGACCTAAAGTGTCAACAAAGTCCCACATCAACAATAATGCAAAACAAAAAAGTAATAAAGGGGTTAATATCCAAAATTTCTAAAGAATTTATATAACCAAATATCCCAAAATATAAATAATGCAATTAAAAATGGGCAGAAGACATGAACAGACATTTCTCCGAAGAAGAGATAGATTGCTCAACATCACTTATCATCAGGGAAATCAAAACCCAAATGAGATCTCACCTCACACCTGTCAGAATGGCTAAAATCAGAAAGCCAGAAACAAGTGTTGGCAAAGATGTATAAGAAAAGGAACCCTCGTGCACTGTTGGTGGGAGGTAAACTGGTGCAGCCACTGTGGAAGACAGTATAGAGGTTCCTCAAAAAATTAAAAATAGAATTACTGTATAATCTAATAATTGTACTATTGGGTATTTCCCCAAAGAAAATGAAAACACTAATTTGAAATGCTACATGCAGCTCCATGTTTACTGCAGCATTATTTACAATCGCCAAATTATGGAAGCAACCAAGTGTCCATCAATAGATGAATGGATAAAAAGGAGGACATACAGAGGAGATACACACACACACACACACACACACACACTGGAAAAATATATATATATATGGGGTATATGGAATTTATACAGAAAGAATATATATATTCTATACATATATATGGAATATATAGAGAGGAGATATATATATAAGCTTATATATTCCATCCGTCATATTATATATATTCCATATGCGTATATATATATATATATTACTCAGCCATAATAAAATGAAATCTTACCATTTACAACAAGGATGGATCTAGAGAGTATAACTCTAAGTGAAATAAGTTAGAGAAAGACCAATACCGTATGATCTCACTCATATGTGGAATTTAAGAAACAAGACAAATGAACAAAGGGAAGAAAAGAGACAAACTAAAAAAAAAAAAAAAAAAAAGAGAGATTCTTAACTATAGAGAACTATGGAGAGAGTAACCAGAGGGGAGGTGGGTGAGGAAATGGTGAAGGGAATTAAGAGTACACTTATCTGGGCAGCCCTGATGGCTCAGTGGTTTGGCACTGCCTTCAGCCCAGGGCCTGATCCTGGAGACCCGGGATCGAGTCCCGCATTGGGCTCCCTGCGTGGAGCCTGCTTCTCCCTCTGTCTATGTCTCTGCCTCTTTCTCTCTATGTGTCTCTCATGAATAAATAAATAAAATCTTAAAAACAAAAACAAAACAAACAAAAAAAAGAGTACACTTATCTTGATGAGCACTGAGTAATGTATAGAATTGTTGAATCGCTATATTAAAAAAAAAAAGATCAACTTCCTGTCCCCAAAATTAATCAATACAAAAAGAGGACAGAAATTTGGGATTAAGTTGACACAATATTAATAGAATACAATCAATACAAAGTCAATTAGTGAATTTAGCAGTTTTTTATGAAAACTCTAAGGTATAAAGAAAAAATAATGTCTAAATCATAATGTCATCTCTTCTTTTTTTATAAAGTATTTAAAAGCTTATCTGTAGAATTCTTTAATAATGTCTTTAAAACACTTCTAAGTATCTATGTTAATGCTTTTTTTTATTTTTTTTAAGGTTTATTTATTTTGGAAAGAGAGCATATGAGTGAGGATGAGGTGGGGCTGCCAGAGAGGCACAGAGAAAAGGAGAGAATCTGAAGCAGACTGCCTGCTGAGTGTGGAGCCTGGCACAGGGCTCAGTCTCATCACCCTGAGATCATGATCTGAGCTGAAACCAAGAGTTGGACGCTAAACCAACTAAGCCACCCAGGCACCTCAGTGCCATTTACTTAAAAAAAAAAAGAAGAAGATTGATTAAGCTAAATACTTTTAGTTAAAATTATCTTCCAACCTTGTCTATCCCTGCACTTGCTGCTTATCCCTCTCTCTCTGCTCCTCCACCCCATACTCTCTTGCTTTCTCTCTCTCTAAAATGATAAATAAATCTTTAAAAAGAGAGAGGCACCTGGGTGGCTTGGTCAGTTAAGTGTCTGTCTTCAGCTCAAGTCATAATCCCAGAGTTTCAGGATGGAGCCCCACCTTAAGCTCCCTGCTCAGCAGGGTGCCTGCTTCTCCCTCTGCTTCTCTCCCACCCCCCGCCCCCTTTGCTTGTATTCACTCTCTCACTTGCTCACTCTCTCTCAAATAAATAAATAAATAAATAAATAAAATCTTAATTTTTTTATTTAAAAAAAAATTAAGCATCCAACTCTTGATTTCAGCTCAGATCATGATCTCTGGGTGGTGGGATCAGACTGAGATGGGATCAGCACTGAGTCTGCTTTTCCCTCCCTCTGCTCCTCCCCCAACACCCACTCACACACTCTCTTTCTCTCTCAAATAAACAAATAAATAAAATCTTTTTTAAAAAGCCAAAATAAAGGGGCACCTGGGTGGCTCAGTGGTTGAGCATCTGCCTTTGGTTCAGGTCGTGATCCCGGGGTCCTGGGATCGAGTCCTGCAGCAGGCTCCCCACAGGTAGCCTGCTTCTCCCTCTGCCTATGTCTCTGCCTCTCTCTCTGTGTGTCTCTCATTAATAAATAAATAAAATATTTTTTTAAATCCAAAATAAATAATACCTAAAAATATTAAATCAAGAAATAGCAGTATCTGGATAGTATTTTGATATTAGAAATAAATACAGAATTAAAATGCTTAAGATTTTATTTATTTTTTTATAATGTTTTTTTTTTGTTTTTTAATTTTTATTTATTTATGATAGTCACACAGAGAGAGAAGGAGGCAGAGACATAGGCAGAGGGAGAAGCAGGCTCCATGCACCGGGAGCCCGACATGGGATTCGATCCCGAGTCTCCAGGATCGTGCCCTGGGCCAAAGGCAGGCGCTAAACCACTGCACCACTCAGGGATCCCTGCTTAAGATTTTAAAAGTAGTTATTGGAAGAAGGCAGGGGCAGCCCAATTGACAAGAGACAATGAAGACTGGAAAAATTAAGAGAATAATGGGTTTTCACTAAGGCTCTTAGTATTATCTGACTTTTCAAACAGTGTGTTCAATTTATTTTGATTAAAAAGAGGACGCTTGGGGGGATCCGTGGGTGGCTCAGCAGTTTAGCGTGGCCTTTGGTCCAGGGCCTGTTCCTGGAGACCCGAGATCGAGTCCTGCATCGGGCTTCCTGCATGGAGCCTGATTCTCCCTCTGCCTGTGTCTCTGCCTCTCTCTCTCTCTGTGTCTCTCAGGAATAAATAAAATCTTTAAAAAAAAAAAAAAAAGAGGACGCTTGGGCAACCCCAGTGGCTTAGGGGTTTAGTGCCACCTTCAGCCCAGGGTGTGATCCTGGAGACCTGGGATCCAGTCCCACATCAGGCTCCCTGTGTGGAGCCTGCTTCTCCCTCTGCCTGTGTCTCTGCCTCTCTCTCTCTCTCTCTCTCTCTCTCTCTCTGTCTGTCTGTCTCTCATGAATAAATAAATAAAATCTTTAAAAAAAGAAAAAGAGAACACTTAGTTTTTTACAAAAGGAAAGAATGGAGAGAGAAAAGAATCAAGTTATTCTCTTTAAAATAGATTTCTATACATGCTGTAGTATTAAAAAAAATTATAAAAGTATTCTTAAAATGCAACCATACATAATTCTAGAGACTACACCTCAAGAAGAAAGCAACTTTTCAGTTTGTAAAAACTTCACCCTTAGAGTTTAAATATTCAATATTTACTAGGTGATGATTAGTAAGAAAGAACCCTGCCTAGAGGTGTTAGTTACAATTACTTCCTCACACCCTATCCCATGTGTTTCATAAGAGTTTGGCTCCCATGCTTTCAAAGGTACTGAGGACCTAGGAAACATCTCCTACTGCTTTGGCAATTCTCACATTCCCATATACATAATAAATAGCCCAAACTTTAATTACAGATACATAAGGGTTTGGATAAATCTATTTAATTGATGGAGCTAGGAAGATGGAAATTAGTATCTGATTCATAGGGCCACAAGAAGAAAATCTACCATTCATAAAATAACATCATTGTAAGCATTCCCAAGAAAAAGCATGCTGCTCACCACCAAATAATCCAGGAGGAAAACAAACCCTTTATTATGTAACTCTTATTTTACCTTTCATAATCTTTGAGTAATTAACGTGGAAAAGATTTGTTTTCTGGGCCACTCCACAGACAAATAGTTTCCCAGCAAAAAGAGACAAGCAAATAGGCCTAAGCATGTGATGGACTTGGAAAGCAATGAATCTTAACAAATTTGCAGTTGAATTATTGAACTGCTACTGCCGAGTTAAACAGAAAGGATTCCAGTACATAAATGAAGTTTTGTTACCTTTGTTTCCTTGCTAATTTTGTTTGTTGCAGCTGTTTGTTGCCCTGAGCACCAAAAGTTATGACACTGCAATTCACAATGAATATTTTTATTTGGAAAATAAGGTTTTACTTACATAGTTGAGGTTCATCAATCACATGAACTGAGAGTCGGAGGTTTGCACACACACCACAGATTTATTTGCTAAACTACTGATCTTGTTTATTTTTAGATGAAGTACAAAATGGTGCTTCTTCAGTTTAGAGGATCTTTTTACTGACTCATTTGACAAATATTTGTTGAGTATCTACTATGAGCTACGTGCTACTATGTACCATGTATGCACTCTAGGCTCTGTGCTAGGTGCTAAAAAATACAGCAATGCAAAACAGAGCATTTACAATCTAGTAGGTTAAACAATTAGGCAATTAAATAAAAAATTATAATAGGATGATTTAAGTGCTTGGAACATGTATGACACATTCAACGTATCTTCGGACACAGGGGTAGGGAAGACTTAGGGAAGTTTCCTAAAGGAAGTTACATTGAGGAATAACTGGATGTTATCCACACAGGATACAGATGGGACAAAGAATCTGAGAAGGCCAGAAGCCAAAAGCAAGAAGGCCAGAAGCAATGAGGAGGCCACTACAATCATGGAGAAGGAGATGACAGTGACCTGGACTTTGCTGATGGCAGAGCTTTAGAGAAAAAAAGATGGATCTGAGAGCTATTAAGGAGTTGGAACTGCTCGGATTTCATGATTTATTAGGGGTGAGAAATGAGGAAGAACAAGGAATGAGCCCAGGTCCAGGTTCTGGCTTGGACAAGTCGGTGTCACTCACTGAGATAAGGCTCACAGGAAAGGCAGGTTGAGGAAGGAGAGAATGAATTCAGCTTAGAAGATGTTGATTTTGGGGTACCTGTGGGAAGAAAAGCAAGAAAGAAGCTTGATGAAGAACAGAAAGGAGAGAAGGATAAAGTACAAGATGCCACAAAGAGGTCAATTCAACAAATATTTATTGAGTACCTACTATGTACCAGGTATGTGCTACTGGGTAATGAGGATAGAGCAGTGAAAAACAAAGAGACCCAGGCACTATCATCAAAAAGAGAAAAAGTGGCCATGGGATTCAGGATTGCAGAGCACTATGTGCCTTTTGCAGCTGCAGTTTCATGGAGAGAGAAGGTGAGAAGTATATGTGACAATGAAGACAGTCAAGAATAAAGAACAGCAACCAGAGGAAACAGGGAGCTGAGGATGAGGGGCTATTTTGTTGGTTTTGTTTCTTTGGTTTTTAATTATATGAGAGACTTGAACGTGCTCATACACAAAAAGAATGTGCCATGGAGAAGAGGTCAGAAGTACGGAAAAACGGGGGCTGGGGGTATGGAGGAGATTGGTGTTGATGAGGATGGTCCCTGAGGGAAAAATAGGAAATGGGATAAGGAAGTATGTAGCTCACTTGCAAATATTACCCATATTATCTTCTGTCCTGTCTTTGCCTTATTCCAACCCTGAAGGATGCATCCAACTGTACAAAGACTTCCCCACCTTGCCACTAGAAACACTATAACTAAGAGCCTTTAATTCCTTTAACAGTGGAATTTGGAAATAATTGGCAGGGATCTTATACCTCAAAGCCATGCCTCAGGCACTTTCATGGTGTTATTAATCACAGAACTTCTTTCTCACCCTCAGCAATCCCTAGACTATAAGATGACCAGATCACTTTTCTTTCCCTTTCTACCTAGCCTCTCTTGGGACAGGAAGAGTTCTGCTGTTTCCCCCACATTCCCAGGGCACTAGTACAGAGTGGGGCAAGAAGGTGAGAGAGAGTCCTGTCTTAAGTCCCAGGTACAGGGGCACCTGGGTGGCTTAGTGGTTGAGCATCTGCCTTCAGCTCAGGTCTGAGGTCCCGGGGTCCTGGGATCGAGTCCTGCATCCAGCTCCCTGCAGGGAGCCTGCTTCTCCCTCTGCCTATGTCTCTGCCTCTCTCTGTGTGTCTCTCATGAATAAATAAATAAAATCTAAAAATAAAACAAAATAAATCCCAGGTATACACATACACACACACACATACACACACACCCCTGTGCCTAGGTCTGCAACCTATTGTATTTGTCATCTTATTTTGAGAAAGGTAAGTTTGCTTGGTTCCTTCACTGTTGCTATTCTGCAATTTAAAACCATTCCCTCTGCCAGTCCCCTCAAAAGCAGCTCCCTTTGGGCCTCCAGTATCTAGCTTAGAACTGGACTAAATTTACCTCACTCCTGTTTGACCTACATCCACCTTTCCTCTAACTTCCCCATCCCTAGCTTTTGCTTTCCTGGATTCCCAACATGCTTTAAGTTCATGTGTAGTACTCCAATGGGATTCGAAGGCTGATAAGGAAGTTTGCAAGGTCCTGATTCTAAAGTCAAAACACAAGGGTGTCTGGGTGGCTTAGTTGGTTAAACATCTGACTCTTTATCTCAGCTCAGGTCTTGGTCTCAGGGTTCTGAGTTCAAGCCCTGCACTGGGCTCCATGACAAATGTGGAGCCTACTTTTAAAAAAAAGAATAAAATAAGTCTCAATCATTTCCTTTTTGCTAGCCTAAAATCTGGACTATTGCATCCTATCGTGTTGGTTGTGAGCTTAGACTTGACTGATAGAAAGAACATTAAATCAATCACAGCTCAGGTGTCCACTTGCCATTTATTAATTTGAGGGGTTTTGGTAAATTGCTTCAGTTCTCTGAGTCTTACTCTTTTTTTAAGATTTTTGTTTATTTATTTGAAAGAGAGCATGCAAATGGGAAGGAGCAGAAGGAGAGGGATAGAGAGAACCCCAAGCAGATTCCATACCCAGCACAGAGCCCATCACTGAGCTTGATCTCACAACCCTGAGATCATAACCTGTGCCAAAACCAAGAGTCAGACACTCAACCAACTGAGCCACCAGGCACCCTTGAGTCTTTTCTTATCTGCAAAATATGGTCGATTATAGCCAGCATTTCTGTGTTTACAATGTTCTAAACACTTTATGAATAATGCTGTGTAATCCTCACAACAACCTCATAACACAGATTCTATATTGTTAACAATTAATACTTGATGAGTGAAGTTTAAGCCAGATAGCCCTATTCCAGGGCCTTCCCCTTTAGTCATTGTGCTCTACAGAGCTAATAATACCTTCCCTCTCACTTCCAGGGCTATAGAGAAGAGCATGAAATATGAAATAGTATACAAGAAAAGAAAACATTTGGTAAACTGCTATTTAATGGGTGCAGGGTTCCAGTGTTGCAAGATGAGAAAAGTTGTAGAGCTGGACAGTGGTGACAACTGCACAAAAATTTGAATACTGGACTCTACACCTAAAACTGGTTAGATGAAATTTTTTTTGTTATGTGCATTTATCACATTTAATTCTCTTTAATTTCTAAAAAAGAAAACACTTGGTAGATTATAAAGTGCCAAACATATGCAAGCTATTAAAAATGTTCTTAATTTTTTACAATTTATGAATCAGCAGTTTCCCCAGAAGAGGATTTTATGTGATTTACTTTTTACTCCTTCTCTGAACATCTAGAATAAATGATGGAAAGAGGAGAAGCCTAGTATAAACTGGCAGTATCTGGACTTCAGCAGCCTCAGTGGTAGAACAGAAATCAGAAGGAGAAAGTGAGCCCAGCTTGGTTTTTACATGACAATCTGACAATTTCCAAGCCTGACTGCAAATACATTCTCTGGCCACCCTCTATATTGTCCAACAAAGAATATAATACACTTTCAAGAGTTAGACTCATCTTCCAAAGGGAAGGATCAAAGCTTAGGCCAAAGCCAAGGGGGAAATGACCTGGTTTATGCTTTAGAAATATCACTTTGGCTGCTAGATGAAGAATAGATTTGCATTCAAGAATGGAAACCAGGAGTGCAAATGGAAGCTGTCCATATCAGTGTAAACTCTGGTTTAGAATCTACTCATTCACATCCATTCCTCTTCAGGCTGAAACGGAGAGCTCCACCATGGATTGCCAGCATCATGTGTGAGTGATTCCCAACAGTATGCACATTTCCTACCCTTGCCTCCATTATGATGGGTCATTATGTCATTTATGATATTTATGCCATTGTAGTCCCTGTATGTCTTCGCTTTCTTCTAAAAATATTTTTTCTTAGTAAAAAGGACATATTCATTATAGAAAATTCAGAAAATAGAAAACTCAAGTGTTCTTGGCTAAGTAACTCCAAATTAGCTAAATTGGCCCAATAACTCCAAAAAATTGGTTTCAGATTCTCTCCAGAGAATTAAAAAAAGTGAAGTTCATTCTTATTTTGTGGGTGAATTAAGTTCTAAATTTTTCCTTGAAGATTTATTATCTGGCACTCTGGTTGCATTCTTCCTTTAAAACAATGTCATGAAGAGCTATTTGGTTTCCAGATCAGCCCACAAAATCCTACTTAATGTATAAGGGAACAGAACTATGGCATGGGTAAAACTATGACACCAAACCACCAAACTCTAGTCTCCTCCAAGGAGGCAGAGACTTTGCCAGCCATTTCTGAGCCACCAGCACTAGCGCATATTAGACATGAAGCAGTGGTGACTTCTAACTTTGACCTTACAAAGAGAGAGGAATTGGCTTTGTGGGCCTCTCCTCCTTTAAGCATCACTAAGATCACCTAAAGTTTCAATAGTGGGAAGGAATACGAAATCCCACCTGGTTCAAAAAGGGGACAGAATTCTTTAGTATGTAAAGGTCACTGGTAGATTGAATGCTCACACTGGAGACCTGCTTGCTAGAACGTGTTGAAGGACATTATCTCCTATTTTATTGGTGATACATGCAGTATCACATGCAGTCAAGAGCTAGTCATATTTGTCAGATGGCTGTCTTCTATTTGTTAACCAAAAATCGTTATTGGAAAGGAACACCAAAGTATGTCTGCAGGCAACAAATCACCTAACCCCGGTAAACTTTCTCCTTCCTGGACCTACAACCATAGACACAAAAGGACTAGACAATAGCACATATATAAAGCAATATGATTTAATAGAAGAATAATTTTAGTAACTCTGCAATGGATTGACTTCTTAAAAGCTTGGAGCTTATTTGCTACTGTATTTCCCCTTTTTAAAAATTTGTCCAACAAATATTTGCCTATAGTTTCTATGTGCCAAGTGCTGAGCTATGTTCTAGGTACACAACTGTAATCCTAGCCCCTCAGGGAGTTTCAAATGAGCAAAATCAGGGGAAGACTGGCAGGGAGCAAGTACAAATCAAATAAAAATATATTCCCAGTCTTTAATAGATGCTGTAATAGGAAATAACAGGAGGGACCTTTTGAAAGAGGAAGGAGTGAAAAGTATTACAGATAAAGTAAGTTACCTGTGTGGATACTCAAAGAACGGAGAGAAAAGCAATGTGGCTGAACAAGTGAGCAGAGGGGCAACTGGCATGAAACAAGGTTACAGGTTGGCAGGGCCAGATAATGCAAGACTTTGTAGGAGTCTGGATCCCATTCTAATTGCAAGAGAAGCCACTGAAGGGCAATGCCAAGGAAGAAATGACCTGGTTTGTGTTTAGGAATATCACTTTGGCTGCTGCTGAAGGACAGAAGGTTTGCATTCAAGAGTAGAAACCAAGAGTTCAAAAGGAAGCTGTTGCCTGTAGAGGAACCAAGTTTTCTTGGGGAAAAAAAAAAGTCATAAATGATAGAAACATTCTGTCAAAATATGTCCAGGAACTGGAGGGCAAGGGGCTTCTTCATAACTTATTATCATCTGACATTATATTATATGTTTATTCATTTATATAATTGGTTTGTCTGTTCAGTGTCTGTCTCTCCCATTAGAAATTAAGCTTGATGAGGGAAGTTTGCCTTGTTCACTCTCGTATCCCCAGTGCATAGAAAGGTGTCTGCCACAAGGGTTCTCAGTAAATATTCGCTAAATGAATGAATGAACCATGTATTTAATCTTTTTAGGAAGCAAAGGATTTTTCTATAAAATCATCATCCTCTTTCTTATCCACTTTGCAAGCCTGGATCTTTATACATCAACTGAAATGAACTTGAAGGAAGTTTAAAGGAAGTTTTTCTTTAACTAAGTCAAAGGAAGTTTATTGTAATAAATGAAAGGACATTATGAAATATGAATCTCAAGAAGACAAAGACCTTGAATATGCTTATTATATATTTTAACAAATAAATTAATGAAAGCAGAGCTCAGAACACTTGTCTGTGGTTTCCGGAATTGTGCTCTTTTAACAGATGACAAAAAAACTTTGCATTTTAAGATGGTATTTTAGCTGTTCATCAACGTATTTAAACTGGGCAGCCCGGGTGGCTCAGTGGTTTAGCCCCGCCTTCAGCCCAGGGTGTGATCCTGGAGACCCGGGATCAAGTCCCATGTCGGGCTTTCTGCATGGAACCTGCTTCTCCCTCTGCCTGTGTCTCTGCCTCTCTCTCTGTGTGTGTCTCTCATGAATAAATAAAATCTTTAAAAAAAAAAAAAAAGGATTTAACTCATCCAACTTGACAGCTATCAAAGCAAGCTGGTAGGCATGAGTTGTGAAAGAAAAAGACTTCCACCCATTTCAGGAGAAAAAAAAAAAAAAGGTCTGCAATGAAACTGGCAAAGTGATCCACCCATTCATCCATAGCAAAGCTTTCTGTTTTGGGCTCAGAAACTCAGGCTTCAGCTTATTACTGGATATGAAGGTCAGCAAGTTAGCAAATTTCTGAACCCCTTAACTCAAAATTGCTTCTTGAAGCAAGCTCTACAAGGCTGTTAGTTTTCTATTGCTGCTGTAACAAATTACCATAGACTCAGTGGGTTTAACAATAGAAATTTATTCTTTCAGTTCTGGAAGCCAAAAGTCCAGAATCAAGGCATCAGCAAGATTTGGTTCCTTCTCGTTGTTCTGAGGGAGAATGTATTCATGCCTCTTTCCTAGCCTCTGATGACCTGATACTGTAGGAACCTCCTTGGGCCCTGTCAAGTGCACCAACTCTGTACTTCATTGCTTCCTTTTCCTTTCTCTGTCCAAATTAGCCTGGAAAAGCCTTCTCCAAACTTTAGCTCTTCTCTAGATCCTGAGTTTCCAAGTTGCAACCCAAATCTAAACTCTAGATGTTGACCTCTTGTCTAACCACTTGATTTTTAATGCTTGATGCTAAACTGTACTCCCACTGGGATGAACCCACTATAGCAGCTCGAGGTGAAAGACCTGATCTCTTTCCTGGACCATCAACCTCCAAACTCCATCTTTTTCTTTGATGTGTAATTGCAATAGATTGTTTCAAATTCAACAGATGCTTGTGCATTGTCCAGAACCCCTTCCTTTACACAGTCCCTGGCGATCTGGTGTGGAAGAAACAGCCAACCTTGGCTGACAGCTTGGGCGACATTACAAGGCACATGAGGCAGGAAGAAGAACTGCCAAAATTTCATTTCTGTTTTTGCTGGTCTCTACTGTGGTTTCCAATGAAAAAAAAAGAAAAAAAAAAAGAAAAAAAAAACGGTTTTAAGAAGGTAAAGTTGGCAGAGCCACACTGTGTCAATGGGCTACTTTCAGCTTTGAGGAGCACAGGCTTTTTTTCTTTTTCTTGGGGTACAGTCCTCTGAAAGGTTGGAATTCATTTCTGGCATAGGATTTCACTAGAATCAATTGTGCATGTTTAAAATTGTGCTTTTAATGTTATTTTAAGTACCTATTTTATAATTTCAATAAACTACTCTCAAGCATGATGTAATGCTGATTAATGACACTTCTCTGGTACACCAAGAGCTCTCAGTTCTGCCTTATGCCTCAGTGCTCACCTGAGGCATCCCATTAATCATTGTTATGCCACAATCTGTCCTATAATATTGCTTAATTACCATTTCTGTTACTTATTCATCTGCTCTATTAATCCCCACAGAACATATTCATCAAACCCTGGGGCTTTGAAGCTACAGTGTTCCTGGTCTTGCCAGAATCTACCTCTAGAAGCAGCTTATCCATAAAAGATGTAAGAATCTCAAGTCTTGATATTCAAGAAAAACTTACCTTAACACACATTGTATACACAAGGGAATTTTGTCTCTCTTTCTTCTTTGCAGACTTAACTCACCTTTCAAGGTTCAGCTAAATCCCTGTGTCCTTCATGAATTCTTCATTAGATACAGTTATTGCCAATATCACAATCTACATCACTCAATTTTGTTCTTTATTCTGTTATTTGTTTTTTTTTTTAAGATTTTATTTATTTATTCATGAGAGACACAGAGAGAAAGAGGCAGAGACACAGGCAGAGGGAGAAGCAGGCTCCCTGCAGGGAGCCTTATGCATTACTTAATCCCAGGACCCCAGGATGATGACCTGAGCCAAAGAAAGACACTTAACACTGAACCACCCAGGGATCCCTGTTCTTTATGGTTTTATATGTGAATATTAATTCAGCTAAACAGTATATTTCCTTGGGACAGTCTTCGTGTTTAACACTTCTTAGGAGTACTGAGGAATAAGAATTATAAGTACAAATAATAGTATCTATTGACTATTATGTACCAGGTACTGGGCTCAAAGGTTTATGTAGATTATTTCAATTAATTATATGAACAGTCTTTGATGGAAGTACTCTTATTGTCATCTTCACAGAAGAAAAAAATGCCCATGTTCACACAGCTAGTAAAAACAGATGTAGAAACCCATGTAATCTGATTTGAAAATCCAAGTGCTAAACCACTAGTCAACAGTGTTCTCATCACCTTTAGAGTGCCTGGAAATGTACTAGGCAAACTATTTAAAATTTACCTGTTTAATTAGTTAATGGTTTAACTTGGATGAAAAACCCTGTTCTTCAGAATGGAAACAAGAAGAAGAAATGCTGGTCCAGATTAGAATAAGGACAAGAGAAAGGAAAAATCTAAATATAAAATATTTTTAAAAATGATTGGCAGGTATTTGAAGCGGGAGAAACATATTCAAGAGATCAACTGTACAGAATTCTACATTGTACGGGAAATATTTCCATATAAAATTTTAAATAAAGTTTTGAAATTTAATAGGGGAATAGGGAAGCCATAATGTAGTTTCAAGATATCAAACTTGGTTCTAGAAGACATAATAGTGACTAGACCAGTGGACTAGAATCTAAATGTTTCTAATCATTTTTTTCAGTGATTCGTACCCCAAATTTTCTCACCTTTTTCCTTCATGCAACCATATTTGTGATTTTTCCTAATGGGGAACTAAAGGCCGAAATGCAGGTTTCTGTTCTCTGCTACTAAAAACTATGCAGTAAGATGAACCAAAATAGAAATGGATCATCAGAAATCACCTTTTGCATCTCAGAATATTTGAAATGTAGATATATCATCAACTCATAGAAAATTATTGGATACATATTTTAAGTTTCTGAGCCTGTTAGGCAAGGTGTCTTACCTGTAAGTAAGCAAAGCAAATTACTTACAGGCTAACCTCTGGGAGACTTCAGTTTCACCACAAAATCTCATATCCCATTTTTGTGCATAAGCATGCATATATAATATAGGGAATAATTTTCATGAAAGTCTTTATTGTGGAAACTTTGGGAAATAGAAATTAGGATATGCTTATCTATATCATTTGAATTTTTATAATGACCATGTGTACATTTTTACAAAATGGTTGAGATAAATTAAAATTTAAAATTGGTGGATATCCAGAACAATTGAGGCTTCATCAGCCACATATGCCTTATTGTGAAGACTGAAAGAGTAAATTTTGTGAAGAGTGATGAGAAGACAAGAAGACTTTAGGTGCTGGGAATGAGTTGAAGATAGGAATACCACTCAAAATGAGAAAGGACCCACAATGCTGAATCCAAGAACACCAACAGTTAGCTTTGCCTACTTCATATTATTATATAAACCTAGAAACTGACATCGTCAGGAAAAATTATACTCTTTATAAAATCATAGAACTTGAAAAATTAGAAATGGTAATGCCGAAGAGCATACTCTAGGTGAATACTAGAGAAAAATTTTATCATCTCCTTTCTCAATTCAACACATTTCCACCCATGTGGTATATGATGGCTGTTTGCACATGCTCACAGAAGAGAGACTAATTATTCACATAATCGCTCAGTGTTTTGATTTGAAATTGCTTCTTCTGTAAGTGATTTTTTTTCTTAGCTAAATATTGTCTTCAGAACTGAATTAGATCTCAAGAAAGAGTAAATTTTCCTAGGATTCCTCACGCTGACTGCCAGAATGCTGGTCAACATAAGAGGCACTGAGTAAATACCACTTCTCCTTGACACCTTGGGAAAAGAGTTTACAACCCCTACAGGGATAAGAATGAGAAAAAGAAAATCAAGTGGGAAAATCCAATTCTATAAATCATTGCTACAGTCCTAACAAAGGCAAAGCATTGTGCTGCAGCACCACCCTACAGTTGTACATGAAATACTTTCCAGACATCAACGTATAGAGGTCTTCAGAACATCTTTATGAGGCAAACACCATTAGCAAATGCTATGCAGATTCACAATAAGTAGCATAAGCCAATCAATGGAAAATTTATCCTGAATATTTAGGAATTCGTGGAAAACTGAGGCCTCCTACCTCTCAGATTCATATTCTATCCACTTCAGAAAGCCTTCTCTAATTTCAATTCTTATCACAAAATCAATCCCAACAATCATTTATTCCTAGTGACTCCTGACACTAGAGGAATTCGAGAACTCCTGAAAAAACTTCCAAACATTTGCCTCTTGTACATAAAGACTCATTCAGAAGATTGGCTCTAAATGCAAGGAGACTTTGCTGATAACACGTCTACTTTGTTTAAATTATTATTCAATGCTTCCATTTTCTATAAACTTTATTTGAACCTTCTTTAATTATTGTAGTTACAAAACAGCCTTGCATTAGCTAACTTGTGCCACCTAAAGGCTATAGTGAGAACCTCTTTGAACACGAAAAATAAAATGAAATACAAAATAAATGAAATAAATAATATTCATCTAGAGCTCTACAAAATGAATTCAACAAATCGTTCTGTGGGAGTAAAAATATAAAACAGATAATAAGAACTTGGGAAGATTTTGGTATTATATCAAATTAAAATACACAAAAGGGGTGCCTGGGTGGCTCAGTCAGTTAAGCCTCTGCCTTCAGCTCTGGTCATGATTTTGGGGTCCTCAGATCAAGCCTTTCATTGGGCTCCCCACTCAGCAGGGAGTCTGCTCCTCTCTCTGACCCTTCCCCCCCATTCTGTCTCTGCTTCTTTCTCTCAAATAAATAAATAAAATCTTTAAAATTTTTTTTAAATTTAAAAAAAATAAAATTAAAAAAAATTTTAAATTAAAGGGTTGAACATGATTTCAAAAGAAACTTGGCAGCATAATTTTTTAATTATATAAAATGAAAAACTGAAATGTATATTTATATGAAATTCAAGAAAATGGATAGTGGTTTTTTGTGGGTTTTTTTTTTTTAAGTTTTTATTTACTTACTCATGAGAGACAGAGAAAGAGAAGCAGAGACACAGGCAGAGGGAGAAGTAGGTTTCCCCAATCCAAGGACCCCAGGATCACAACTTGAGCCGAAGGCAGACACTCAACCACTGAGCCACCCAGGCATCCCAAGAAAATGGATAGTTTTAAAGAAGGGTTGATGAACTAAAAGAAAAGTGGATTTAATTCAGAAGATTCCATAGTCTTTTCCCCATTTTCCACTATTCTCTCTCTTCTCTGGACATACACTGGTATACATTTTCCAGGCTCCCTTACAATTGGGTTTTGGCCAGGTAACTGAGTTTAGTCCAAGAATTGTTAGTTAAAATATAGGGACCACTTCATGTCTAACCCATATAAGTCTCACATGGGTGGCATCCTCCAAACTCTCCCCTCTTCTGCAGCTTGATGTGGATGTGTGCAACCACCTTGAGAGGAACTGGATGTCTGAATTACTACTTGGAAAAGATCCACCTATTTACCAGAAATACTCATTTGGGATTTTTAAACGAGTAAAAACAAACTTATTTCCTGTTTTAAACATTATCTATCATTGGACTTGATACATCAATGAGCTATATTCTAAAGAGTACAAGATCTTTTCATTTAAATTGATCAAAGGTAGATACATGTTCTTTCTTTCTTGGATCCTTCAAAAAATAGCAAATCAAAAATCATTTGAAATACATGACTTTCTAAATATTGTGCTTTTAACTTAAAAGATAATGTCAAACTTTGGTTGTTACCTCAAGAAAAAAAAGAAAGAAAACAGAATACCATAAGCCATGAGCTCTGATAAACAGGATGACATAATCAGAGCTAAAAGGAAGGTACAGCCAGCTTCCAAAAGTAACTTTGAAGTGGCTCAGTGTCTAATACATTGTCTTGTACAGGACCAATGCTCAATTTCTTGAATGAAACAATGAGTGAATACATAAATGAATGGACCACAAATATCATAATTTATAAAGCGGAATATGAAAAAGAGGATTTATTGCCTATCCCATACAATAGTTAGATTTAATTAATTCATAACCAGACTGTCACCAGCAATGTCTTTGGTGCAAGAGAAAAATTCTGAACATAATATGTACTCTACTGACTTGTTGGTTCACCAGGAAATGGGATATTTTGGACATTTATTCAAACTCAATTTAGGCTTCTACCATGAGCCAGGATCTGTGTTCTACACCCAAGATGTGCATGTCCTCTGTCTCCAGCCTGGTACCTTATTTAGGACCTGAAGATCTTCCATGTAACCTCAGCAGGCTCCCAGCCTCCTGGGAGCTTTTTCACTATTGTCAGCAACATTCATACAGAAGGACTAGCACAATAATCACAAGAATGGTCTCTAGAGTAAAATGCCTGAATAAGAACCTGCCTCTGAAATTTTTAGTCTTAGAATTTAGGAAAGTTACTTAAGTTCTCCTCCTTTACAAATGTAAGTAATAACAATACCCACTCTTCCAGTTGCTGTGAGGATTCATTAAGAAACTCTCAAATTTAGCACCCTGCTTAACACATAATAAGTTAATTCTCCATCAATTTTAGATATTGTCACTAATCCTCCTTATGGGTATAAAGTTTTAAGATGGATGGTAACAGCAGAAAGAACATCAGACAGCAAGTCGAATTGCTAGATTGTACTTTCAGGTCTACTGCTAAATAGATATTTTAGTGTGAGTGTGTCATTTAATGTCTCTGAGTCTCAATTTCTTATCTGTCAAATGAGAGCAATCGTTAGATGATTTGCATTCTTTTCTTCCTGTTCTTTGATTCCATGTCTTATATCTTATTCAAGTCTCTGTAACCTAATGCTCAATACTTTGTTCTGCACATAAAATGCAGACAGACAATTCCATAACCTCCTTCTGACACCTACTCCAATTATTTTAAGTCATGAGAGTTCAATCCTACCACCTTTGCCATATGGTAGAGTGTATAACAGAAAAGCAGGTGGAGCCAAATAGGACTCAGATGCCCTATCAAACACCCTCAGGGCAGATGTTATGGCCAAGAGTGTGGGATCCATAGGCACATCTGCAGAGAGCATCAATAACTCACAGAGGCTGCTGTATTTATCTCCTAGCAAAGTACCTCAGAGATAAATAGCAGAATTCTAAGCAGAGAAGGCACTTGAGAAATATCTGTTGCTGTGTTTATCTATGTAAAACACTCATTTCCTAATTCTAAAGGACCGAATTTGAAGAGATTTTTAAAAATCTGTTTCTTGCTTCAAGTAAAGAATTACATATTTTTATTCCCTAGGGCCAACACATAATAGATTCTTAATATACGTATGTTTGATAAATGAATCGTCCTGGATCTTCTGGTTCTATATTCAAGAATCCAGGCCGCTGAAATGTGGTAAATTAGTGTTTATAATTTCCCCTAATGAAGCATATGGTATATCATTATTAAAATGTCCCCTGAGGAATCACTTCTCCCTGTGCTTATGTTTCTTTTGCAGTGTGATGTTGCTCCTTCTTCAGTAATGACCTGGGGCTTTTTCTCCATTCCTTTGAATCTAAGCTGGCCTGGTGACTCGCTTTGACCTTTAGAATGTGACAGAAGTGATACTATGAAAGTTCTAAAGCTTAGATCTCAAGGATCCTTATAACTTCCACCTGTGTTTCCTTAGGGCTCAGCCACCATGGAAGAAAGCTTGGGTTCAAATATTGATGAAAGATCACGTGGAGAAAGAGGTCTATTTTCCAACTATCCCTGCTGAGATCCCAAACATGACGATGACACCATCTTGACTCCTCAGCTCCAGGAGACCCAGCAGATGAACCTCATGAGCTCCATGAGGAAGTCTGGCCAAGAATAGAAGAGGAACTTCCCAGCCAACCCACAGAATCATGAGAAACAGTATATATCTTCCTTGACTTATAACAGAGTTACTCCTAATAAAACCTATTGTAAGTTGAAAGTATCATAAGTAAAAAATGCATTTACCACACCTAACCTACCAAACATCCTAGCTTAGCCTAGCCTGCCTAAAAAACGTTCAGAACACTTACATTAATTTACAATTGAACAAACTCATTTAAGACAAAGTCTATTTTGGGGGATCCCTGGGTGGCTCAGCGGTTTAGCGCCTGCCTTCGGTCCAAGGGGTGATCCTTGAGTCCCGGGATCGAGTCCCACATCGGGCTCCCTACATGGAGCCTGCTTCTCCCTCTGCCTGTGTCTCTGCCTCTTTCTCTCTCTGTGTGTCTCTCATGAATAAATAAATAAAATCTTTAAAAAAAAAAAGACAAAGTCTATTTTATAATAAAGTGTTGAATATCTCATGTAATTTATCTAATACTAGACTGAAAGTGAAAAACAAAATGGTTGTATGAGTACAGAAAGGTTGTAAGTATCGGTCATTTACCCTCATGATCACATTGCTGACAGAGAGCCGTGGCTGGCTGTTGGTGTCCAGCATCATAAGAATATCATACCACGTATCACTAGCTCAGAAAAAAATCAAAATTCAAAATTCAAAGTATGGTTTCTACTGAATGCACATTGCTATCACACCATCGTAAAGTAAAAAGAATCTTTTTTTTTTTAAGATTTTTATTTATTTATTCATGAGAGACACACAGAGAGAGAGGCAGAAGCATAGGCAGAGGAAGAAGTAGGCTCCCTGTGGAGACCCCAATGTGGGACTCTAGGACCCCAGGATCACACCCTGAGCTGAAGGCAGATGATCAACCACTGAGCCACCCAAGCATCCCTAAAGTAAAAAGAATCTTAAATCATAAGGGGACCATCTGTAAATTGTCATTATTTTAAAACACTTGAGTTTTTGAGTGGTTTGTTCCACAGCAATAAATCATTGATGCAAAATTATTTCTTGATCAGAATCAGAATAGTCACAAAATAAGAAGTTTCATGAAAATAAGACTTTTTTTTTAAGATTTTATTTATTTATTCTTGAGAGATACCGAGACACAGGCAGAGGGAGAAGCAGGCCCCAAGCAGGGATCCCGACGCGGGACTCGATCCCAGGTCTCCAGGATCACACCCCAGGCCAAAGGCGGCACTAAACCACTAAGCCACCAGGGCTGCCCTGAAAATAAGATTATATCAGCAGTTCTGTCAAAGGGGAAAAGGGAAAGAAGAGTGAGAAAAAATTTAAATACTATATAATAAATGATAAAATGCCAGATTTTGTCCATATACGATTATGCAAGAAATGTAACCAGGGATCAAATACCTAAGTCTATTCACTGGTGTGAGGCCTGCAGAAAACAACTTCCAAGCAGTAGATGTTTTAGGATTATTCATTAGTTAGCAATCATTGCATTAGTGATCTGTTTCTACATAACAAATCACCCAAATCTTAGCAGTTAAAAAAACAACAAGTACTTATTATTCTTTCAGTTTCTGTGGTTCGTGTATATGGGAGAAGCTTGGTGGGTAGTTGTGACTCAGTGTCTCCTGACGTTGCAGTGGAGGTGTTGGCTAAGGCTACAGTCATCTACAGGCTTAATTAGGGCTGGCGAAGTCACTTCCAAGGTCTGTCACCCACATGGCTGGCTTGTTGGTTCCTCTTCATTTGGGCCTCTTCTTGTAGTTCCTAGTATGTCTTCATGCCATGGCAAATGACTTCCTCCAGAACCAAGGATCCAAGAAACCAAGGCAGAAGCTGAAATATCTTTTATGGCCTAGCCTCAGAAGTTACACATCACCATATTCTCTATGCATACACAGAGCAGCTCTGAGTTATATAGGGGAAAACTGTACAAGGGCAAGGATTATTGTGGGTCCTCTTGGAAGCTATCTTCCATATCCCTATTGCCAAGAAAACTGAGAGCACATAGTAAACATACATATGCAACAGGATTTTTAAAAATAACATTAGAATGTAAAACCAAAACCATAAAGAGGCAAGAAGAAAGCTGATTCCACCCAGGCCTTCAGGTAAGATATTTATTGCAAGTCCACAATCCCTTAACAGAAATTTTTGGGGCTAGATATGTTTCAGAATTCCAAATTTTTTGTATTTTAGGAAGGTAAGGAGATAAGGAGGCACTCATGCCAAATATTACACAATACCCCCTGGAACAACTTAGAATTAACTACATTGTTATTTATGCAGCAAAATGTATGCATTTTCAAACTAAGTGGGATAAAAACATGCAATATAGTCTCAGGTCAGATTTTGACAGTAATTTTTTTTAAAGTCTGGGTCTTTAGAGCTTTTTGGAATTCAGAATTACTGGTAAAGGTGAACCTTCAGAAGCTCACAGGATCAGAAACTGTGGATATGGGTTCCCCCAGATTGCGTGCATCTGTTCCCATTTGCAGGCCTTGCTTCCTCACCAACACCCCAATACTGCTAATCAAATTTGTACCACAAATTCAGATTCTCAAAGATGTCCCATTCGTATTTGAGGTCTCCTAATGACCTATTTTTCTGCTTTGGAATTCTATTCAGGTGCTAGTCCTTCAAACTTACCCAGCCTCTGTTTTCAGGTATACAGCTACCACTTTAGCACTGACAGCTTGTAGCAACTACACATAGCTTAAGAACTTAAGAAGTAGGATAGTTACCACACTTGAACCATAGATTTAGCTGTTTCCTAGGAATCAAGACAAAAAAAATCACACAAGTTATTAGAGAGAAACCATTATTTTCCTTATAAACCTTATTTTCAAATTCAGAGGGTAATTTGGCAGTATCTGTCTTAGAGCTAAATGCAAATACACTTTAATGATTAATTCCACTTCTAGGATTCTATTGACACACATGAACAAAGACATAAGTAGTAGGATTTTTAACTATAGCATTGGTTGAAATAGTGAAAATGCAAACAACCTATTTGTTAAAAGGTGGTGTTTAAAAACAAACAAAAGCTAAGGCATAGTCTGGGAGTTTGCAATCTCTGGACCCTGAACTGAATGTGGCCTCAGCCTGTTTTTATACTGCCTACGATCTAAGAATGGTTTTCACAATTTTAGAGGATTGAAGATGACAAAGAAAAGAAAAAGAAGGAAGAGAAGGAAGAGAAGAAAATGCAACTGAGACCTCATAAGACTCAGAAAGGCTAAAATATTTTATCTAGCCCTTTGCAGGAAAAGTTTATATAACCAAATTATAGAAGACTTAGACCATGAAGATAATGAGAAAATAAGGATAGCAATGGTTGGAGTCAAGCAGTGAAACTGACAAATTTGTCCTATTCCTATCATCCCTCAGGCCTCAGTTTCAATATCCAAGAGGACTTGAAGAACCAAAGCTCCCAATGCTCCTTCAAAACTTCATGAGGCATTTTAAAAATGAGCCCATTTAGGCTTAAATGCCCTAAAAGACATAGGGTAATGGAGTATATTAAAATATATATATATATATATATACAGACACATACAGACTGAAAGTAAAGGGATGGAAAAATATTTACTATGAAAATGAAAATAGAAAAAAGACTGGAGCAGCAATACTTAAATCAAACAAAATAGTCTTTAAAACAAGGACCATAAAAAGAGATAAAGAAGAGCATTACATAATGATAAAGGGATCAATCCAACAAAAAGATGTAACAATTGTAAATATCTATGCACACAACATTGAAGCACCTAAATACATAAAGCAAATATTAATATGCATATAAATGGTAATACAATAATAGTAGGGAACTTTAATTCCTCACTTACATTAATGGATAGATCATCCAGATAGAAAATCAATAAGGAAATAGTGTTTATGAATGACACATAAGACCAGATAAATAGGGGATCCCTGGGTGGCTCAGCGGTTTAGTGCCTGCCTTGGGCTCAGGGCGTGAACCTGTAGTCCCGGGATAAAGTCCCACATTGAGCTCTCTGCATGGAGCCTGCTTCTCCCTCTGCCAGTGTCTCTGCCTCTCTCTCTCTCTCTGTGTGTGTGTCTTAAATAAATAAATAAATAAATAAATAAATAAATAAATAAATAAATAAATCTTTAAAAAAAAACAGATGAACATAAAACATATATACAGGACATTCTATTCAAAAACAACAGAATACACATTCTTTTCAAGTGCATATGGAATATACTCCAGAATAGATCATGTTAGGGCACAATAAATTAAAGAAGACAGAAATTATACCATGCATCTTTTCCAACCGTAATGGTATAAAAATAAAAATCAATCACAAGAAATAAACAAACAAACAAACAAAAAACAAACATGGAGGTTAAACTGATACTGAACAACCAATGAGTCAACCAAGAAATCTTAAAAATTAAAAATATATGGAGATAGGGATGCCTGGGTAGCTGAGTGGTTGAGCATCTGCCTTTGGCTCAGGTTATGACCATGGGTCCAGGGATCAAGTCCCACATTGAGCTCCCCGTGAGGAGCCTGCTTCTCCCTCTGTCTATGTCTTTACCTCTCTCTCCCTCTGTCTCTCATGAAAAAATAAATTTAAAAAAATAATAAAAATATATGGAGATAAATGAAAATGAAAACACAACAGTCCAAAATTTCTAGAATGCAGCAAAACCAGTTCTAAAGGGCAGCCCCAGTGGCCCAGTGGTTTAGCACCACCTTCAGTCCAGAGTGTGATCCTAGAGACCTGGGATCGAGTCCCACGTCAGGCTCCCTGCATGGAGCCTGCTTCTCCCTCTGCCTGTGTCTCTGCCTCTCTCTCCTCTCTATGTCTGTCATGAACAAATAAATAAAATCTTAAAAAAAAGAAAAAAGAAAAAACAGTCCTAAGAAGGACATATATTGATACAGGCCCACAAAAAAAAAAAAAAAAAAAAAAAAAACTCCAAAAAATCTAAACTTACACTTAGAGGACCTGGAAAAAGAAAAGAACAACAACAACAAAATGTCCAAAGTAAGCAGTAGAAGGAAGGAAGGAAATAATAAAGATCAGAAAAAAAGTAAATGACATAGTCAAAAAAAAATACATCAATAAAACCAAGAGCTAGTTCTTTGAAAAAATAAACAAAACTAATAAATCCTTAGCCAAACTCATCAAGAAAAAGAGAAATATCCAAATAAATAAAATGAGAAACAAAAGAGAACAACTGACTCCACAAAAATATAAAGGATTATAAGAGGTATCATGAAAAATTATATGCCAACAAATTCGACAACCTAGAAGAAATGGATAAATTCCAAGAAAACATACAATCTTCTAAAACAGAATTAGAAAGAAATAGAAAATCCAAACAACCAATTACTAGTACAAAATTGGCTTGGTAATCAAAAAGCTACCAAAAAATAAGTCTAGGACCAAATGGCCTCACAGGTAAATTCTACTAAACATTTAAAGAAGAGTTAATGCCTATTCTCCCCAACTATTCCAAAAAATAGAAGAGGAAAGAAAGCTTCCAAATATATTCTGAGACCAGCATCATCCTGATACCAAAACCAGACAAAGTCACAACAAGAATGAATGAATGAATGAATGAAAGAAAGAAAACTATAGGCCAATATCTCTGATGAACATATATGCAAAAATCCTCAACAAAATATAAGCAAACCACATTCAGCAGAACATCAAAAGGATTATTCACCACAAACAAATGGGATTTATTTTGGGGATGTATGGTTGGTTCAATATTTGCAATCAGTAAATGTGATATACCACATCAACAAAACAAGGAATAAAAATCATATGATCACCTCACCAGATGAAGAAAAACCATCTGACAAAATTTAACATCCATTCATAAAAACTCTCAACAAAGTGTGTTTAGAGGGAACATACCTCAATACAATAAAGGTAATATATGAAAAACCCACAGCTAACATCATACTCAATGGTGAAAAAGTAAAAGCTTTTCCTCTAAGATCAGGAACAAGACAAAGATGTCCATTCTCACTACTTTTATTCAAAATAGTATTAGAATTCCTAGCCACAGCAATCAATAAGAAAAAAAATAAGAGGTATCCATATTGATAAGGAAGAAATTAAATTGTCACTATTTGCAGATTATATACTATACATAGAAAACTCAAAAGATGCCACCTAAAAACTAATGGAAGTAATAAATGAATTCAGTACATTTGCAGGATACAAATTAATACTCAGAAACCAGTAGCGTTTCTATATACTAATAATTAAGTAGCAGAAAGAGAAGTTAAGACAATCTCATTTACAATAGTACATAAAAAAATAACTAGGAATAAACTTATCCAAGGAGGTGAAAGACCCGACTCTGAAAACTCTAACACTGATGAAAGACATTTAAGACTACACAAACAGAAAGATTCCATGCTTATGGGTTAGAAAAGAGTCTTTTCAGCAAATGGTGCTAGAAAAACTAAAGAACTACATGCAAAAGAATGAAACTGGACCATTCTCTAACACCATAGATCAAAATAATCTCAAAATAGATTAAAATCTTAAATGTGAGGACTGAAACCATAAAAATCCTAGAAGAGAGCACAAAGGGTAACTTCTCTGACATTGGCTATAGGACACTTTTCTAGATATGTCTCCTGAGGCAAGTGAAACAAAAGCAAAAATAACTATTGGGACCATATCAAAATAAAAAGCTTTCACACAGGGATGCCTGGTGGTTCAGTGGTTGGGTATCTGCCTTCCACCCAGGGTGTGATCCTGGGATCCAGGATAGAGTCCCACATCAGGCTCCCTGCATGGAGCTTGCTTCTCTGCCTGCCTGTGTCTCTGCCTCTGTGTGTGTGTGTGTGTGTGTGTGTGTGTGTGTGTGTGTGTGTGTGTCTCATGAATAAATAAACAAAATCTTAAAGAAAAAAAAAAAGCTTTCACACAGCAAAGGAAACCATCAACAAAATTAAAAGGGCAACCTACTGAATGGGAAAAGATATTTGCAAATGATCTATCTGATAAAGAGTTAATATCCAAAATATTTAAAGAACTTATAAACTCAACACCCCCAAAAATAATAATAACAATAATAATAACAACCCAGGTAAAAAATGAGCAGAGGACCTGAATGGATATTTTTCCAAAGAAGACATACAGATGGGCAATAGACACATGAAAAGATGCTCCACATCACTACTTATCAAGGAAATGCAAATCAAAAACACAATGAGAGGGATCCCTGGGTGGCTCAACAGTTGAGCGCCTGACCAGGGCCTGATCTGGAATCCCGAGATTGAGTCCCACATCGGGTTCCCTACATGGAGCCTGCTTCTCTCTCTCTGCCTGTGTCTCTGCCTCTCTTTCTCTTTCTCTCTGTGTCTCTCATGAATAAATAAATAAAATCTTTTAAAAAACACACACACAGGGTAGCCCTGGTGGCTCAGTGGTTTAGCGCCGCCTTCAGCCCAGGGCGTGATCCTGGAGACCCAGGATCAAGTCCCACGTCAGGTTCCCTGTATGGAGCCTGCTTCTCCCTCTGCCTATGTCTCTGCCTCTCTCTCTCTCCCCCTGTGTCTGTCATGAATAAATAAATAAAATCTTAAAACACACACACACACACACACACACACACACACAATGAGATATTACCTTAAACTAATCAGAATGGGGAATCCCTGGGTGGCTCAGTGGTTAAGTGCCTGCCTTCTGTTCAGGGGTGATCCTGGAGACCCGGGATCAAGTCCCACATCAGGCTCCCTGCATGGAGCCTGCTTCTCTATCTCTCTCTCTCTCTCTCTGTATCTCTCATGAATAAATAAATAAAATCTTTTTTAAAAAATGGTTCATGTTTAGAAAAACTAATCAGAATGGCTAAAATAAAAAAGACAAGAAATAATAAGTGTGGACAAGGACATGGAGAAAAAGGAATCCTTGTGCACTGTTGGTGAAAATATAAACTGTGCAGCCACTGTGGAAAACAGTATGGAGTTTCCTCAAAAAACCAAAAACAGAAACACCATATGATCCAATAATTCTATGACTGCGTATTTACCCAAAGAAAATGAAAACAACTCAGGAAGGAAGACATGCATTTCTATGTTCACTACGACATTATTTACAATAGCCAATAGCCAAGATATGAAAGCAACCCAGCGCTCATCCACAGATAAATGGATAAATATGTGGTACACACACACACACACACACACACGCACACAGAAATATTAGGCAGACATTAAAAAAGGATGAGGTTTTTCCATTTGCAAGAACATGGATGGATCTACAGAATATTATGCTAATTGAAATAAGTCAATCATAGAAAGACAAAAACAATATGATTTCACTCATATGTGGAAGTTAAGAAATAAAACAAATGAACAAAGAAAAAAAGAGGCAAACCAAAAAGCAGACTCCTAACTACAAACTAATGGTTACCATTAGGTGGTAGGAGGATAGGTGAAACAGGTAAAGGGGTTAAGAGTACACTTATCTTGATGGGCACTAAGTAATATATAGAATTGTTGAATCATTGTACTGTACACCTGAAACTAGCACTATATGTTAACTACACCGGAATGAAAAGTTTTAAATTTTTTAAGAGAAAATCAATAAAATGGCTAACTACATTGATCACTATTACCAGCAAGTAGTGATCTATTTCTCTCAACTGATCAATGTTGCTATTACAAAATCATAGCTTCACAGGATGAGAGAGTCCAAAAATTCACTTAAGACTTCATCTGATACGGGATGCCTGGGTGGCTCAGTGGTTGAGTGTCTGCTGTCAGCTCAGGGTGTGATCCTGGAGTCCTAGGATCGAGTCCCACATTGGGCTCCCTGCATGGAGCCTGCTTCTCCCTCTGCCTGTGTCTTTGCCTCTCTCTCTCTCTCTCTCTCTCCCTCTCTCTGTGTGTGTCTCTCGTAAATAAATGAATAAAATCTTAAAAAAAAAAAAAGACATCATCTAATACATGGATCATCTCTACAACTTCCCTAACAAGTCACTATACAGCATGTGCAGTCATGAAGACCATTCCAGCACAGAGCCACATTAAATGTTGGAGTGGTGCATAGAAATATATACACCAGGTATAATCAGCGACTGGTAATTTTTTTTCACAGTTTAGTTTATTGAATGACAAATAACATAGCAGGCTCTAAACACCTGAAGTGAAAATAGAGGATACTAAAGGAAGTTTTGTCAAAAGGTAATGAAAGACCTAGTTCTAAAACCAGAGGACTTACGCAAGTGTTGGATGATCAAGATGTGGACATCTGGAGCCAGCAGGTGCAACTTGGATGTTTTAGTATCTGTTAGAGGGAATTATTACATAAGATCCTTTTTCTTCAGAGAGTATAGTTATCATTTTAGATTGAACACGATGGTTGATTCGGAGAATGAGACAGATCATTCTCTGGCTCCAATAGAAAAGAAACATCTCCAAAACCAAGACTTCCTTTGGTGTTTTACTGTAGGAAGATCATTGTACTCAGAGATGGTTCTACTCTCTCTTTCCTCTCTGTAGGACACTTCTGTGACCTAGAGCAAGTTGCAAAACCTCTCAGCTTCTGTTGCTTTACTCAGAAAGTATAAATGTAACCTTATCTGCCCAAAAGGAGACTGAATTTGGTCGTTTCATTAGGATCTGACTGATAACAAGACCTATGATCCTGGACTGAATTCAAAAGTCAGTAGGACCTATAATCCTGAATTGAATCCAAAAGTTATTATGTTTGTTGCGTTTTTGCCACAAGACAGGATCTATTTACATTCTTTTCTTGTCCTACTAGTTCTGTAACACTCTAAGCTAGGCAACAGATATGAGTTAGGCTGACTATCCATGTCTTCTCCACTCAAGCAATCGTGAATTCTAATAGTAACCACTCTGACCAAGAGTAGAAGATTGAGTAAAATGAGTGATAGTGGGAAAATCCTAAATTGTGTTCTTTCTACACAACAAGAAAACCAAGGATGACATTTTCTTATCCATGAATAGCACCTTGCCTATAAACAGTGCTTTACAACTGACAAAGTCCAGGCAAAGCCAACAGCTGTACATCTACTTTCATATGTGGAGACCAGATATAGCTCTAGAACCCAGAGCTCCCAACACTGAGGAGAGTTCTCTGTCCATCATTTTCACCTGCAGGTCTCAATTAACTGATTCTGGGAAAAAGAACATAAAGACTTTCAGGTGAAAAAAAAAAACAAACTAGAAAACTGTCCTGGCTCTTCTTGTGCTGAAAAAAATATAAAACTCGGAGGAAGACAGACCCAGTATTGAATCCTGGCTTCCCCAGTCTCAGTCACCTTAAATACTACTAATTCTCTGTCTCCATTTTACCTATAAAATGAGGAGTATAATACCTCCCTCATGTGGCAGTTAGTAGAATTAAATAAGATGATACGTGTAAAGTGTAGACACATAGCAAACTCTCAATCAATGCTAAATCCCTTAACAATTTCAGCATTTAAGAAATTATTTTGAGCTTAAATCCTTCCTGCTACATTTTACATTTTATTTCTTTTGACACTGTAAAAAATATGTGTGTATATATATATATATGTTATCAGAGCCCCAATGTACTGTAAATTTTAGACTGTGAAAGGAGGAAAATCTAGTATAAATCCTACCTCAAGTTAGTGTCTCGATCATTAGCTTACTGTAGACAGAAAACTCACAGAAAAGCATCTCTCAAGTGCCACAATTATAGGAGCCTCAAAGTATCACAGCAAACGTCTCACCTGATTATCATGAGTACACAAGGAAAGAATCCCATTTCTACAGCTGAAAAGAGATTACACTCTGAATAACCTAGTGACAAAGAGAAATGACCAGAATCATTTGGTTAAATAGCAAAATAATGTATTTTTATCTCTTTTTGTATTTATAGCAGGAGAAAATGGTAGAGTGATTCTAACACAGGCAAAAATGCTACTATTTGCATTATGTATGGCATTGCTTTAACTCTGAAACAGGGGTAATTGATTCATCTGCCCAGATTTCCCATTATAGTGGCAGTTTAAAAAAAAAAAAAAGGAAAAAAACAACTGGACTTTACTCTCACAAAATATTTTTCTTAAAAGCCTCACAAAAGGTCCTAGGGGTTTTAAAGACCAGGTTTGACTACTTAAAAGCAAAATTATTTTGCAAAGGCCAAGTCTGATTTGTTAACATGACCACGGCCAAATGCAAGCCCCACCAATCTTGCAAGAGAAAACTACAGCACAGCAACATACTTAAGCAAATGGCAAAGCTATGGTAAATCTACTTACATTGGGAAAATAGTGACAGTTCATATTTGAAGGAGTTCAGAGTCAAGTTTTATCCCTGGAGACTCATTAAGCACATAGTGTACTAACCACAGTGTACCCTTCAGGGATAAATTCAGAACTCTTGGCATATGAGATGTTAGAGCTGGAGCAACTCTGAACTTCTTTTACAAAGGCATGAAAAACATGAGAAGCATGTCTCTGAACTTGAGCCATCTCATAAGGCTGCCATGCCCTCCTGTTTTGGCAAGAAATTGAAAAACACTTAACCTTCAAGTGGTTACCTGTCCTCATCATGTGATTCTAATCTGTAATATTCTCAAGTTAGAAAATTAAAGCTTAAATTTGAGAAAATGGGATTAATCACCATACAGGTGAGGAAGACTAAATCTAGGGTCACATGGCAATTATTTTTCATTAATTTTATTTCTCTTTCCTCACCTACCAATAGACTTCAGTGGGTCCTATTTGTCAGACAATTGATTGCACAGTGTGCTTTGAAAGGAAATAATGTGTTTAAGGAACAGAAGATATAAGACAACAATGCTTGCTGGAAAAATACAATGAAAAGAAAAATGTAAGAGAGCAATCCAAAGAAACTGAAAAACTAGCATAGAGTGATGAAATCGCATAGTGATGAACTCCATAAAGCAGGATCAGAGCAAGCACATAAGGAAAAAAGAGAAAATAGGAGAGGAAAGGAGAAAGGAAGTAGACATAAGAAAAAAAGAATGAAGAAAAAAGTAGAGGGCATAGTAAAACAGGGTTAGAGGAAACGAGAATGAGCACTCAGAAGGCAAGAGGAACATACTTGTGACCATCTCAAGGAGCCTGTAGGTACTGGGGTAAAGTAATTTTGGAAAATATTTGTCTCTGAGATGTTTTACATTTGCATTATTTGGTCCTATATTAATTGCAGAGGATAAGGCATTTTTAACTGTTTGTACTAGGAAATATAAGTCAGACCGTTTAAACTTTCAACATGTTATCGTGCCTCAGAACTTTTCCCCCAATGAGTACATGAGAAAATAGACAAAATCCACATAAAGATACTATGATGGAAAAATATAGTAAGCAATAAGGTGTCTTGTGAGAGCGAATGTGCATGAAGAGACACAGAAACACCTAAGATCCCCCTTACAGAAATAAAAGGAATTTCAAATAGAGCACAGTCTGAGTGTCATGTAAGCTTAATATCTTGGCCTTACGCACCATAGGAACAAAACTAGACTCATATCTGAGTAACTAAAAACTTTACAGCATCATTCTTTCAATCATACTATGGTGTAAAGCAATCTCAGTCATAGAAATTTTAAAGAAATAAACTCAAGAGACTACAGTCTGCAATATGAACAGATAAAGACATATTACAACTTCTCATGATGTCTTCCCAGCGCAAATATTGAAATCAGTATTTTTATTTAACTTCTAAAATGCTGTAGTAGGCAGAATTTTGGCCTCCTTGATTATTTGCCCCCTGGTATTACTCCTGTGGCTAGATTACATTGCATGGTAAAAGGATGTTGCAGATGTAATCAAGATCATTAATCACCTGACCTTATCAAAAGTAAGGAAATTATTCTGGATTATTCGGGTAGACCCAATGTAATCACATGAGCCCTTACAAGGATACGAGGAAGTCAGAGAGATGTAGTAGAAGAGGGAGTCAAAACATGAGAAGGATTTAATGTTCTGCCTTGAAGCTCTTGGAGGGGCCATGTGCAAGGCATGAAAAAGAACTAGACTCTGCCCACAACCTGAATAAGTTTGTTTTAAAATGTAGGTTTTATTATCATTTAGATATGGTGAGGCCAAGTGATCAGGAGACCTTTGCCATTAAAAAGATAGTTTGTTATTCACAGTTGCCAAGAGGAATAGGCACACCATACCCAAGGCCACACAGGAAAATACTAAGGTCAGTCAAATGGAGGGGGAGGGGAAAACGTAGGCAATTGTCTTTATTGTAGTTTCTAGGAAGGAATGAGCAAAGCAGGGGTAGGCAGGTTAGGATTGGCTAGTTTGAATAATTTCAATAGGCTCTGAGGAGCTGTCCCAATTGCCCAGTACCTGGACCTCTGATTATCAGAGCAGGGGAATACTGGCCCTGAGTGTGACAGCCCAATGGAGAACGGGGGTTGGTATAGGCTCTGGATTGGTTAATATGCATGTGAAAGGCACACTTCCTGGTAAATTACTTACCATCTCTAGAAATTAACTAACCCTAAGAGAGACAGTCTCTCCAGGGTCAGCAAGGTCTTAGATGTCAAAGTATCAGAAATAAAAGGCATAATTAATGCAGGTTAGACATGGAAGCCTTCCCAATAGCTTCCAGAAAGGAATGCAGCCCTACAAACACCTTGATTTTAGCTCTTCCAGAGCCTAAGTGGTGAATCCAGCCATGCCATGCCAGACTTCTGTTCTATACCTATGAGATAACAAATGTATATTGTTTTAAGCTGTTACATTTGTGGCAATTTGTTACAGCAGCAAGAGAAAACTAATACATATGCCAAATCCTCCTTGGTGGCATGCTTCTAATTAATTCTTTGGGCATATTATATTCTGCAGAACCTTCCACCACTTTCACAATTACAGTCATGCGGAAAAGGGCTAATTAGACAAGCTGTGTTCAATGACTATTTTTGGCAGATTTCCATCAAGCTAAATATAATGTGAAATTTTTAATGCTATCCACCATTAGAGCATGGAGGAAAATTAAATCAAGATGTGCTTAGGAAATTAGTTTGAGTTTGTGGAACTCAAGATCTTAAAACTTTAAAGCATTTGGCTGTGTGAGATATAAGTACTAACAACTGTAACACACACTATTCATCCCTAATCGGCAAATGATTAACTGTATTAACAAATATATTTGGCCACAACTTCAGATCAAGATGTTGAAAATTCATGCTTTGAGCCACTCATTCTCCACTCCAAATAAGCAATGAAAGATTAAAATGTAAAAGGTAGAAATCTTTAAAAAATGTAGCCAAGCTTAAAAAGAGACAAACATCTCTGTGGTTCAGTAACTGAACTTTCATTCATTCATTTAACAAGCTTTAATCCAGCACCTATTATGTAATACACATCCAATTTAAGTCACAGCACTCCTTCCTGAACAAAACAAAGTCCCTGCTCTTATGGAACTTACATCCCAAAAGAACAATCTCCTAACAGAAACACAAAGCAACAAACCAGGTGCATGCTGCAGGCAAAGACAGCCAGGAGCTTATATTTTTAAGATGATGTAGACTAAAAGTGTCCTACCTGAAGCAGAAGACCAGAGCCAGTCTCACTGCTTGAAATAACAGCCTGGCATGGAAAGGAGGCTGGAAAGAGCTGTACCCGAGAGCTGGCTGGGGCTACAACTTACATAAAGCTATGTGCCCATCTTCTTAAGACAAACCAGATAGCTTTGCAGTCCGGATATGGGTTGAGCTGCCACTGGCTAAGCAAGTGGATCTGTGCTATCCTCAAATCACCAGTGAGTTGTCCCTACCACCTGATTCTAAACAGAGGACAACAGAAGCTATGAGCATACAATTGCAACAAAGCAGAGGAGTGAGAAAAAAAAAAAAAAGACAGGGAAAAAATACTTGCCCTCAAGACAGATCTACAAATCAAAAGTTTAATAACACATGAGGTAAACTCAGAAGCTACAAAATGAAAATTACAAAGGAATTTTAACATGACTTTAGGATACTCAAAGAGATAAAGTAATAATACTCTTATGGGAAAAAATCAATAAATTATAAACTAAAACAAGCAGAAATGAAATGAGAACAGATCTTTTTTAAAAAACAGTTAAAAGTCCTGGAAATAAAAATTAGAGTTTAACTTTTAGCAACTTAAATAAGTGAGCTAGATAGTCGTGAGGGAATTAATAAAATGGAAGTGTACTGGGAAATTCATGCAGAACCTATGAAAGTGAGATAAAGAAGTAAAAACATAATTATGAAAAAGTATTTAAAAAGTATAGAGACTCAATTGAGAGTCTCCAGCATATGTCTAATGGGAGAGCCACAAAAAGAAGGTTGAGGACATGGCTTAAACTTTTCCAAATTAAAAGAAATACAGCAGTCTTCAGATTAAACATGCTCACCAAGTGCTATACGGGATAGTGGCTATATTTGGCCTGGAATTGTTCCAATGCAATAAAGATGCTAAAGTAAAAAATCCACCCTTAGAATGCACCACTTATTAAAAAATCTTTAAAGTCTAAACATAAGAATTTATATGCCAACTGAAAAGTTTCCGTAGCAGCTCTGAAACTCAGAGGAAGACACACGTAAGTAAATTTAGAATTTCTAGTTAAGACTATTGTAAAATTATATCAAACAATATTAAATTTATTATGTCTTCCTAAATTGCCTCCTCCATTTCTGTGGATTAATAAAGTTGAAATAATCCAGAAAAAATGGAGTAAAAAATAAAGCTGGGGGTAGGGGCAATGCAACACAAAATTACTTGTACCACCTGAAAGAAGGGCAAAGTTGTATTAACTTTAGACTTCAGTAAATAAATTATTGTAATGTACAGGTCAGTAACTAAATGAACAAAATTGAAGCATATAATGACCAAGATAAGAAAGGGAAAAATTATTTTTTAAAAAATATACTTAGTCATCTGGAGAGAAGCAAATAAAGAAAGATATTGGGTGTGTCAAATTTAAAAAATAAATAAATAAAATGATAGAATTAAATAAAATACATCAGTAGTTACATTTAATGCAAACAGACTAAATGTTCCAGTTTGAAAAACAAGGATTTTCAATCTGGATTTTAAAAGGACATTGAAGGTGTGCCTGGGTGGCTCAGTCAGTTAGATGTCCAACTCTTGATTTTGGCTCACATCATGATTTCAGGGTCATGAGATCAAGCCTCCCATCAGGTTCCATGCTCAGCAGAGAGTCTGCTGGAGATTCTCTCTTTCTCTCCCGCTGCTCCTCCCCACTTCTTGTTCTCTCTCTCTCTCTCTCTCTCAAATAATTAAAATGTTAAAAAATAATAAAAAACAAAAGAACATTGAAAAGTTGAAAGGAAAAGGATGGAAACAATGCAAATAATAACCAAAGTAAAATTAGTGTATATATATATATTAATATAACACAAAATCAACTTCAAGGGAAAAGATACTAGATATAAAGAGGTTTCATAATGATAAAAATTTCAATTCACCAGGAAAACATAATTTTAGAATTATATGTACCTGATAATGTGACTATAAAATATGTAAACCAAAAGCTAAACTACAAGGACAAATAAAAAATCCACACAATTATGTTAAAAGATCTCAGTAAACAGGGGAACCCTGGGTGGCACAGCGGTTTGGTGCCTGCCTTTGGCCCAGGGCGCGATCCTGGAGAAAAAGATCTCAGTAAACAATAAAACAAACCCCCAAAAAACTTGAACAGCACAAGTAAGAAAGTAATAGGCATACATAAAACACTGGCTCTAACACTTGTAGAATGCACAGTTACCAAGTACATGGAAACATTTACAAAAAATTGACAATATACTGGGTTATAAAGCAAAACTCAACAAATTTCAAAGGATTAAAATCATACAGATGTTTTCTGACCAGTATACAATGTGGGAAGATGACTTCCAAAATCTCCATTTGTTTCTTTGAGAAATTATAAAATGAGTCAAATGGGTCAAAAATAAATAACAAGGGATGCCTGGGTGGCTCAGCAGCTGAGCATCTGCCTTTGGCTCAAGGTGTAATCCCGGGGTCTAGGGATCAAGTCCTGCATCGGGCTCCCTGCAAGGAGCCTGCTTCTCCCCTCTGCCTCTCTCTCCCTCTCTCTCTCCCTCTCTCTCTCTCGGTCTGTATGAGTAAATAAATAAAATCTTTAAAAAAACCTGATTATTAGAAATTTAAGATGCAGCTATGACAGTACTCAGAAGGAAATATATAAACTAAATATACTAGAAAATAATGACTGAAAATTAATAAGCTAGGTATTTATCTCAAGAAATTAGACAAAAAGAAGAAAATAAAATTAAAGAGAGTAGAAGGAAAGATAATAGAGGACAGCTAATGAAGAAGAACCAACAAAGCTAAAAGTTTCTCCTTTGAAAAGACTAATAAAATTGGCAAAACTCTGATGAAATGAATCAGGAAAAAAAGAACAAATAACAAATATCAGAAATAAAAAAAAAACAATACCAATACTGATAGTGTACACACAAACAATAAAAGCATATTATTGACAAATTTTGCCAATAAACTTGAAATTTGAAATGAGGAAGAAAAAAAAATCATAGAAAAATCCAGCATATCAAACTGGCATCAAAAGCAGTGGGGTAGGGGGAGCAATAGAGGGTCACTTGGGTGGCTCAGTCCATTAAGCATTCAACTCTTGGTTTCAGCTCAGTTCATGATCTGAAGATCAGGCTCCACAATCAGCAAGGAGTCTGCTTGGGATTCTCTCTATCTCCCTCTCCCTTTGTCCCTGCTCCTGCTCACACACAATAGCTCTCTCTATATATTTCATAAATAAATGAATAAATAAATAAATAAATAAATAAATAAATAAATAAATAAATAAATAAATCTTCTTGAAAGTTTTTAAAAAGCAATAGAAAACTCTGAAGTCCTATAACCATTAAAGAAATTAAATTAGAAATTTAAAAAAAAACTGCCACAAAGAAAACTCTAGGCCTAGATGACTTTACTCTTAAGTTCTCACAAACTTGCAAAGCATTAACAATTTCCATTGTATATAAACTCTTCCAGAGAATAGAAAAATAAGAAATATTGCCAGTTTATTTAATGTGGCTCACATAATTTTTTAAATTTTTTTTGTGGCTCACGTAATTTTGATAACAAAACTTGATATAAGAAAAGATTATTTAAAAAAAAGATTATTACCAGAAAAAATGCTGTGTCAATATTGGTTCAACAACTGTAATAAATGTCTATTATACTAATGCAAGCTATTAATAATAGGGAAAACTATGGGTGAGTAGGGAGGGTATATAACTCTACTTTTTGCTCAATTCCTCTAAAAACCAAAGTATATTAATTAAAAAGTTTTTAACTGAGAAAAAAGATATTATAGACCAAACTCACTTATGAGTATATAGAGATGCAAAAATTCTAATAGAATATTAGCGAACCTAATCTAGCAACATAGAAAAATAATAATAGATCATGATTTTGGCATCAAAATTATCATGGTTGGTTTAATATTCAAAAATTAAGTAATGTCGGACACCTAGGCGGCTCAGTCTTCTGTCTTCGGGTCAGGTCATGATCCCAGGGTCCTGGGATGGAGCCTTGCATCAGGCTCCCTACTCAGTGGGGAGTCTGCTTCTCCCTCTCCCACTAACCATGCTTGTGCTCTCTCTGTCTCTGTCAAATAAATAAAATCTTTAAAAAATAAATACATAAACAAAAATTAAGTAATATAATTCACCATGTTAAGAAGACTGGCTATTACTGTTTCTAATCAACATTGTAGAGGAGGGCACATTCATAAAGAAATTTTAAAAATTAAAAATAAGAAACTAAAGTAGAGAAAAAACTGTCATTATTTACAGATGATAATAATTTTATACAAAATCCAAATAAACTTATAATTTATTTTTTAAACTTATAATTTAGAACAAGCAAGTTAGCAAAGTCACTGAATACTAATGTCTAAAACCTCTATTTCTTTTCTATACCAATAACAAATAGAAAATTTAAGTTTGGGATCCCTGGGTGGCTCAGTGGTTTAGAGCCTGCCTTCAGCCCAGGGCATGATCCTGGAGTCCCGGGATCAAGTCCCACATCGGGCTCCCTGCATGGTGCTTGCTTCTCTCTCTGTTTGTGTCTCTGCCTCTCTCTCTCTCTCTCTCTGTGTCTCTTATGAATAAATAAATAAAATCAAAAATAAATAAATAAATAAATAAATAAATAAATAAATAAATAAAATCAAATCTTTTAAAAAAAAGAAAATTTAAGTTTACAAAAGATATCATTCACAATAATATTAAACATTACCAGTTACTTAGGGATAAATCTTATGAAAGATTTCCAACACCTTTATAAAGAAAATCCTAAAACTTTGTTCAGAGACATTGAAGGCAACCTAAGTAATGGTTCCTTGAATACTCAAGGAACACTCAGTAGTAAAAATATGTAACTTCTCCCCAATGCAATCATGCAATCTTAATAAAATCACAAGTTTTTATGGAACTTAACAAACTACTTTCAAAATTTATATTGACACACAAAAGGCCAAACGCAATCAAGGCATTTTATTAGTTTCCTAGGGACCCTGTATATAACAAAGTACCACGAACTGGATGGTTTAAAACAACAAATTTATTGTCTTATAGTTCAGGTGACTAGAATTCCAAAATCAAGGTGTTACAAAAGTTGATGCTTCCTTTGAAACCTATTCAGAGAAGTCTTCCTTACCTTTTCTCTTTCAGTGGTTTCCTGACAATCTTCGGCTTTCCTTGGCTTGCAGCTGCACAACTCTATCTCTGCCTTCATGGTCACATAGCATTCTCCCGTGTCTCTATCTTTATATGGCCATCATCTTATAAGAACATCAGTCATATTAGAATGAGAGCTCACTGGGACACCTGGGTGACTCAGCGGTTGAGCGTCTGCCTTTGGCTCAGGGTGTGCTCCCAGAGTCCAATCAAGTCCCGCATCAGGCTCCTTGCAGGCAGGGAGTCTGCTTCTCCCTCTGCCTATGTTTCTGCCTCTGTGTGTGTATGTGTCTGTCACACAGAAATAAATGAATAAATTTATTTATTTATAAATAAATAAATAAAATCTTAAAAAAAAAAAGAATGAGGGCTCACCCTATTCCAGTATGACCTCATCTTAACTAACTACCACTGCCATCACTCTATTTCCAAATAAAGTCACATTCTGAGGTTTAGAAATGTCAACATATCTTTTGTGGGGAAGACACAATTCAGTTCATAACAGCACTTTTGAAGAGAAAAAACCAAAAGGAAAATTTGTTCTATTAGACAACCAGACATATTTCAAAGCTATAGTAATCAGGACAGTATGGTATTACCGCAGGGACAGAAAAGTAAAAGAAAGAGTAGGAGAGCTGAAAAACATCATAGAAATAGGTTTGTGTGACACTTGAACCATGACAGAGATGGCAAAGGAGAGCAATGAGGATGGAATGGACTTTCTAAAAGAAGATACTGGGCCATTCTGAAAAAAATGAAATTGGACCCCTCTTTTATATCTCACACAAAACTCAAATCCAGTGAATTTTAGAATATACTGGTTGATTTCTTCTTGACCCTGGACCAGGGAAGGATTTTCTAAAGAGGCACTAAAAGTACTCATAATGGAAAAATCACTGATAAATTAGAATTAAGACCTACTTACAAACAACTGTATAGAAAGAATAGAAATTCAACTCTAAGCGTAGGAATATATATTTGCCATCCATATAACTAATAAAGAACTAGTACCCAGAATATAAGAAACTGCAACAAATAACAAGGAAAGAGAAATGTACACAGGAGTAAAAATGGTGGAAAGATTTGAACTTCACAAAAGAGGAAATTCCAATAACCAATATCAAATGTTAAAATATTCCATGTCAATAAACAAACATTTCTTCAAAGAAGACATCCAGATGGGGACACCTAGGTGGCTCAGCAGTTTGGCGCCTGCCCTTGGCCCAGGGCATGATCCTAGACACCTAGGATCAAGTCCCACATCGGGCTTCCTGCATGGAGCCTGGTTCTTTCTCTGCCTATGTCTCTGCTACTCTCTCTGTGTCTCTCATGAATAAATAAATAAAATCTTAAAAAAAAAAAAAAGAAGAAGACATCCAGATGGTCAACAAACACATGAAAAAATGCTCAGTATCATTCATCATCAGGGTAATACAAATCAAAACCACAATGGGATCTCACCCCATACCTGTCAGAATGTCCAAAATCAAAAACATAAGAAAGAGCAAGTGTTGATAAGGTTGTAGAGAAAAGGGAATTTTTGTGCACTGTTGACAGGAATGCAAACTAGTGTAGTCATGGTGGAGGACAGTACAAATGTTCCTCAAAAAATTAAAAGTAGGACTATCCTAGGATCCAGGAATCATACTGCTGGATGTTTACCCAAAGAATACAAAAACACTAATTCAGAAGGACATAAGCACCCCCATGTTTATTGCAGCATTATTTACAATAACTAAATTATGGAAGCAGCCTAAGTGTTCATTGATAGATGAATGAGTGAAGATGTGGTATACACATACATGGAATATTATTCAGTCATGAAAGAGAATGAAGTCTTGCCATTTGCAATAACATGGATGGAGCTAGAGAGTATAATGCTAAGCAAAATAAGTCAGCCAGAGAAAGACAAAAATAATATGATTTCACTTTTCTGTGGAATTTAAGAAACAAAACAAATGGGGGTACCTTGCTGGCTCAGTCAGTAGACTATGCAACTCTTGATCTCAGGGTTGTGAGTTCAAGGCCCATATTGGGTATAGAGATTACTTAAAAATAAAATCTTAAAAAAAAAAGACACAAAACAAATGAACAAAGAGCAGTGGGGAGAGGAAGACAAACCAAAAAATAGACTCTTAACTATACTAAACAAACTGACGGTTGCCAGAGGGGAATGTGTAGGGGGATGGGTGAAATAGGTGAAGGGATTAAGGAGTGCACTTGTTTTTTTTTTTTTTTTAATATTTTTTTTAATTTTATTTATTTATGACAGATACAGAGAGAGAGAGAGGCAGAGACACAGGCAGAGGGAGAAGCAGGCTCCATGCACCGGGAGCCCGATGTGGGATTCGATCCTGGGTCTCCAGGATCACGCCCTGGGGCAAAGGCAGGCGCCAAACCGCTGCGCCACCCAGGGATCCCTGGAGTGCACTTGTTATGATGAGCACAGAATGTTGATTGGAAGTGTTGAATCACTAAATTACACAACTAAAACTAATATACAAAAAAAAGAAAAAATATAACACTGTATGTTAACTGCACTGGAATTAAATTTAAAAATTTAAGGGGCAGCCCCGGTGGCTCAGTGGTTTAGTGCTGCCTTCAGCCCGGGGAGTGATCCTGGAGTCCCAGGATCGAGTCCCTCGTCGGGCTCCCTGCATGGAGCCTGCTTCTCCCTCTGCCTGTGTCTCTGCCTCTCTGTCTCTCATAAATAAATAAATAAATAAATAAATAAATAAATAAATAAATAAATAAAATCTTTTTTAAAAAATTAATAAAACATTCTGTGTCGGGGCACCTGGGTGGCTCAATCAGTTAAGCATCCAGCTTTTGATTTTGGCTCAGGTCATAATCTCAGGGTGTTCTGAGATCCAGCCCTGCATCAGGCTCCATGTGGAGTCTGCTTAAGATTCTCTCCTCCCTTTGCCCCTTCCTCCAACCTCACATGCTCTCTCACTTAAATAAATAAATAAATAAATAAATAAATAAATAAATAAATAAATAAGTGTTCAGTGTCACTATTTGTCAGGGAAATGCATTTTAAGACCATGATGAAATACTACTACTCATACATCAGATGAGAAAAAATATAAAATTTTGGCAATATTAGGAGTTAACCAAAATATGGACCATCAGGAACTTTCATAATATGAATGATATAAATTGGTACAAAATCTTTGAAAGTATGTTATATCATCTTTCCAAGTTGAAGACATGCATATCTCTGCAATTCTACTCCCAAATCTTTATGCTAGGGATATATGTTTATGTATACCACAATACATGAACAAGAATGTTCATAGAATCATTGTTTATCACTACCAAAGACTGTAAACAATTCAAATATCCATCAACAACAGAATGGATAAATAAATTTTGGTCTTAATCAGCAGTGAGAATGAATAATCCATAGCTACAAACAACAATTTGAATAATTCCTAAAATAATGTCAAGACAAAAAAGGCAAGTCATACAAAGAATACAATTCTACATAAAGGTCAAGAACAGAGAAAAACAAATTACATTGTTAAGAGGTATATACCCAAGTATAAGATTATGAAAAAAAATAAAGAAATACTTCTATAATAGTTGGGACAGTGATGATCTCTGGAGGAAGGAAAAGAGCTTGGGATTGAGAAGAGGATAATTGGAAAGACATACACAGGAGGCTTTCTGTGTATCAGTAACATTCTATATCTTGACCAGGATGGTGGTTATAGGTTACAGCCTGTAAAGTGATTACACTGTATAAATATTTGTTAAACTATCCATATAAGTATTATGTACTTTTTTATGTCTTATATTTCACAAGATTAAAAATTTTAAATTTTAATTTAACTTTTAGTTTTTTATTTTAATTATAAAAATACTTAAAACTTTTAAATTCCACATGGTCTGGAGGAGAAAAAATAAGTCAAATCCTGAATCAAGTCCCTTAGAATGTAGGAGTTTAGCAAGGAGAGAGATCCCTCCAAGGGCTATAAATAGATGCATCACTGAAGATTTTTTTATGCAGGGAATTAATAATTTCAGAGCTAGGCTTCAGGAAGTTTAAATGAGCAGCAGGATGGAAAACAACCAGAGGCAAGGAAGAGGTGGGAAAGGGGGAATAGCAGTAGGAGAAATGACTGAAGGAAGAACATACAAATTTCCAATTATAAAATAAATAAATAATGAGAGATGGTATTTACAGCATGGTGACTACAGATAATAATACTATATTACATAACTGAAAGTTGCTAAAAGAGTAGATATTTTTTAAAAGGCAATATTTTTACTTTTAATACCTTATAATGGAATCCAGTCATTAATAGAATTAATTCCCCAAACAAAGAATACAGCAGCAATTTAAAGGGGGAAAATGCCAGGTTTCCAAGGTAACAATAAACCTGTTTAAGGTGGGCATTTCCTCAAATGGTTTCCATATGTGCAAGGATCACCACCTACCTGTAGATGGCAGAAGTCAGGGATGATTTTTTTTTCATCAGGGACTTCTCAGTAAGGACTCAAAAAGGTTTTATTAAATAGGAGCTCATGTTAGACAACGTGTTCTTGCTTTGGTTTTGTTTTTACTGTTCTCCATGATGTGTCATTCGTTTTGCTCTCAGAATTATAGTCATTTGCAGTCAATGAGTGTGTCTGTGAGAAAGTGTAAACCTTAAGGCAAAATGCTTGAGGTGGACAGTGTAGGAAACATGAGAGGGAATCAGTTGTAGACTGCATTCCAAATACCCCAAAATACCAAAAAGGCTGAAAATAGGAAAGTTATCCAATCCACCCTCATCAGTATGTTTGGAGGGAAAAAGTGAGGCCTAGAGAAATGGCTTAATGAAAAGCAAAGTTTGGAATACAGGACTATCAACCCATAGTTCAGTGTTCTTTATGCCTTACCATATTGCCATGTAAAAGTTTTCTGGAGCCCAATTCCTTCTTTGCAAGTTATGTAGTGTGCGCGTAAGAATGGAATCCTAGCATGAACAGTAAAATAAGCAGTTCCCATACTTTCAGATGGATGGTAGGTGTCTTTGATTATCCTTATTCTGGTCTTTGCCAAATTCTCTGGTCTAAGAGAGAAAAAAAGTCCCATGACATTTCTTTTTTAAATTCTTAAAGTAAGGGATGCCTGGGTGGCTCAGAGGTTTAGCACCTGCCTTCTGTCCAGGGCATGATCCTGGAGTCCTGGGATCGAGTCCCACATCGGGCTCCCTGCATGGAGCCTGCTTCTCCTCTGCCTGTGTCTCTGCCTCTCTCTCCCTCTGTGTCTGTCATGAATAAATAAATAAAATCTTTTTTTTTAATTCTTAAAATAAATTATATGTGCTATATGGATAAATTTAGAATAAAAAGTTATCCAATAGTATAGGATTTTATATTAAACTGGTACTTGAAAAAATATTTTCAGTAGCTTCCTAGTTTCTTTTTTTTTTTTTTTTTTGCTTCCTAGTTTCTAAATTTAATCAAGAGCTAATTTAGAGGATAAATTAATCTGAGGAACTTTCCCCCAAAATGTGCTTATTTAATCACAAAATTTATTAAAATATTGAAAACTTTTAAATCTCTTATTAATATCAAATCATATTATTAAGCTGTTCTGGAAATAAAAAGAAGTTTAAGTATAGATTGAAGACAAGAATAAAAGGGTAGAGAAACACTTCATTAATCTTCTACTACATTTTAATCATCCCAGAGAATAGTAAAATGTTGTTATATGTAAAATAGCCAAATGAAGCTAATCAATTTATACAAAAATGAGAAAGCCGCGGAAAATGTCTTTCTATAAAACTATAGTACTAGTTTTTAAATGATCAGTTTCTGTTTTTAATTTTCTTCTAATTTTCAGAACAATAATCTGAATATATACTCTAGGAAAAATTATAATTAGATAAGGCTCATTTTCTTAAAGTTATCCATGTTAGATCTGAATGTGAAGAGTTGTCAAAAATAATCTCAAAGCAGCTGTTTCCAATTATGCTTATTTTGACAACTGAAAATAAGTAAACAAACCAAAAATAGCTTAATATTTTAACCAATGTAGCTCCTTAATACTAAACAAAATAATTATGCTTTATATTGGTATAAAATTTAAGAAGCACATTTTAATGTTTAAACAGGAATGAATTATTTTTTACGTTATGCAAAATTAATCCTTATACAAATTTGAGTAGATGATGTACAAAGTATATTTTGATAAACAAAAATTCCAAATTCTCATCAGAAAAGGAGATATTCAAATTCACTCAAGCATTCATAAAAGTTTCCATTATATTTGATATTTGAGGGAAGAGTCAAATATAATGTCAATACAAATAATAATATAAATATGACTTGGATCTCCTAAATATTCTCCATTCTGCTAAAAGAAAATTTCTACCTACCTTCCTTCTTTAAAAAAATAAAAAAAAAATAAAAACAACAACAAAAAACTTTATAAGTATTTTAACTGTTTAGAAGAAAATTTTTTTCATAGATAGAAACGAGGTATAAATAATATAAATGAGGCAGAAAGAGGAAAAAGAGAAGAAATGTGAACAAGACTTGTCAAGCATGCAAAAGTCTGAGAATAATACAGTGAAAACAACACAGGAATCTGGGTTTTTCTCATCTAAAGTGCTATGTAATATTGGGGGCACCGTTTAATCTTTATATTTTTTGGTCAAAATAAGGACGCATTCCTCCTTCATTACAAAT